>NW_016107317.1:12372893-12586277 GCF_001604975.1 Cebus imitator
GACCAGTGTATTTTGTACGGAGAACTGCGGCTCCGGGGCGCCGACAAAGCAGCCGCGCGGGGCAAAGCAGCGGCGCTGGCCGGCACAGCCGCGCTGGTGACCGTGGAGCACCTCTGCCCGGGAATTTCCTAGTCTGTGGGCAATAAAAACACGGCGTCCACTCACCCTTTGCGCTTTCACTGGGAGGTGCAATCCTGAGCTGTTCCTAAACGGCCATCTTGGATCCTGAATCTATATGTATATATATTTAAAAGTATGTGTGTCTGTGTGTGTATATTTATATATATATATACATACACACACACATATATATATACACACACACATACACAAACCACTGTGCATATATGTGTGTGTGTGTGTGTGTGTGTGTGTATACACACACATATATACTTTAACTGGTATAGGATGTCTACTGGGTTTATAAGTTCCTTCAAAATATTGACAGTCAAATAACTCTTAATCCAAAAGCTGAGCCTGCATCAAGTAAAGACTTTTCCTCCTTTGTCATATTCCGTTGCCATCCTTACTTTATTCTTCTAAAGGAGAAATTTAGGGTATACCTTTTAAATAGCAGTAGGTGGTTGCCATGGTTCTCTTCCATTTATTAGTTACCTTGCCTAGAATTTATCTCAGATTTATTATACAACATTCAACTCAATTATATGCCATGCTATGATCTTACTCTCTGCCAGTACTGCTAGCCCCTTACTCATATTTATTGCTTTTTACAAAAGCAAGCCTGTTTTGTCTGTATTTTTTCTTCTACTGCTACATAATGGCCTGAATTTCTCATTCCAAGATTGTCTCCACAGAGGAATAGAATGAGGTTGTTAATCTTGCACTGGTCTCTGTGTTCATAGTCTATATCAATAGCTGATCTTCTTTTGTAACAGTAGTAAATGTACGTTTGAGATACTTTCAGCCCAAATGTCCTTTGAGTATTATCCCTTTGTAGTTTGTCTTCATTAGATTAGATTTTCCTGGTGAAATAATTGTTATAGTTCCAAGTAGAAACTCTTACTCATGTTTCTAACGCCTTTTAAGGTATTTCAAATATTTGTTGAAAGTATGGACATGCTTTTTTTGTTGTTAATTTTGCAAAATATGTATCATGCACTTAATAGAACCATTCCAGAAAAATGAATTTGAATAATATTTATCAATAGAAACTCTACTGAAATTCATGGAAAATCAAACACACATATTTTGAAAAGCTTGGCATTGGTTAATATAAATATACAGCATTTACATGAAACCCTAAATTTGCTGCTTTCATGTTGCTACATGTTTTCTTTGGTATATGTATCATTTTTCTTTCAGATACAGATGTAATACATGCACAGGATATAATGAAAACAGAAGAGGCCAAAGAAGAAAATTAAAATCCCCCAGTATTTCATATTCTAGTGATACTGCTATTAATATTTAATCTTTTTATTTTCCTTTGGAAGGTCTGGACCTCATATTAATACTTTAGACATAACTTTTTATTCTTTTATCTACACATGAAATGCCTAGGTACCTTTTTAAATTACATTGGAATCATACTATCATAATGTTTTTTAATCTTAAAATGATCAACTTATGGATATTTTATCATATCAGTGTTTCACAACATAATTTAGAATGGTGTTGTAGCTCTATAAAATACACTGTAATTTATTCAGCCAGTCACATATGGTTGAAATGTTCAACTCTTTCTAGAATTTCACTCTTATAGATAATATACGGTGTGGGACTTTTGTAATCCTCCCTGATAATACTCTTAGCATGCACTTCTATGGTATTACTAGGCCTCAGTTGTGCACATTTTAATATTTTAATACATATTATAAAATTTTCATCTGAGAGTTTGTAGGAGTTTATATTTTTATCAGAAGAATATAAGAAGGCCAGTTCTCTGAATTCTTGTTTATACTGAAACTGTTTTCCTTTTATAGGTTCAGATGTGTGGATGTGTGGATGAGTGTGTATCTTGGTGCTTTTAATGTCTTTTTTATTGTGGTCAGAACACATAACACCAGATCTAACCTCTTCACAATTTTTTTTTGAGACGAAGTTGAGATGGAGTCTAGTCTTACTCTGTCTTCCAGGCTGGAGTATAGTGGCACAATCTCAGCTCACTGCAACCTCCGCTTCCTGGGTTCCAGAGATTCTCCTGCCTCAGCCTCCTGGGTAGCTGGGATTGCAGACACACACCATCATGCCTGGCTAATTATTGTACTTTTAGTAGAGATGGGTTTTCACCATGTTGGCCAGGCTGGTCTTGAACTCTTGACCTTAGGTGATCCACCCGCCTTGGCTTCCCAAAGTGCTAGGATTACAGGCATGAGCCACGCTCCCAGCCACCTCTTCAAATTTTAAGGGATAATATTGTCAACTACAGATACACTGTTGTACAGTAGGCTTCCAGAACTTATCTTTTTGGGTAACTGAAACTTTATACCCATTAAACAGGAACTTCCCACTTCCTCCTCCTTCCTCACTCCTAACATCCACCATTCTATCTACTATTTCTTTGAATTTGACTATCTTATATATTTCATGTAAGTGGAATCTATGAACATTGTTTTATTGTATGTGTATTAACTATTTTTGCCTTTTGTGAATTGCTTATTTATGTCCTTTGACCTTTTAATCTATTATGGCTGTTGATATTTTTCTTATTGATTCCTAATGACTGTTTTCAATGTCTTTGTCAGTTTGGTTAGAATGCTTATAGGGTTAAACATCTTTGAACCCTTGCTTAGATGGTAGGCTATCAGCACATTGCACTTGTCCCTATGTATCCCTGGTGACTCATAAATCAAGTTGCAAGAAAGTACAATAGTGACTGCACACATCAATCCTTTCTCACTTCACAAAAGCTTTTGAATTGGGCAAGGAAGGAAATATTATCCCCATTTCACAGGGAAGAAAGTTGTGACTCCAAAATGAAGAAACTGGGTCAGGCACAGTGGCTTATACCTGTAATCCCAGAACTTTGCGAGGTCAAGGCAGACTGATTACCTGAGTTCAGGAGTTTGAGATCAGCTTGGCAACACAGTGAAACCCCATCTCTACTAAAATACAGCAAATTAGCTGAGTGTAGCAGCATGCACCTGTAGTCCCAGCTACTTGCTAGGCTGAAGCAGGAGAATTGCTCGAATCTGGGAGGGAGGTGGAGGTTGCAGTGAGCTGAGACTGCATCACCGCACGCCAGCCTGGGTGACAGAGCCACACTCCTTCTCAAAAAAAAAAAAAAAAAGAGAAGAAGAAGAAACTGGTACAAGCTTCACGATTTTAAATACCAGGACTATGACTGACTAGGTTTTTAGATGCCAAATCCTGCAATCTTTCTCCCATACAGCCTGACTCATATTTATGGTTTCATTAAATTTTCTTCGTCACTACAATTTATTTTCCTCATTATTTTTTAAACAACACATCAATACTAGCAGGGGTATTTTGATCACATGGTTTTCTCAAGTTGTCAGGTGAGATTGGCTTTATGTCAGACACTGGGCATTACTGGATGCCTTGCAAAAAGTGCGTTATTTGATTATCCTTCACTTTGTCCAAATTCGTTTGTATCATGAATTAAATTTGATTAAATTTTACAGTTAACTTTATTAGTTACTCCGAAAAATACAATGTTTTAACAATAAGCTGAGGGAAATTTTTGATTTAGCTGACAAGGAGCTTAGATCCCCTTTGCATTGTTCCTGGTTCATGCTTTAGATATGTATTATGTACTTAACACATTTTTCCCTTAGCAGGTTTAAAATGATAGCTTTAAGCCACTATTTTTCAGATATGTTCTTTCTTTCTTTTTCTTTTCTTTTTTTTTTTTTCTTTTTAAACTAGTGATGAGGGCTTTGCATAGAGCTAGCCATATGCTCCATCTCAGTTACATCTGGTTCCAAGAGAACGTAGCTGTGAGAATTCTGGATAGGATATGAGATCTGTGGAGCTGTTTTTTTTTCCTTTATAAAGTAAACATAGTTCTTTCCAACCCTGTTGCTCATAACTGGTTCACTTCTAAAGTTTTAACATCTTCAGTTACATGTTGTCACTCCCCAACCATGTTGGATTCCAAATACATTTGATGACTGAAAGAAGTATTTGGAAACTAAAACTGATACGTTACTGAACAGAAAAGCATTCGTCTTATTGTTTATGTGATATCGTAGATTGTATCAAATTTGTCCCCTTGTTCCTCAGCTATTTCTATGTTAATAATGTGGTAACTCTATTAACAAAAAAAAAAAAAAAACAAAACCAGAATCCAGAAGATCATTCCATCTAATAATCCTTGTTGCTATGCAACCATGTTCCAAAAATAGCAACTGAAGCAGTGCAATGTCAGCATAAGATATCTACACAATGTAGGATGTAAAAACTGATCACATGTGTACTGATTTTACAATTTTTGAGTTGTTAGTGTGGTTGTTTATTAAAACTAGAGAAAAATAAATTGCTTAAATTATAAAGCTTATAGAAATTCAGGGAGGCAAAATAATTATTTGTAGAGTTGGACAGATCAGGGTTCAAACCTCAGTTCCTATTATTTACTTGCATAGCCACAGGAGCAGAGTATTTACCCCTTCAGCCTTAGTTTTATCATTATTATTACAGCTGGGACAATAGCATCTACCTTGTGGGGTTGTTGTGAAGACAGAGATTCAGTGAAAAGTGCTCCCATAGTTCCTGGTGCATAGCAATGTGCAATATATTTAAATTGTGATGATGATGATGATGATGATACTTTGAAAGGTCTTAAACACATTTTTTAACCCATTCATATTTGTGAAGCAATAAACAGCTATTTACTGAACATTAGCCTTTAGTGGTAAACTATGAAAACTATACAAATGAATCCTTATCCTTGAAGAATTTACAGTTTTATTTGAGAGCTAGATATACACTAGAGAAATAAATAATGACAGCCAGGCATATACTAAGGCTTTGAGTTGGGATAAAAGGTTGGTGTGTTTGAGGGACTGAAAAGAGGCCTTAGGTTTGGAGCATAGTGATTTGGGGAAGGTGGCATGAGATGAGAATAAAGGTGTAGCATGGAACCAGATTATGGAGAGTCAAACCACGGAAGGAGTTTCAATTTCAGGATAGATGTCATGGTAAGCCATTGAAGTGTTTTAAGTGAAGGAGAAACATGATCCTATTTATGTTTTAAAGTCATTGCTGTAAGAACTGTGTGCAGTATGGTTTGGTTAGAAATAGAATGGAATTGAGAGGACCATTTTAGGAGATTCTTCCAGACAATAGGTGATGATAATTCAGATTAGGGGGTTAGCCCTGGAAATGGAAAACAAGTGAACCTGTGATTTATTGGTTGTGCAGAATGAGGGAAAAGGAAAAGTCAAGTAAGTCTCATATTTCTAGACTGAACTGCTGAGTAGTTATTGAAAAGTGAATAAAATGGCAAGAGAAGTAAGGATAAGGAATTGACACTGAAAGAACTTAAGATCTTATTAGGAAATAGCAAATGGCCCAGCTTAGCTGAAGATGATTTATGAGTGTTCTGCGGGTAGAGTGCAGTGTCATGGTCATGATAAGGCTGGAAAGAGGTTGGTTTGCACGGGTTTATGAATTTGGTTCATAAAGAAAATATATGTAGGTGTCTGTGGCTTATCCATTTATGTCATTATTTACAATCATATCTGCTCTCTGTAGAATCTCTCTTCTACTTTTTCCTCTAGGCACACCTAATACTTTTGTGGGGTGAAAAAGAGTGGGAGAAGAATAGCAGAAATAAGCTGTCTAGACCTGTGCCACCCAATAGGCTAGTCACTGGGCCATTCTGCATTTGAAATTTTGCTCAACTGAATTAATAGGTGGTTTAAAGGTAAAATGTACACTAGAATTTGAAGACTTAGCATGAACAATGATTTAAAATATCTCAATAATATTTATATTGATTATATGCTGAAATATTTTAGAGGTATTGGGTCAAATAAAATATACTATTAAAATTAATCTCATTACAATTTTTAATGGAATGATTAGAAAAATGAAATTTTATATATATATATATATATATATATGACTCAGAGTATCTATTGAACAGTGATAATATAAACTACTTCTAACTCATGCCAACTTATCCAGGCTAGCTGGAGTATGAGCATCCATTTTGCCTGTACATAGTATCTTCAAGGCAAAGATTCTGTTGAACAAAGCAAGTGAAATAGTGTGGATAAGTTGTTACAGGATGTGTTATCAATAAACATTTAACCAGGCTCCTTGTGTGAAGCTAGAGGTCACCTTTACCCGCAGAAGAGCTGTTAATCTTCTGTAACTCAAAATATGGCGTATCTACAGAGTATCCCTTAGCTATGCTAATTTCTCTCCTCATTTTGTTCCTGGCTAGGCTTACAAGATTCAGCCCTTTCTCAAGGTTTGTGTGATAGAATTTGCCTGTGTATTTTCCCTAATCATTTGCATTTTGCTGCCATTAGCTAGGTAATGTTCTGATGCTAATCACCACAGAAAATGTTATATTGAGGACTTTTACATAACCTGTATACATCTTAGAATCCTCAAAAGGCCATTTACCCCTCAGTGCTATCTATGATATGATGCTGTTCGTTAGTGGATTTTGTAATAACATTAGATGAGATTCAAGTGAGTAACTATTAAGTACACAAGAAGTCAAAGGAGTTGTGCATCTGGCCAGAATAGAATAAATCTAAAAAATCACCCTCGTTTTTTCAATTAAGAAAGACTAGAGGAAGGAAGAGATGTTTCAGTAGATTTTAAATGAATAGAGTTTGCAAATTAAGGGTATGAATGGAAAAGGATGCTTTGTAAATTTGTAGGGCAAGAAAATTCTCAAGAGTGATAGTGAAGGAACTACTGGGAAGAAGCAAAGGAGTGAAGTGAGTACAGATAATGAGGGAACCTGACAAAGGACTTTTGCAGTAAGAGCCAAAACAGCATGGTACTGGGACCAAAACAGATCTGTGGATCAGTGGAACAGAACAGAGGCCTCAGAGATCATGCTACACATCTACAACCATCTGATCTTTGACAAACCCGACGAAAACTTGCGTTGGGGGAAAGGATTCCTTATATAATAAATGGTGTTGTGAAAACTGGCTAGCCACATGCAGAAAACTGAAACAGACCCCTTCCTTACACTTTATACAAAAATTAACTCAAGATGGATTAAAGACTTAAACTTAAGACCTAAAACCATAAAACCCCTAGAATAAACCTAGGCAATACCACTCAGGACATAGACATGGGCGAAGACTTCATGACTAAAACACAAAAAGCAATGGCAACAAAAGCCAAAATAGACAAATGGGATCTAATTAAACTAAAGAGATTCTGCACAGCAAAAGAAAATATCATCAGAGTGAACAGGCAACCTATAGAATGGGTGAAAATTTTTGCAATCTATCCATCTGACAATGGGCTAATATCTAGAATCTACAAAGAACTTAAACAAATTTACAAGAAAAAAACAACCCCATCAAAAAGTGGGCTAAGGATATGACATTTCTCAAAAGAAGACATTTATGGGGCCAAGAAACATATTTAAAAAGTTCATCATCACTGACCATTAGAGAAATGCAAATCAAAACCACAATGAGATACCATCTCACACCACTTAGAATGGTGATCATTAAAAAGTTAGGAAACAGCAGATGCTGGAGAGCACGTGGAGAAATAGGAGCACTTTTACACTGTTGGTGGAAGTGTAAATTAGTTCAACCACTGTGGATGACAGTGTGACAATTTCTCAAGGATCTAGAATCAGAAATACCATTTGTCCCAGCAATCCCATTACAGGGTGTATACACAATGGATTATAAATCATACACATGCACGAGTATGTTTATTGCAGCACTATTCACCAACCCAAATGCCCATCAGTGATAGACTGGATAAAGAATATATGGCACATATACACCATGGAATACTATGCAGCCATAAAAAAGATGAGTTCATGTTCTTTGCCGGGACATGGATGAAGCTGGAAACCATCATTCTCAGCAAACTGAGAATAGGAACAGAAAACCCAAACACCACGTTTTTACTCATAAGTGGGAGTTGAACAGTGGGAACACATGGACACAGGGAGGGGACCATCACATACCGGCGCCTGTCATTGGGTGGGGGTCTGGGGAAGGAGATAGCATTAGGAGAAATAGCTGATGTAGATGATGGGTTGATGGATGCAGCAAACCACCATGGCACGTGTATACCTATGTAACAAGTCTGCACATTCTGCACACGTATTCCATAACTTAAAGTATATTAAAAAAAAAAAAAGAATGACAGATGTTACAAATATTTCTTCCATCAAATCATGTCTTTGCTTTTGTAAACTGCTTTACACTTTTCAGGTTATTTCACATACATTTTTTTAAAGTAGTTCTGCAAGTTATATAATAGAAGAAGGAATTGGATCAGTGTCAGTTATGTATAAAAATGTGGTTAATTAAAATTTTATTTTAAGATAGAGCTTTTCAGCTGGCAACCTTTTACTATATCTGAATATATTCTCTCTAAGGGTAGAGAATTTTACAGGAATGGTTATGATTGTAGGAAGACAGGTAGCAAATTTCTCTCTTCAGTAGAAGCTCTTTTAACCAACGATAACAACCAACCAAACATATTTTCCAAAATATGTTGTTTCACCAAAAATTAAGTTGGATATGCAGGAAAACTTGATTTGGTCAAGTCCTTAAAAATGTGTTTTCAAATGAGGGGTGAGTAAAAAAACTGTAAAATATTGGAAAACGTGATATGAATCTACTATTCATTATTCAGATTGCTCTGGAAGCATCTTTAATTTCTCATTGCACTTTAAATTAAAGCTGCAACACCTACAGAATACATAATTCCTGTGATTTATAAAGGCATGACTTTGAGCTCAAAGCAAAGGACTTGGCTCTCCATTAGTGACTGACAAGTAAATGTTCATTGGTATATTTTAAGTATTTTAAATATGTGTGTATTACCTTTTTATTATTTCTCTGTCACACTGCTGCAAATCATACCAGGTAAAAGGGGTTCTATGGATTCAACATTTTGAAGTATAAGGAGGACCCCACTCTAGCTACCATGCTAACTTATCCCAAAGTAAAACAGCATGGTTTGATACTGCATGCTTCTCCAGCACTTTTTTTTTTTTTAACCACTTATTTGCCTCTTGTAAACAGGTCTTTCTCTCTCCTCTTCTGAATTTACTCACATAGAAATCCCCAGTGACCTAATACCTACAGTAAATCCCTTTTCTCATGTCTCTCTGGCATTTTATACTGTTGCCTTTTCCTCTTAATCAAACTTCTTTTCCTCTTTGCATCTATTAACCTGACTATTCTGACTTTTCTTTTGGCAAACTACATGTTGTTTGTGTCTGTGTGTGGGCATGTATGTGTTTCATATTTCTTCCTACTTTCTTTTCCTATTTTATATTCTCCCTATTTTGTTTTTTTTCTGTACATGATTTTCACTAGTAGTCCTAGCCACTAGTGTAGTCAAGAAGACTCTTACTCTCTATGGCCTAGTTATAGGATTCTCCTTTGGGAAAAGAATAAAAAAAAAACTATAGAGATAATTGAATTATAATTAGAGCAAAAGGAATTAATGAGAAGATTCTAAGGAGACTGGCATACTGGTGTATTTGGTCAGTGTCTCTCTTCCCCATATAATAAAGGAAGAATGTACAGAATTCTGTGTCCTTTGGTTTTCCTTTTTCAGGCTTCATGTAGGCCATCTTTTTCTTTTTTCTTTAAATATGTCAATGCCATTAATTAAATGTTGGTCAGCATTTAATTAATCTGTTTGTTCTTTTGGATTTCGAAGGGAAGTGGTGATAATATTTTTAAGAAGAGTAACTCAAGTGTGTCAGACGTGGTTCCAGATGCTTTATTTATGTTATTTACTTCAATCTTCAAAACACCATCATAAGTTTCAAATTATTATCCTCATCACATAAGAGAGGAGCATGAACATTAGAATTTTCAATAGGTTGTTTAATAAATACTAATAAATACCGGTGCCCAGGTCTGTGTGTTTTGAAAGCCATGTGTTTCCAATGTATGCATTTATTTATTTTTATTTTTTCTAATCTGATTGCTTTTTATTTTCTTTCATGCCTTATTGCACTGACTAGGCTCACCAGTGCAGTGTTGAACAGAAGTGAGATCAGACACCCTGACTTGTTTCGGATGTCAAGGGAAAACAGGCAGCCTTTCACTGTTACCATGTTAACTTTAGGTTTTCGTTGATGCTGTTCATCATGTTTCTGAAATTTGTTTCTCTTTCTAGTTTTCTGAAGAGTTTTTATCAGAATGGATAATGGATTTTAGTGTAGACGTTTTTCTGAGTCTATTGAGATGATCATATGATTTTTCTGTTTCAGATTATTAATAAGGTCAATTTCATGGATTGATTGGCCAGTGTTATACCAATCTTACATTACTGGGATAAACTCCTCTTAAATAGGATATGTGATCCTTTTTATATACTATTAAATTTTATTAACTAATAATTTGTTTAGAAATTTTGCATGTATTTATAAGGGACGCCTGTCAGTAGTTTCGTTTTTTGTAATATCTTTATCTGGCTTGGGATCAGGATAAGTAAGATCCCTGACAGAATGAGTTGAGAAATAGTCTCTCCTCTTCAGCTTTTTAGAGGACTGTGTACCATTGATATTTATTATATGCATGATAGATTTACTAATCTATTCATCATTATGTACTTGACAGAATCTACTTTTTTAATAATTTCAAGTTTTTTGTTTTTTGTTTTTTGGTTTTTTTTTTTTTTGGTTCATGGAGTACATGAACAGGCTTGTTACCTAGGCATATTGCATGATGCTGAGGTTTGGGATATGATTGCTCCTGTTACCCACATATTGAGCATAGCACCCAATAGTTAGTTTTTCGGCCCTACTCCCGTCCTTCTGTCGCCACCCTAGTAGACCCCAGTGTCTGTTGTTGCCATCTTTATGTCCATGAGTAATGAATGTATATACATACGTAGATTTCGACATAATATTTCTTTAAGCTACATCCCACAAATATAATATCAGTATTCTTTATAGCATTTAGTTCTAAATATTTTTAAATTTCCATTGTGATTCCTTCTTAACTCATGGGTTATTTGGATGTGTTTTCCCCATAACATGTAGAACTCTTGCTTTTGCTCCTTTATTAATTTTCTTATCTAAAATCATGTTTATAGATATCTATTTTCATTATTTCCACACATTACCTTCATATGGTAGAGAAGTCAAAGCCATGGAGCCTATTTTGAAAGAACTTAGTGTATTGGAGAGTTTCTGTAACAAATAAGATCAATTAAAAGAAGCCTGTATAATAATGTCTAGCAGTTCTGAAGGTGGAAAAGTCAATGAGGATGGTTGAACTTCTAAGTATGATATCAAGTCCATAACAAGTATGTTGATTTTCACTTATTTCTAGAAAATTAAGTATAAAATGGCAGGTTGGATTTCCACATTCACCTACTGAAGACTTATGAGGTTATATAGTAATCTTGAATTTAAAATAAATGGATTCACTTGTTTCATATGCTTTTGGTCATCTACATTTCTCCATGTTAAGAATAAAGTGAAACATTATTCATTTAAAAAAAAAGAAAGAAACATTTGCTTGAAAGTAATGGAATGTGGATTACATTTCAGGAGAGCTAAAATTTGGGTAAATTAGAAGAAAGATTTTAGGCGAGGAGGCCAACACAAATCAAGTTGACATGGAATGAATACCATATTCTTGAGTCAGTGATTAAGCTATTTTCATTTTACACTCTGGAGCACAGGAAAATGAGACTAATCTTTATTCCATCTAACAGCACTCAAAATATTGTTTTAAAAAAATAACTTTTGGGGAGTATCCTTTTTTAAAATTAGCTCACACTTCCACCAGTTACTATTCCTAATTAATTTCTTCATTATTATGACTATTCTCTTGATGTGTCTTAGTTAATCCTTATTCTTCTTAAAGTGGGATCCTTACAATTGGACATGACCATGGACTTCTTAATGGCAAATTCCCAGGGTGAAACCCATAAGAAGCACCAACTGCGAGACCTTAAATGTAGAAAGTGCCTTCTGGTAATTAGATCCACAGTGTGACCATGTGGCTGGGGTTGATCTGTAGAGCAGTTAAAGAGTAACATATTTACTTTTCATAAGATATAAGCTTTCAAATGAAGAAGATCAATTAATTCAGAGCTTCTTAACTTATTTTAACATTTAAGAGTTTAGCTCTAAATTTGACAGATCTAGTTGAATTATAGCTCCTCTGTTTAAAATTATTTGAAGAATTTTTTTTACCCTTTTCATGCCACATTTGCCTTAGTGTATACAATGGGGTTAACAATACCAATATCATATAGTTGTTATGAAAATTAAAGAACAAAGTAAATTTTATGTTATACTACTTGGCACATTGTAAGTGCTTAACAAATAGCTAAACATAAGCTTGAATACAAATGCCAGCCAAATAATGAGGCATTTTCTGTTCATTATCAAGTCTTCTTAATTATGCAAGTACAAATTATATATCCTCAAAGTGGTAGAATGTTAAATATGCAAAATATGCATATAGGTATTGCTTCTGTATGGATAATGAAACACCTCAAAATGATTAATAGGGCTATTAGTAATAGAGGACAAAGTAATAGTGCTTCACTATTTATTATAATATGTAACCAACAGGTCTGTTCCTGTAAAATATACCCTTTTTTCATTGAGTCAGTGCTATTTATGGAAATCTCTTCAGAAGGACAAAAGCAGATTAGAAAAGAAATTTCTAGAGCAAGATGATATTCTGAAACCCTTTATGAACTTAAAGTTCTAGGTCAGGAAATAATTATAATGTCATTGAAAATTTATGTCAGTGTTGGCAAATATATATCATAATACAAGCCAACTTCTGTGGTTGTGATGCTGTCTGGGGAAAATGATTTGTTAATAAATATCTCCATTCTGCATTGTGTTTCAATTACCATGATATTTATAAAAATGAATGAGGAAAATAACCTTTTAACCCAGAAATACCACAGAGAGTTTTCAATGCATTATTTCATTGTATGTGCCTGATCTGTCTCTGAAATGCAGTGTCCATCCATGAAGACTTTGGGTTAACAGATATGACTGTAAGAATGGCATCCTGTACATTTCCAAACAAGCTTACCTCGATATCTCTGTAATGCTCTGCTGCTGATTTATTACTGCAGGGGCACTACAACTCTGCATCCTACTCCTAAACACAGTATTTCTTTAACTGAGTCTTCATACTTTAATTCCTTTAAAAATCAATCTGATTTTAGATAATTCTATTGACTAGAAAATCCTATCAATAGGAAAAATGTTTTCAATAAAATATATATTTTTTTAATTCTGAGATTATCTCCAAATGATTTTCTGAAGCTAACTTTAAACTCTCCTAACCTCTATTTTGCCTTTATAGTGGACTCTGTTAGAATGCTAGAACTGAAATTATACCCTTTCATGCTTCAGTTTGAAAGTGACTTTTTTTTTTTTTTTTAACTTTAGTTTCTAGGGCACATGTAAAGTGACTATTTAGGCCATTTGAATTGAAATAATTCTCACCCATAGTTCAAAGTAATACAGCAGAATGGAATTATATTATTGGACTCCTTTGTACCCAAATTTAGATACACTTTACATAATATCATGTCTCATGAAATGTAATTGCATTCAAATAAAAGCCTGATATGATACAGTTATTCTACACTGAACAGAGAGCCTATTAGTCTTATTCCTCACCTGCATATTCACTAGTCCCAAGACCTGTAAAATTTCAAATTTAGAATTATGAAGTATGGACAAAGGAATACATAGGGAAAATAGTCTTTTTTCTGAAAGGCACATTTATCTAATTCATTTTTAGTAAGAGCCTGCTCTGGGCTGGAGCACAGTGCTAGTCGCACTATCCATCCCCTCATTGTCTTTCCCATCAAGGGGGTGGAATGAGCAGGCATATTAGTAATCAAGCAAGTGAGTGAGTATTATCAAATGTTAAATAGGTGCTATGAAGGAAAGCTATAGAGACCAGCACTGGGACCTACTTAGGTTATGTGTTCAAATAGGGCCTTGCTGGGTCCTGAGGGATGAAGAACCTGGAGAAGAACAATACAGGGTGGAGAAATAAGCAGGTTCAAAGACTCCAAAACAGAAATGCTGACCAACAGCAAAGGGCAAGTCTCAAAGCTGGGAAAGTTTTATAGAACCCAGTGGAGTTGGAGATCAGATGAACAAATGTATTTCAACACCTTGATCTCGGCTCGTATGAGACCACGTTTTGGCTTGGGCTGTGTTTCAGTGCGGTAGCTAAGTGGCTTACCACACTCTACCATGTGGTTGGGCATGCTACAGTTCTTCAGCAACCACTGGGTAATTGCAAAGTCGAAGAAATTCGGAAGGGATTTACTGATTTATTAGTACTTTAACTTACAAAAGTGAGACCAAAAAACATATTGTACTATTCATTAACATTGCATGTTGTTATATTTCAAAATGTAGTTTTTCTCCTTTTGTGTTATTATGGAATGAGGATCTCTGTGTCAAGTCATGATGTACTTAAATTACGTATTATCCCTCTTTTCTCATTTTTGTTTTTACTGCTGTGCATATTCAGCACCGATTATAAAGTACATGTCCTTTACTTTTGAACTCTTCACCCATGTATTCATTGGTTATTGCTGATGCTGCCAAACTGTGTTAGAACATGTGAACCCAATAAGGACATGATTAGTTCCATTTAATGATAATTGGCCTTCTGGTATGGCTTCCAGGAATACATTGCATCAATAACCAGGAACCACTTATTTACAAAATGAAAATCATCTGGTTACTAATATAATTCTGCTAACGTATTGGCGTTCCTTCAATGTACTTGCAAAAGAGCTTGTACTACTTTTTCATAAGCTGGAATTGCTTTTTAATGCTATGACTAAGCTATTTAATCTAATCCCAGCCTTAGAATGGGAATTTGGTGATTCTTATTATTTTTTTGTGTGTGTGAGAAAGGGAAACAAGTTATATCTGCAGGCAAGGGTGTCCCTGTGCATTTTTATTTTTTATTCTGACAGCCTACCTGTAACTTGTGAAGGATTTTGGCTGGCAGCCAAACTCAGAGCAGTCAACTATTACAATTGTTTGTGTCTGTGTGTATTCTCAAGTGTCTTTATAGTTGAAATGAAATAAGTAATAAGTTTGGTGTACAGCAGACCACTCTAGACCAGGGATTTTGGCAGATGCTTTATTTATTCAGTCTGATTTTTTGGGGTACATCTGCTTTTTCTGTGAAGTATTCTGTGCATCTTTATAACCAATGAGAATAGACTGTTGATTTAAAGTAAAACTTTGTTAGAAAGATTTCCAGGTCAATGCACAAAATTAGATTAAAGCAGAATGCATCCATAATGCTTAAGTTACACTAAGTAATAAATGTCCACTTAGATTTGGGCTCTAATATTTAAATATTTATTTAGCAAAATACTGCCTGAAATATGTAGGCAGGATTTAGATTGGATTGACAAGAAATGCAGTTCTGAATTTCATAAAGCATTCACTAGGGAGACTATATTGTCAGCAGCAGTAATTACAGCAGGTAATTGTGTCATTTACCCTGTTACAGACCACTGAATTTGACGAGCATGGGACAAACCAGCTGTCACACTCTGTTAGCTTTCACATTCTGGGATTTGCAAAATCACACTAGGGCTCACTGTTGGTGAAGAGAAGGAAAACAAAAAATAAACCAAGATTAAAAACTATTACAATTTTTAGAGAGAGACTTTTCTAAAAAACAAAATGTAAATTTCTGGAAAGTTGAAATTTGGTGTGGGTATCCATTTGTTTTATGTTTGTTTTTTATACTCAAAAGCTGCTGGACTGGAAGTAGAGATAACTAAGACTCTGTCACTTATTAATTCTGCTACTTATTAACTGTGACCTTGGATATGTCATTTACTCTACATGAGCCTCAATTTCTTCATGTCAATCAAATAATTCGTGAGGGATGCTGCGCATAGGGTCCAATTTCTCTTAAAATTCTCTGTGTCTACTGTAAACAAATTCTCTCTTAGGTGCTGGAGATGTGGCAGTAAATAAATTAAGGTCTCTGTCCTCATGGAACTTTTATTTGAATGAGGAAAACAGGCCACAAATATATAAGCAAATAATTTTATACAGTGTAATGTTAGATAGGAACAAGTGTTGTGAAAAAAGAAATCCAAGTAAAAGAAATGTCTGAGACAGAGCTTGTCTAAGGAGATGCCCTCTGAGCAGAGTTCTGAAATAAGTGAACAAGTGCATGAACCACAAAAACCTGTGAATTAATAGCATCTCAAGAAGATAGGACAGCAAAATGCGTTTTCTATTCAAGGGACACAGAGAGGCCATGGTGACTGGGAGGAGAGAAGGTAGAAGATGACTATATCACAGGGCACACTGCGGCCATGGCAAAGACTTTAGGTTTTATTCAAAATGGGAAAAGCAGCCAGGGAAGAGTTGAGAGTAGAGGGATGTCATGACCTGTTTTATGTTTTGAAATGATTGTTCTGCCTGCTGTATGAAATAAAAAGGCTACAGGTGAGTAGGTTTGCAGATTAACAGACTACATTCAAATATGTTGATATACATGTGATCTTTTTTAAAAATCATGTACTTTTAAACTTACAAGGAAAAAAATTTTTGAGATATGTTAGAGAAGGTTAATGATTACAATTGAGCTTCTTCTGATATATTTTGATTTTTTTCCAATTACCTTTTGAATTTCATTTTACCTTAGATAACATAGAATTGTCTGAAATATTCACAAAAGAAGTAAAAATACTAACTGCTTTTGTGCTGGCAAGCTTGAGTGTTTCAATCCAATTCAGGAAAGATCGTGAGATAGGGTCATGTGCTGTTAGATTTGATTAACCCCAGTGTAATAAATACTTCTCTAGATTTGTTTTCTCTTAAATAGTTGATTGGAGACAGAGAGAGGAGGGTCCAGGAGTGTTTATATTTATATTCTAACAAGATCCAAAGAAAAACTTTCTGTTGCAAGTATTCAGCAATCGGGTCAGGAGCTTCTTAGAACATTCTAGATGGATTTTTTCTCCTCTTGGTGTATCATGCCAACCTGCTCCTTTTTTATCTATGAAAACATTCAGTCAACAAAGATGAAGTACTAAATTCTGGTCAGACACTCTGCCAAACACAGGAGACAGCAGAAGTACCTGCGGAAGGTTTGGCAGTGATAAATAATATGCTTGATGTAGGGAGCTAGGGGTCTCCTTTTGAAGTTTGCATTTGCACATCAAACATATATATTGTTTTTACTTGGATGTGTAGGGGTGGCTGGAGAGTTGGTTGATGCCATTATGGTGGGGCTAACTCCCTTTTAACCACTCTTTGTTATGTTAATAGGGGTATAAAAACAAAACACATCTTTATAATAAAGTAGCTCATCACCTAGAAGCAAACATTGTAGGCAAGTACACAACTGCCATGCAGGGTGTTCAGTACCACAATAAAGGAAAGTACAGCAGTCTAAGAAAACAGTTTAGGCAAAGATGCTGGGGTCATGAAAGCCATGAGGTAGTGACAGAGAATAGATATTTTTAAAACACAGACTTTCCTATCCCCAAAATAAATCTTTAATTAACATCAGTAGCGTACTTTCCCCAACATTCACTTGTTCATCTTCTCTTTTATGGAGAATGAAGAGACCAGGTTATAAGACAGAGAAGCAGGAGCATTAGTGAGTCACCATCAACTTGATCAATCTGCCATAGAGGCCCAGGAGGCTACTTGAGCCAGCTATGTTTTGATAACTGCAAATCTTTTTCATTTTGCCTTCCTGCCTTCCTCTTGTCCCATGTTACCTTAAGGGACATTCCGAGTGAGTGAATGGATTTTATCATCCATGGAAAGATATATGGAACATGTTTAAATAACATTACAAGAGTGTATCTGTAAATACACCTATTTGCCAGTTGTACTAGATCTGGAACCCTAGAGAAAAGAGGTGGGGGGAAAGAAAATAGTGAGGAGGGAGGTGCTGAGTATAATTAGAAGAGGGTAGAGTAAGAGCCATGAATACAAAGAGTAAGCATTTGCCCCAGAGCAGGACATTGCTGATTATAATTAAAATACACACTTGCAGTTGGGGAGAAGAGTACATTATTTTAAAGTTTTTAATTTTGTGGAAAAATATAAGAAATTGAATAAATTGGAGAGAGATGTGAATAAAACTTGCAACTGGGAAAAGGGCGAGAAACAGATATAAGAAGGCAAGTAGTGGAAAGAGAAGGGAAAGTAAAGAAAGCATCAGAATCAATCCCCATTTGTTGTCATTCAGTTGCTTCTTAAACTACACTTCTTCTGGTCTTTGGGTCAGATTTCTATTCATGTCTAAGCAACAGTCTAATTGGGATCCTAGAGGTCAAAGACATAAGGAAAAATGACAAGCATCAGGAGAAGTGAAGAGTTAGCTTGTTGGTGTGAGAAACCACCGGGGAAAGAGAATGATAAATTGACGTTAAAGTGTTTCTTAAACTCCTCTGAAAGGTTTCAGTGATTCCTGTGGGCAAGAGCTCCCCTCTGTGAGGAACAGCGAGAAGAATTACAGCAGTTTAAGAAAACTTATCAAGTAAAAGTGAATGATTCAGAGTGAGATTTAGAATAAAATCCATTTCAAATTCTTGAAAAAATAAAAGAGGAGGCACTCTAACCACATTATCAAAAGCGAATGTCCTTTTGTATTTTAGGAAAAAAAAAGACTTTTGGAATAACAGAAAAAAATATTTCACTATATTTCTAAATTGATTTCTGCCACTCCAGCAAACAAAACCGGGTATAAATTAGCCATTACTTGCTACTTAATATCTATCTATCTATCTATCTATCTATCTATCTATCTATGTATGTCTAGTGCATAGAAATTATATACATAGACACACATATATACTATGTATTCACACACATATCCACATATATGCACACATAAAGAAATACAGTTGTATATATTATTTTTTGAGGGAATAACATCTATAGATATCTTGAGGATGAGAATTCTGCCTTACTCGTCTTGTAATGACCACAACTCGAATTTAAGCACAGGAGACCTTAACACATGTTTATAACATCAATAAACACACCACTGCAAATAAAAATATTAAAGGATCTTTAAAGATAATTTAAAGGATCTTTAAAAATATCTGTGAACTGTTAGAGGTAATTAAATAGTCTGAAACACAGTAAACACAGAAGCATGAAATAAAAGTGCACAAAAGATACATTTAGATGCTTCTTCCTGTTTTATCAAGCACAATGTATGTAATCCTTTGGAATAGGAAATAGTCTTACATCTTGTAATTTGCTGCAGGAGGTATTAAAATAACATACTCTAAGAAAGATAAATTTTGTAATGAAACACATTTTAAAATTAAGCCCCTGAATGAAGACACTGATGGATTTCTTTTGCCCCATAGTCTCATCACTTTAAAATCTGAGAAATCATTCTATTTTCTATATGCTGGAAGATTAAAGGTCAGAAAATAGTATTTGATCCAACTGTGGAAATCAAATAGCTTAAAATTCATTGGGAAGACTGTCTATCTTGGAATGCTATGGTTGTTTTTCTTAGGAAATTGTATATTTCAGAAGTTATCTTTCATATTTCATTTTGGTTTAGTTTGTTGAGTGTACTCTCTTATTTATTTGTAGATATTAAAGGAGAGTAGGCCTTAAAGTTTTCAAAAAAAGAACAGATCATATAGGCTTAAGTGAAGGTGATATTTTTCTCCAGCAAAGATTTTCACTAGCCTAGTGAAAGTCTTTTCTTTCTTTGAAATAAATGTCAATAGATGGAAAAACATGCCTCTTGCCAAATTTAGGGGCAGAACTGACATGAAAACACAGGAGCAACAAACTTGAACTTTTGCATTGGTGAAGTTAAGCATCATGATCTCTTAAGCAGTGTGTAGACACTTTTCTAAATATTAAATTTCACACGTGTTACAGGGATTCTGAGTGAGTGCAATGAATTCTGGATGTGAAGTACTCTGAGAAATTGAAAAATGTTGATTTTTGCATATATTGGAGCCTGTCATTGATTCATCCATATTTATCAAGGGCCTAAAATGTGGCAAGTGTTATGGCAAGATGTGAGGCTTCAAAGAGCTATACTAACATTTTCTGTCTCAAGAAAAATACTGATTATGGAGGGACAGGTAAGAGAGTTAACAATCCCTGACAGCATGATGATAGCTAGTCTAATAATAACTCATGAAGCACTATGCACACCAGGATTATTCTCAGTGCTTTCCAGACGGTACCACACATAACTCCATGAAAGGCATGCATATCCAGAGTCCCTTATGTACAGATCTGAACTCCAAACAATCTGGACAGCTTTGACCATCAAATATTTATTTACTTTATTTTCTTTGTTTTGTCTTATTAATTTTTATTTCAAAGAAGTTCTATATGGATGTGGTTCAAAAAAAGTTTAAGCACAATAACAATGAGTAAATATGCATGAAGAATGTAGGTACTTGAAATGTTTGTTTTTAAAAATTCATTTAGCAGCAAAATTTGATTAGATGTGAGGCTATTTTGCATCTTTATTGATCCTATTTGGTTTGAATGGTCATAGTTTTACTATCAAAATATTTGATTATTGAGTATGGCTGCAGATTCTGTGGGGGATTTTACTTCTGTACTCTTTTTAGACTCATTTTATAAAGGAGGAGTCTGTGGCTTGAAGAGATTAACTAACTTGCCTAAGACCTCAAATTCTGGCTAGTAAAAGGAAGAGCCAGAATTTGAGCTGAGGCAGCCTGACTCCAAAGTCCTTTCACCTAACCACTTCACATCCTGGCTTTCAAATATTATAACTAAATGAAACGCAAGGCTCTACAGGGCTCATCTAAATGAGACAGAGAGTTTCAAAGGTTTTCTGAAGAAGGAGGTTCTGTGTGATATAAGTGGGAGGTGAGTAGAAGAGTTAAGCAAAGAAAGTGGGAAAGGGCTTTCTGGGCAGAAAACAGCACATGTGGAAGCAAGGAAGCACATGTGAAAGACTTGGCCTTTAGTAGAGTCTCAACAAATGATATTACTACTAAAAGTTGCAGTGGGTACATCATTGTGCAGTTTGGTGAAAGCATAGGGACATGATGAAAGCTTTAATGAGGATGTGGTGTCTTGATGGCCAGTAAAAACAATGGTGTGCCACCAATAGCAAAAGTAAGAGATAGGAAGAGAGAGTGGGGAGGAATGGTGGGGCAGAAGGAAAGATTAGATTTTATAAAAAGTTATTCTGATAATAGTCTGAAAATGCACCAAACTGGAGACAGTGTTGTCATCACAGATTAGATTTTATAAAAAGTTATCCTGATAATAGTCTGAAAATGCACCAAACTGGAGACAGTGTTGCACTAATCCAAACAAGAACTATTTAGTGCCCAGTTTTGGGCACCTGCAAAGCAAAGAAGATAGAGATGTGAGGATAGAAATGAGGACTTTCAAGAAAAAAGAATCCAGCTGACTTGGCCCCTGGATGAATGTGTGGAGTGAGAGGAAGGGAAGGAGGAGTCTATGGTGACCCCCAGATTCCTGGTTGGGGTGGAAGAAAAACTTAAGCATGGATTTAGCTGTATATTTATCTGTGGATGGGAAATATGAGGAATTCTTTCCTGATGACCTGAGCATTTATCTGTGAGGTCATTGGTGGAGTAATGTGCTGAGGATGGAAATGGGGGAAGGACTTGAAGAGACAGTAAGAGATACCACAGGACTCCCATTCTGGAATACCTTGAATATTCATCATTGTCAGGTCTCTGAATGTTTTGCATGTTAGATTGACACACATTTTAGAATCAATAATACATTCCTTAACAGATATTCACTGGAGACCAATTTTGTGCCAGTCATTTTGTGTTGGATGTTGGGGGTGATGAATTAGACCTAAGGGTTTGTCATCTAAGTGGTTGTTGTTGAGAAGATTTGGGGTGAAAAGAGTGTTTATTTGGTTTATGAGCACCATCAATAGAGTAAATTTTGTTTATTTACCACCTAAGGTGGTCCTTCCCTTTATATTTTCACTTTTTAATTATATTTTCTCTGTCATCAAAACAAAACCCAGGTGAACAAGAATAACAAAAACCTAAAAATAAGAGGCCCTCTTATAACCATTCATCTCATCACCACCTTCCCAGTTTCCCAGTTTAACCTGGGAAAACCTAAGTTATCTAAAGTGTTTCTTCCTCTTGACCCAAATATGGATTCACTTTGGAGCCCAAATTTGGAGTACAAATCTATTCCTCTTTCTCCATCATTTTGTCCATTATACTTTAGACCCCCTATTCAAAACAGTTTAATTCACAAAAGCATAGGGATGAATAAAATGAATAAAATAAATAAGACATGGTTCATGCCTTAAGGGATTCAAATCTTGTGATTTTGCTGTAAACTTCCTAATGATTTCTCCACTGTCCTTAGTAATTCCTTATGCTGCATGTATACGGTACTTAGCCCAGTGCTTGGCAGGTGATAAGCACTGTTTCTTTGCTTTCTTTGTCATCAACACCCCTCCTCATCCTTCTCCTCCTCCTCTTCCTTATCCTCCTCTCCCTTCTCATTCTTCTCCTCTTCTCTCAGTGTTGCACAGACTCCTGTCTCAACTCCAAGAATAATCTGACTCGAATGGAGAAGAATAAAAGGAACAAAGAGGGATTAAAAAGAGAGAGAAATGCTAACTTGCTAACATGAGAAGCCCATTTTGTCAAGGAAAGTTAATCTGTCCTCATCTGCACCTTACTATTAGATTAGTTTTCCTAAAAATTTACTCTAATTTTTTCATGCCACCTTTTCTTCTACAGCTGGAAGCAGCTATTTCTTGCCTATCAAATAAAATTGTGTTGTATTCTGGACACTACCAATACTTATTCCTTACTGTTCTCTTTTAGTCATCATCATCTGCCAGCTCAAGTACTTGAGGGCCCTGTTATACCCCATGCTTTTATCTTGTGCACCTGTGTTTTCTCCTGATGTGGCATTCTTTCCCATCTTTATCCTTTTCTGTTAAAAACACTTCCTGTCTTCCAAGAGCCACCTGTTCAGCCTGTTTCCCATGTAATGCTTTCCCAGGCCCTTCTCTTTGAGCTTTAGCTTCATGAGAGTTTTGTTTACAAGTTGTATATTTTAAAGCACTGAAGGTCTAGCCTTGTTGCTTTCTAGCTATGTGACTTTGGACAAAGCACCTAATTGCTCCAAGCAAGCTCTGTAATCTCATTTGTAAACTAAAATTAAAAATAATACCTAACTGAACAGGCCTTTTGTGAAGGCTAAGGGGGATAATGCATATAAAACACTTAGCAAAGTGCTTTACAGTCTGTAGTAAGCACTTAAAAATTTAGCTACTGTCATTATTGTTACTATTATTATTTTCTCTGTTATGGCACTAAACAACTTCTATAATATATCATAGTTAGTTATCTATTTGTGTCACCAGTCCTCCAGTAGTTAAGAAGTTCCTTGGGGTCATAGATAACAGATTATCGATCTTTGCACTCTCCAGAGCACTAGAATAATATAGCAGAAACCTTAAAATCATGTGTTGAGAAAGCAAATCTAAGTTATCTGGTTGTAAGATTTTTAGTGCCCTTTAATGTGTTCAGACAAAGCTTATTTGTTGAAACACAAAATATTATAAAACATGTTTTTGTAATAAAATCAATATTTAGATTACCTTATGAAATTACTATAAAGAAAAGGAGGAAACTTGAGTATGCTTGGGTTGTTAAGATTCTTGATCAAATAAGGATTAGGAAAGAGGGGCTAAGCATAAGTGAAAAGACTAGAAGAAAATCAACCAAGCACGTCGGGAGAAGAAAATCACAACAAATGTCTAGTTGCTAAGTAAACTGAAGAATAACAAGAAGTCAGTATTGAATCGGTGTGGTCAGTGAACAAGAAACTTAAATAGTGAATTAAAAATGCCTTAGTGTTAAAAATGACTTTTATAGAATTTGCTACTGATGTGGGCATCAAACAAGTTTATAGTATGACTTCTGGCAATCACGTTAGTAGCATTAAAAATAGATTTCTGGGGCCGGGCACGGTGGCTCACGCCTGTAATCCCAGCACTTTGGGAGGCCGAGGCGGGTGGATCACGAGGTCAAGAAATCGAGACCATCCTGGTCAACATGGTGAAACCCCGTCTCTACTAAAAATACAAAAAAATTAGCTGGGCATGGTGGCGCGTGCCTGTAATCCCAGCTGCTCAGGAGGCTGAGGCAGGAGAATTGCCTGAACCCAGGAGGCGGAGGTTGCAGTGAGCCGAGATTGCGCCATTGCACTCCAGCCTGGGTAACAAGAGCGAAACTCCGACTCAAAAAAAAAAAAAAAATAGATTTCTGTTAAAATGACATGGTAGTAAGTAAAATTTTTTTGTAATGTAAAGTGAGTAAATAAGGTAATCATAAGAAACAAAATGAATAGCTGTTGCACAATATGTCAGCAGGCACTTTTCCCTTGATGTAATCATTGAAAGTAGTGGCACTAGTGGCATTTTGGAAACCAGAAAAATGTCCAAAATATATTTGATTTGAGAAAAGATTGTGAGGAGAGCAAACACTGTGCGACATTTAGGCTCTCTCCACAGAATTAAAATGAAATGGAAAAGAGAAGATATCTATCTAATAAAAGCAAAAGAAATTGTCCACTGAAGTAGATAATAAGTAATTTTTTGAGTGTCTTTATTATTGCCAGCAATTTTACATTCATCCTTTAAATTTATTCTTCAGAGCTACTCTTTCGTGTAGATCTTAATTTCCTCATTTTAAACTTTGAAAGCTTAGCTTTCTCAAATCCAGAGAACTAGGATAAAATGGCATCTAAAACTAAGCCTGTCTGGAAGTTATAATATGTACTATATACACGGCCTCCCTGCAATTGTTCATTACAATAGTACATAATTTACTCTTATTTTCTACTTTATATTTCAAATTTAGTTGTCCTATTACAGCATAGTTGATCAAGGACATTTAAAATCATCTAATGAATTATAACACGATATTTTCATATAGCAGATGGCTAAATATCTGTGAAAGGGAAGGAAAGAAGAAGGGAGAAGGAAGGAAGGAGTACCACTTTTTTCTTATAGACCTAAAACCATCTGGAAATTGTGGAGTTGTAATATAGAACGTTCTTTACACTCAGCTTGTACTCATTTTGGAAAGCTCTGCAGTAGAACAATTACCTTGTGAAGGTACTGAGGTTCTGTGGACAGGTCAGAGAGTTGTTTAGTATCCTAAGAGAGAGAGTATATTTTATCTGAGGATTCATTGTTTTTGCCATTCTTTTTGGAATAAAGCAAGGGATCTCAGTGTTGCAGATCCACAGGCCATGTTATTCATACGCTCTTCACAAACCAGTGCAGGTCACTACATATTGCTTTGGTGGGGACACTTACAAGTGATGCTTATGGACGAACTTCTGTAAAACCCATTGATGTCTTAAGTTAAGCAATCTAGTCTACAGGAGTATTAGCGGAAAATGACTAAGCAGCCATATATTTTTTGGATAAACCATCCCTCTATACATGTAGTTTTATACTGTTGTTATAAGCTACTCAAGAGCAATTCATACCTCTTCTATAGGATTCTCTGCTCTAAGACTGACTTATGTAGCATTCAGTCTAAGGGAGCTTGTTCTCAGGTTTCTAGTAATCAGATGATAGTGAAGACTAGAGGTTGGTTGTCACTATGTTTAGGGCCATATCCTGCTAGAATCTAAGAGAGAATTTACTCATGTGAAATGTATATTCCAGAAAACATTTGAGTTAGGGAAAGTGAAGCAGCTTTCTTTGTGAAACTTATACCTGTATGTTACTATAGCTGCTGTTTTTCCAACATTTTCAAATTTTAACAGAAGAGTAGAAGATGCAAGATAAGCATCTTCTTGTGGCTGGAGAAATACATCAGAGAAGAAACTTTCTCTGAGGGTAGTCAGCTGACTATGAAGGTATGTTATGTTCTGTTACCAGAAAAGCAGAATCTAGTGTATAAAGGTGTCAGCTAGAGGATCTAGGATATTGCTGGTAGAATGAAGCAGAATTATCCAGCACAGTGCGCAATGTTTCTAGGGCCCGACGACTGGTGTTAGAGGAGAAGGTGTCTGTTTACCAAACTGACTTAATGTTGAGCTTCAAGAGATTTTTAAGTGCGGGCAATTAGTGCCAGAGTCTAAGTTCTGTGAGCTGGTTACTTTGTTTTGCCGGTATTTGAACTTGAACATGTTGTTATTATCCTTTTCTTTTAAAAACTTCTTTCTACCTGTGAAAATGTGGGTATTAGTATGAACAGAAAGTGATGTCTGTCCTTTGCCTTAAGAAGTGCTATAATTCTAATAAGACTCCTTTTGGACAGTGTTTTTAAAGAAGTATAAATATAGTAAAAAAGATTATAACGGCCTTTTCTTCTGTAAAGCAGCAGAATACTTCACATACAACAAAAAGACATTAAGCTGTGTAAACATTAAAAACCTCTGGATAATTACAAAGAAGAACACCAGAATAAAAAGGAGGAGATTGCGAAAAACAAGCATTAAATATGTTGGGCAACTCTATTACATAGCAATCAATAGGCTGAATTTTGGAGTCAGATGTAATTCACAGCTCTACCACTTACTAGCTGTGTGTTCTTGGGCAAGCTCACTTAGCCTTTCCAAGTCAAGTTTAATTTTCTGTAGTAATAATGTTTTCTAGTTAATATAAGGATTAAATTAGATAATACATATTACAAAGTATGTGGTATGTAGTAAGCACTGAATTGTAGCTATGATTATTATAAATTATTCAGTGTGATTCAAATTTATAAGGGCCTCGAGATTCCAAAAACAAAAGAGACAAACTACGTGAATGGTATTTTAATCTGGAATCTGCACCTGCCCTCACCATCACATGTAAAAAAATATACATGTCAAATTCTTCATTCTGCAAGAAGTCATTCTTGGAAACCTACCTGACCCAACCAGATCCTCTCTTGATCTCTTGCAGCTCTCTGTAAGCAGTGTTTACTTTTCTGCTTTAGCAATTTCTCATAATGAAACCATTTACTAAAGGCTTTGTGTTTTTGTCTTATATCTTCAACTAAGAAGTGTAAGCTTTTTGAAGGCAGCTACCCTTATAATCATTTTTAACCCTCAAATATTTTAATACTAAATAGATATTGAAGAAAAATATACTAAATTGAATTTAAATACAGATACATTTAAACGATGACTTTTCACTCCTATTTTCTGCAGTATTTGCATTTTGTATTATACTGAAATTTTTAAATAGAACATGGGTTATGCTCTATTGTACATCTATTTTGAAATCACAGTGAGGAGAGCTCTGTGAATTTTAGAGCAGCTGATTTGTTTCTAGGAGCACATTCATTCTGCAAACAGCTCAATATGAATACCAAATTTAAACCTCATTTTAAGTTCATGTTATTATGACTGATAACACTGTTGGATATGGAATCTTAAAATGATTTTAGATACATTAGCATACCCAGGTTAACTTATGGGTTAATCAGTGAACGCCAAGTATTATTGTTATACATAATGTCTGCATTTGAAGGCATCCAAGTGCGTATATTGTTACTTTTTTTCCCGGTGGAGGAACTTTACTATATTGTGTCTCATTATTAGTAGTATAAAATCAGGTTTATATTGCATGTGGAGATACCGAACAAAGAAATTATGACACACAGAAAAAAATCTTTTCTAGCTATCACTGTACAATGATAGATTCTATATGTAATGTTTCATAGTGATTGACATCCAACTTACTTCTTATTAGTATTGCTGAGTAATGGTGTTTTTCTTCAATATCTTTCTTTCTTTTATTCATTTCATTTAAATATCAAATTCACAGACATAAAGAATAATTAAATTCTGATTAAAATAACCATGTGCTGATATTTTTGATGAAGAAGAGTCAGAAAGTGATGCATTTGGTTTCACTTCGAGCTATTACTTGGATTGTCATATCATATAAACAATAAATTTTTTACTGAAGATGTGAAGATAGTATTGAGTCTTATGGATTGGATAATCCAAACATCAGAACTGAATGTCCACCTTTCAATATATGGGACATAAACCTTGAAATTTATTCACTATTACGTACTGACATGATTTTCTTAAACAATGGAACATAATATTGATTTAAATTTTTCCTTAGAATTTCCCTCATTCTATTTAATTTTTCTTACTCTATATTGGAAGTGTTGGAGAAAGTGTTAGAAGTGGAGACGCGAACTAGTGATTTGATGGTGGAGTCCTCAGGGATGTGTGACTCAGAGAAAGGATGAGAAATTGACATTTGACCAAAATTGGAAATGGAGCACCAATAATTAATTATTTATTGAGTTGACTTTACAGAATATTTGCTCTTTGCTTCATTTACATTCTGTTTTTGTGAAGGATTATCAAATCTTCTGTGAGACTACAGGCATTTAAAACGCTTTTCCTAAGCTCACAGTTTACTTTAGTTCATAAATTTTAACGATAATCAACTTTAAGTAGTGTGAAAAGATTTAAAATGATAGTGTAAAGGAGTTATTCTGTTTTCAAAAGATGTCCTGCTATCTTAATATTTGAAATATGCAAAATTAAAACTGCATCATAGTAAAATCAATGTGAAAAACCAGCTCCGATTTTTCAGAGCTCTGTGTTTGGCATGTAGTCTATAATTGAACAAACTATATTGTCTTGAATGATGGCAACAGAAGTAGTTCCTATCTTGCTTCATCTATTCATTCAATTATTTATTCAACAAACACTCTTTGCATGCTTAAATGAGATACAAAGAAAAATACAAAATTCTGGTTTAAAAAATCACAGTCCCAGAGTGGAGCTTAAGAATAGAGAACTAAAGAGAAATGAACATAAAATAAAATGAGAATAACAGAACCTGGTGTATGGTGTTAGGGAAAATAGACAGTAGCCCCTAACTCTGTAGGAGGGGGAGACTAAGATACCTTTCCACAACACATGACATTTTATTGTAATCTTTAAAAATGGTAAGAGTTTTCCAGAAGAATCTGTGGGGAAGGACACTTCAGCCACAGGAAGCAATATATATAAAGGCATGGATGCATTTAAAGCCCTCAGAGCTGTATTTGCCTTTGAATTGCCTAGGATCCCACTTTCTCATTTCAGTAACCATGAGAGTAAATGACAACAGAGGAAATCAGTTCCCAGGTTGTGTAATTATTTAGCGTTTATTAAACATTATCATACTAGATGCTAAACTGAATCTTGTTAGGTCCTTTCTCTGCCTGGTGAGTATGGTCTAATTAAAAAGACAACCAAGGCGGGATTAAAACAGCATCAAATCAATCAGCAGCTGTCTTTTAAGGGCCTACAGCTGTCCACATAGAAATTTATAGATTAACTGCGGCACTATGAATTGCACTGGGAAGAAAATTGGCAGCAGGTGCAAACTTGATTCAAAGTGTAGATTTATTTTGCTTCAGGCAGCAGAACCCAAAGGTAGGTGGGTTGCCCATTCTAGCCCTTCTGAAATTTTATGGTGGTCCAAGGGTAAGCCTCACTTAGGAGACCCATATATAATCTAGTTCTCTTCTAAGCTACTGATAGTAAGCATGAATTTATAAAAACTATGAAATTTTCTGTTATACTAGATAATAAAGATAGAATTTTGTACAATTTTGGGTTATTTTGCCAGGAATTTGGAAAATAAGTTATCCATTTGTGCAATTCTAGAATCTTAGTGAATGAAATTTTTCTTTCCTCTAAAGGATTATTGGGAATAATCTCTAAGAATTTAATTACAGGGTTATAATTAAAGCTATCATAACTTTGTGCTTATATAGAATGAGACATAAAATGTCATAGCAGAATGTTAATTTTTATCTTTAAAAATAAACCAATGGGCATTTCATTTTAGTAGTTGAAGTAAGTGATTTTAGTCTAATCTTAACTGTGTATGCCAAAGACAATTTATAGATATATTACAAGTTACAGATCTATTATGCCAAAGACAAGTTATAGATGTATGATCATTATAATATCTGGAATGCAGAGTTCTAAAGTAAAAATCAAATATTTCATTGATTTCATGATTTATATCATATGGAATTAATGGCTCAATCAATGTAGTTTATTAAAATATATATTTTATTTTAGGCCTGAATAATATTGATGTAAGAGACTGAGTACTAAGTTGTGCCACTGTAGGGATTTTAGATGGCTGAACTAATTTGTGTGCATTTTCTCATATTTCATTACCTTCTCATCTTGATTTTGATGTTAGATTTGTTTGCCTTCTCATGTTCACTGTATTTGTTCCTTACATTTACGTCTTTGCTGAATGCTGAGCTAGAATTCTGAAGTTACTTGATATTCCTGTGAACTTGGGCAGGCTGTGTAAACACTCTGAGCCACCATTGAGTCACCTTTAAAATGGTTGCAATGACATTGGTTCTGCCTCTCCCACAGGGGTACTGGAAGGATAAAAAAATTCAATGCTTTCTAGAGTTTCAAGTTATAAGCAGTGAGAGCAGATACTGTATTGATTACATATTCTAATGATTGTATTTACTCATATTACAAAAGCAAGTTTGTCTTAATAGATTTGTGATACTTTCTTTGCAGAGTGAGGGAACTTACTAAAGAGATCCAATATTCCCCTGACAGTTTGCATAAGTATCTTTAGGCCTACAAGTGTGGCTACAGGTGCTAACAGCAGGCACCTAACTCCTAGAACTTGAGCCTTATTTTCCTACAGGTCATGACTCACAAAGCAATACAATTTCACATCCTCCCTGTCGTCCTTCACATGCTACAGGGATGAGTTAGGTGGCAGATTTATTTCATGAGAGTAACTCCCCAAATATTAACTATATACAGCTGACTTTGGAATCTACTTTTAGAATTATTCTTCATCATTGCCTCCCCTCTCTATTTCTTCCAACCATTGGTAGGTCTTTTGTCCAAATTCTTTTGCATTCAGTGTTTGTGGATGTGTGGACTTGTATGTACATGAAGAGGAGTATACAATACTTCAAAATCTGAGCTCTTCTGTAATTTATAATTTGTTATATCTGTGGTTGAAAGAATTTACCATGCAATAACCAAGATTGAAGGTGTAGTTTAAAATATATTAGCTTTGGAACTATAACTTTGAGTAACAAAATTGTATTTCTCATTCCAGAACATGATGAGTGTATCACAAATCAGCACAACTGTGATGAAAATGCTTTATGCTTCAACACTGTTGGAGGACACAACTGTGTTTGCAAGCCGGGCTATACAGGGAATGGAACAACATGCAAAGGTAAAAGATTTAAATGTCAGTGTCTCTTCCATTATGTATAATGCAATCCATCTCTACCTTCCGCTACACTTTATCATTACTGTTATGTAACTTCCAGGTACTTCCTACAGACATCAAAAGCTTTGATGTGTGACTCATAGTCTTTCCCTCAGGTCTTGACACCCTCCTGAGTTACTTCAGTATAACTCAGCTCATTTGACCATTTGACTCATTTGACCATTCAGCTCATTTGACCTAATGTTCCTTGACCTTAGCCACAGTGGTTTTCATCTCTGTTCCTTTCTAGCAAACCACAGCCGTCATCACATCCTGGGCGTTTTTGTGGAGAATTGCTCCATCTTGGTAATCTTAAACTTCAACATTTTATTGTCTAATCCCAAGTTCCTCTTCCAGTTTGCTCAGTCTGTTCTTTCTATACCTTTTGATCTTCAATTTCCTTGAATCTTCGTTTTCATCGGATTTACCACTCTCCCAGCTTCAGGTGTTTCTTTTTGAGCCCAAACATGCATGTATCATGATAGCTATTTTTCTGGCAGCACTGTCAACCTATTTGTTATGCTACCATGTGAATCACCTCCATTTTGGGTCAGTCTGACAGTTTTTCTTTGCTTTCTTGTGAGCTGTCAGACACTACTGTGGAAGATTATTTAACTAAAAATACTGATTCTCTAAATTTTATAGTTTCCTATTTTAGCTGGTTTGTTAATGTCGATTGATAATTCTTTTAAATGTCCTGTTGAACTCAGATTTCTGTTTTCATCAGTGGACTATACAGCTGTAGCTCACCACAATCCATTAACTCACCTTTCCCCCACTGCCCTCTTTCCTTCCTACCTGCCAATGGAAATAGAAGATCTTTCTGGAAACTCTACAAACTCCCATAGTATAATGTTTACATCCTTTATGATGTCATATGATTGATCCAATTTAGGCATTTTTAGCTAAAGAACTGCTGATTTCTCAAATATACTATGTTCGTTATCTCAGGGTTCACTAAAATCAGTTTGCTATGATACTGTGTCTTTGTGAGGTAGGAAAGAACAAGAAATGGCTGTTAATGCAGTGGTTTATGAGCATGGGTCTTAAAGCCTGGTCTACAAAAATACACTATAGCAAGAGATGGGTGGGCCGAAGGTTACTCTGATTTTCAACACTCCATGGAAATCATTAGTGTAGGTCATTTTGAAGAAAGCCTATTTATTTGGGTATTCAAATCCCACAAAAATTTCCTTGGAAAAACCAAACAAATCCTGAGAAAAGCTAAACTTTTAGAATGTAAAGTATAGTATGATAGTTCCCTCTTATCCACAGTTTTGCTTTTGATGATTTTCGTCACCCATGGTCAACTGCAGTTTGACAATGTTAAATGGAAAATTCTGGAAATAATTCTTAAGTTTAAAATTCTGCACCATTCTGAGTAGCATGATGAGATCTCTCACTGTCCATCCCCATCCCACCTGGGATGTGAATCATTACTTTGTCCAGTGTATCCACACTGTCTACTACTGGCCACCATTAGTCACTTAGCAGTCTTCCTGATTATCAGATACACTGTCGAGGCATCGCAATGCTTGTATTCAAGTAATCCTTATTTTCACTGATCTTGGTGGCTCACACCTGTAACCCCAGCACTTTGGAGGGCCAAGGCAAGTGAATTGCTTGGGTCTAGGAGTTTGAGACCAGCCTGGGCAACATGGCAAACCCTATCTCCACCAAAAAACAAAACAAAACAACTATCATGTACACAAACTAACTCAAAATGGGTAAAACAAAAACAAGTAATTATTATTTTACTTAACAATGGCCCCAAAGTGCCATTGTGCCAGTAGTGATGCTGGCATTTTTTTATAAAACTGATCTATTTTATTATAAACTACTATTGTTAATCTCTTAGTATGTATAACTTATATTTTAAACTTTATCAAAGTATGTCTGTATAGGAAAAAATACATAGTGTATATATATATATATATGCATACTATGTATTTATATATTATATATACAACGTGTGTGTGTGTGTGTGTGTGTGTGTGTGTGTGTGTGTGTATTTCTGTATTGTGTGAGGTTTCAGGCATCCACTGGGGGTCTTGAAATGTATTTCCAATCGATGAGGGAGAGTACAATATAACTAAGTACTTAGGACCTCCCACAAATCATCTGGATGTTCTGAGAGTTTGCTTAGGCTTAAGGCTTCATTTAGGAACCCTAAAGCTTTTCTCTTGTTTATGTTTGATTCCAATTCCTATTTAGAATGAAGAAGAAAGTTCATAGAATAAAGAATTCTGAAAATTATGAAGAGATACAGATAATTCTTGTATTTGAAAGAAGAAAAACTTTCAAGGATCTCTAAATTCCTTCTGGAAGTTAGGACTACAGGTTGCCTTAATTAAGACTGTTCAGTTCCTGTGGATGTCTTAGTTGGGAATGGACAAAAGCTGAGAGATAAGTGGTTTAAATGTAGGAGCTGAATCATTGAATTCTGTGCAGTATCAACAGGCTGCAACCTTGCAAATTACTCCAGTGAAAATATATACATGGTCCGGCAGACATATTCTTTATCACTTATGAGGTTTAAACCAACAAAGCCAAATGAACTCTTTGGGTCCATTTCTTTAATTCATCACTAGAATTTCAGATTTCTACATTTTATTACTCTGAGCAAGTATCTTCTACCTAACCATTGGAAGCACATGCTAGAAAACTATAGAAAAAAACTTTTGCCTCAATGTCTGGAACAAGCTGGTCTAATTCACTCCTTACAGACTTTGTCTGGCTGAGGAAGCAGCTACTGAGCCTTACAGAGCCAAAGAATAAGCTCAGTCTCATCCATCTTGTTTTTCTCGTCTTCTCTTGTTGTGCTCACTTGTCTTGCTCTTCTCTCCTTCTTTTCTGCACTTCTTCCAAGACAGCACATTTCAAGAGATCACCCTTGCAATGGTTCAGACCTTGGCTCCCTTGCAATGGTTCAGCTTCCTACTCACAGAACAACTTCCCTCATTCCCAAAACCACTCTAATAAAACAGGCTATGCATTGTCTTTGCCCTTGATCCTGGATTCTGACCTATCCTTAGCAGAGGAATTGAAGAGTCTCCCTGAAGACTACTCTAATGACTTTTTCTTACTATCGGTTAATTCATTGCCAGGACAGGCTTACACATTTTTGAAAGATGGAACATTTCGTACTATTTTGGCACTTTGGCCAGTGTGAAAAATGGTCAGGGCCTCATGGGATTCAACCATTTCCTGTTTCATGGTCTCGTTGTTTAGATGGTGGTTCGTTCCATCCAGGATAGCTGCCATTTTCAGGTTTATTTTCAAGGTGGATTGTTGCAATGAGAAGAAATCTGAATTTTAATGTACTTCCTATTGTGTAAAGTTACTGTTTGTTGTTCAAATAAATTTCAATATTTTGTTTTATGGGTGAAATATCTTTTTAACATTGGAAAGTGTACTGTTTTACAAGTTGTGCTAAAGTTTCTTACATGTATGGGAAATATGTGAATACAAAATTATAATAGCTTTTATAATTTGATGTTCACATCTCCAAGAGGATAATGAAAAACTAGGTTTGGAGTTTATTAAACTACTTACTTCTAAAGTGCTAAAATAATGTATCTGAATTATTTTAGCATTTTGCAAAGATGGCTGTAGGAACGGAGGAGCCTGTATTGCCGCTAATGTGTGTGCCTGCCCACAAGGCTTCACTGGACCCAGCTGTGAAACGGGTAAGAATATCATTTCATCTTCTAGAAAATGAATTTTTACACCAATACATAAAGTAATCCATGAGGAAAATAATGTTTCAAGTTTCAAGTGGGCTCTCAAAGCGTGGAGCTATTAATAAGGAAGTGATAGGAGGGAGGGAGGTGGGAAATTTCAGTGATGCATTTCACTGGGCGATTCCCCAAAGTCACTCACTCTAGAAAGGTTTTGCAGCTATTATAATTAGAGCATATTGAACTTTTCAGAAGCATGTGTGGAATTACCCAGGATTTTATGACTTCATAGTTCATTTTACTCATTTGGAATCCATTTTTACTGGAATCTATATGACTATACTAAAGCCTAGACTTCAACTTATGGCCAATTGAGTGCCTAGGACATACTATCTCCAGCATCCACGATTAGGAATTTTTAATAAATTTTTATCTGGCCCTTTCGTTAATCATTAACAGTTATTTATCTACAAAATAATTAAAGTTTTCTACTCCTCAATTATTTCTCATCCAGATTCTTTCTGAACTTATTCTTTCTGATGGACATGAATATTACAAATTTTTAAATTATTTTAAAAACAATAGGGGCCGGGCGCGGTGGCTCACGCCTGTAATCCCAGCTTTGGGAGGCCGAGGCGAGTGGATCACGAGGTCAAGAGATCGAGACCATCCTGGTCACCATGGTGAAACCCCGTCTCTACTAAAAATAAAAAAAATTCAGCTGGGCATGGTGGCGTGTGCCTGTAATCCCAGCTACTCAGGAGGCTGAGGCAGGAGAATTGCCTGAACCCAGGAGGCGGAGGTTGCGGTGAGCCAAGATCGCGCCATTGCACTCCAGCCTGGGTAACAAGAGCGAAACTCCGTCTCAAAAAAAAAAAAAAAAAAAAAAAAAAACAATACATAGTCTATATATAACTTATAAGCCTAAAGTAGAATGTTTTGTTCAATGAAAAACATATCTTGGGAATTTAAAAAAATGTTTTGAGTATTAAGTCCTAATTAAAATCATACTAGTAGTGGTTCTGGTTGCTTTGGGTTCAGAGGGTTCCAATAGCAATGACCTCAGAGAGTCAGGTTATTCTTCCTAAAAGAAAGCTGCTGTCACTGGCAATTGACAGTTGCCATCTCATATTGCTTTTCATAAATCTCAGTGCAATAGATACAGTACATGCTCTGCCTCTATTCCACTTGCAGAGTCATCTGGTTTAATAAAAACACTGACTTACCAGAATGTGAGACAGAAAATGTTCTGCTTCATTTGGGAAGTGAACATTTTACTGAATAGAAACTGCTACTGTGCACAGAAAGATGCTCACAAAAGGGCTTGCATCATTGGATCATCTCTTTCCACAAGTACTGCTAAGTGGTGTTTTTCAAACTTCCGTGACTAATTGATTTCAAAAGTCTGTGACAGAAAATGCATAGTGACTATCTTTGATATGTGGGACTCTTTCTTAAGGGGATCATTTCCCAAATCAGAAGTTCCCTAATGTATTATGCATGCGAGTCACCTATAGAGATTGATAACTTATGAGAAATACAGGTTTTGAGTAATTACCCTATGAAATACTAAATCAAAATCAGGCACCTCTAATGCAATAGTCTTCTTATGTTTCTATGGCATGCTTTCCACCAGTATGCCCCTACACATCAAAGTGCACTGTGGATCTCCTGCACATCAGTGCCTCTGGTGACAAGGCTTCCTGAATACAGCATTTTTGTGCTGCTTCTGGTATAGAGGCTCCATACAGAAATACTGGCTTTTTCAGGACATTTCAATGGTGTGAGAATAATGGTGTGAAATTTTGAAATAAAAGCTGTCCCAGAAAATCTGGGATGAATAGCAGCCATGCACTATCCTGCACAGCATTCTTCCACTAGGAAGAAATATCACAAGATTGCAGAAATCTGGAATGGTATAAAATTAATATTGGCAATGAAATATTGAAGACTGGAGTTAAAAATAACCCAAGAGAACATGTAGCTTGAGAACATTTCATTATCCTTAAACCTTCAGTCTATAAGAAGACAATCTCAGACTAATTCTAAATAGCTGTCTGTAGCAGCCAAGGGCTTTGAGAACAGATGTGGACTCAACATCTAGTTGTACTGTTTATATTTTATGTTGCTTGGGCAAGTTACTTAACTTCTCTGTGTGTTGAACCCTTTATACATCACTTTATTCTTCACCATTCTCTTCTAAGGCAGTTATTATCTGTATTTGCATACAGAAATACTGGGTTCGGTGTGTTTAACTTTTTTTTTCTAGCATCAAAGTTAGAAGCTGATACAAAGGTCATTCTGCTCCCAAACCAAGACTTTCATCGAATGCATCCCAGTATGTTTCTTTGGGGGCCTTAAATCCAAACACCATTATTTTCTTCATGATTCATGCCTCCCACTTACCATCCTCCACCAAAACCTGAATCCTCATTTCCTACTTCCTTACTTGTTTATTTCAGCACATAGCAGCCTTTTCCATCAAGTCCTCTAAGCCAGTCATCAGGGAATCATTTCCCTCTTGCCCTCTTTCACATCCAGTCAGATCCTTTTGATTACATGTCTTTGCCAGGACCCATTTCTTTTTATTCTGGCCATTGCTACTGTTGTTGGGGACTTCAGGTTTTTGTCTGACTAGTCCAATATCCACAGAATATAAGAGCTCAAACCTGATCACTTTAGGCTGAAAAAAACTTTCATGTTCCCCATTGCCCTCAGGATAAAGGCCACATTTTTAACATGATATATAAGGCCCTTCAGGATTTGGCCCTGCGTATCCACCCAACTTTACCCTCTTGTTTTTCTGCCATCTCACCTCACTCCCACCCCAGGCAGTGAATCTCATGAGGGTATAAGGTGTACCAGATTTGCTTTTGTATCATTATGAAATAGTATAAGGTCTGCATCTTAGTAGTTGGTCCATAAATATTTGGTGAATAAATGAATACAAATATGAGTGATCAATTAAATGATGAGTACAAAAATGGTGTGGCTGTTTCCATATTTGCTGGACTTTTTTGAATGTTAGTTGAAACTTTCAGAGTTATCTAGCCCTGTACTCTCATATGGCAGATGTGGTAATCAAGTCACAGAGAGGTGAAGTAGCTTATATAGGTGTTTTATTGCTGATCCAGATCTGCATTCTAGAGCTCAGGTCGTCTGGTTTCTAGCCCAGTGTTTCTCTTTTCCTTCCTTCCTTCCTCCTTCTCTCACTCCTTCCTCTTTTCCTGCTTCCCTCCCTCTCTTCCTCTCTCTTTCCTGTCCTCCCTTGTTCCCTCCTTGTCTTTCATCCTTTCTTCCTGCTTTCCTTTTCTTCTTACACCATGCTTCATCCCAGGAATTCATCATACCGTCATCCTGCATCATGTCTGTGCCTTTTGTTATGCCACCTTCAACCTCCAAGTAACCCTGTTATCTTTAACAGCAAAGACTGTGGCAGTTTTTCTCTCCAAAGATAAAGGATGCATTCAGATTGACAAGATTTCCAAGTATAAGAATGGCCTAAATTTGGCCTGCTGGTGTTGGATGCTGCCTGATAGCTTAGAAAGGAAATTGTTGTGCAACCCCAGTGGCCATCTGTTGAGCCATCACAGTGGAATCACTGAGGATGAAATAATAGGATTTACTTGCTTTTTGAAAGACAATCTTAATGTTGCACTTACCAACCCTTGTTCCTTTAGCTGAAGTCTCTTCTGAAACACCCTGCCCTCATTTCTGTTACTGCATGATGTGTATCTTAGTAGGAATGGTTGCGTTCATTTACCAACTTCACAAAAGGGCAATGTGTGTGCTTTTTACTGAGTGAAATTAATTTTTCATGGAATTCTTTTTAGCCACTGTGTAAAATCACTCACATGTACAGCATAACTTCATTTTTAATTAAATATCCTAATATTCCATCAGGTGTTTAACTTGGATTTAGCAGGGTGATTATTTCTTGGGTAACTCAATAAAATGTATTAGAAAGCTAAAGCTATGTGCCAAGGTTTACAGCTTTATCACTGCCATATTGTATTTATTACACAATTGCTAAACCTCAGCAAACATGTGTCTGATGATCTAATTACTATGCAAAGCTGTCTTATTATACTAAAAGCAAATCTTTCAGTAATGATTTAAAGCATAACCCTAAAAGATTTGACAGTCCCCTACAAGTAATTGCTGACTAAATCAAATTAAAATATTTATAACTGGGAAAAAGTTGGTAACAAATGGCAAAGCTGAAAAAAAATGCTGCAGTATCAAAGAAGAGATCAGACATTTTGATGATAAATGCTTTTTTTTCCTGTGTGCAAAATAATGGATTTCTTAGCCACAGATCAAAACATGAGATGAGATTTTAATTATTTTAGTGACATGTTAAATGAATATAAATTTAAGTTGCATCCGTAAGTGTTTTTGTAGTTTTTTAATATGTGTTGTTTCAAAATGACAAAAATGAAGCATGAGGCCTGCATGAGTGTTGTATTACTTCATAAGTAACTTCAAATGGATTGAGGTTGGTTGATTTCTTTTAAGTTGATTTTATTACTGTTACAGTATAAGTAATAAAGATTGTTTTTGTTAGCAAAAAGATTATCTTGCTAGCCATATGCACAGTTGGCATTTATTATTAATGTCAAACTATTATATTTCCTAATATGGCTGAATTAGCACATTTTTCATTGTAAAAGATATATGTTAATTTCATTAACATTTGAGTTTTTAAGCCACATTTTTTCAGAAGTTTGTATAAATTTATATCATTTTTTACATAGGAAGCCTAGAAAAAAATCAGAAGCATGAGAAAATTCTCAAAACAGTTCGTATTTGGAAATACATTACCAAAACATGTATCTTTATGTGAGAAAAGAGGAGAAATTGAGGAGAAAATCTGAGACAATTTGATAAAAATAATTTAAAAAGAAAAAAAACTGTAGATACATCTGCTTTACCAATAAGAATTTTTTAGTTTTATTTTGAATTTCTTCTGCTCTATCTGAACAAATGCAAATTTTATGTACGCTAATCATTAAATATACTTTATTGTAATAAAGACAGTTTGGATTAAAGGAAGCTATGCTTCTAGTTCTCTACTGTCTTATTGAATTCAGTTTTCTGAATCTTAATTTCACAAGGGAAGAGGTGCAAAGTAGCTCATTGGGTAGCTTTTGCAGAGTAGACGCATTCTCATGGAGGGTTCTGTTGATCTGCCTAAGGGATCTACACTCATACTCACTAGACACATCTGAAACTGTCCCCAGTGATAAAAGTTATTAAGTTACATTTGATAAATGAATGTGTTTTAATGAACTTTGTATGAATTAGGGGTATAGATACCAATGATTATTTTTCTATTATAAAATGAACAAATGAAAAACAAAAAGCACTCTTACCAAAGGCTTTTTGACCATACCCTGCATGAGTTGACTTAGATACTTAAGACATAACTTCTCTTTATGTTGGTGATCCTAAATCTGTTTTAAATAAAATTTTAATTGCTTAATGTTATGCCAAACCCCAGTTCTCATTGAATAATTTAACATAGTGGTCAAGAACACAAAAAGTGAAGTCAGAGAAACATTGACCTGAGAACTAGCTCTATTATCAATTAGCTATATGACCCTTTTCATGTTATTTCATTTTTTCTATGCCTTAATTTGCACATGTAGAAAATAAAGATGATACTAATATCTATCTCGTTGGTTTGTTCTGGAGATTAAACGAAGTAAGGCACATAGTACCATGTTGAGGACTTGGTAAATAATAAATGATACCTGATATAATTATTTTATAAATTTTAAGTTGAATCGTAAATAAACTTTCATAGACAGAACTGTTTGAGACTCTTTGACATCCTTGAAGTAGCTGGAGATGCCCTTAGATGTTTTGAAACAAAGGTTAAGAACAATAAAGGATTCTAGTTTTCTTGATTCATTCAGAAACCAGTTTTAAGTACAGTTTGACTATACTTCACTGGTTTAAAATGTTTAATTTAGTGATTTTCATGCTGTACATTTGTTTAAAATTGCTTTATTTTTGTTCTAATGCAAATCTTTAAAAGTTAATATTTTGTGAAAATATAAATCTGTGTGTTATTCAAAAAGTAGTCAAAGGTTCTTGGTGTTAAATCTCAAAGTCATTCTTCCAAGTCCTTCAGGTTAATTGGAAAATATCTAACTCATTCTATGTATTAGTCATGTATAATAGATAACAACTATGATGGGGAAATTTTTCAGACTCTTTTGTTGTAGGGCCTACCTAATTAACACGGGAAATGAGGACACATCATGGAGAAAATGTAAGAGGAAAAAAATAGCTTTCAAGCTGTTAGAGAGCAGGTCTCCAAGAAGAAAAAAAGCCAAGTGGAGTTAGTTGGGAATTTAGAAAAGGTCTTCAGTTTTATTTTTTAAATATTATTTTTTTCAATAAATCCCTTTTGTGTATTAACTTGTATTGTGCCTTTGAATTCCCAGGATCCCTATCCCCTCTTGTTTTTGTTTGAAGCTAGCCAAATGAAGTCACTTTTAAGATAGTTGTTTAATTTTGTTTCAAAATTATTTGAATATTAATATTTTGAATAAACGTTATATGCATGTGGTATAAAATTTTAAAGTACAAAGAGGACATAATAGTAAATTTCCTTTATAGCCATTTCCCAACCATTGCCATACCATAGATAAGTCCTTTTTAGACACAGTAGTTCAAATAGGAAAGCTGAGACTTTCTGCCATTTAAATAGTAGACTTTTAATTTGTAAAAGCCTGGTGTCAATAGGAATACATGTCTTAGGTCCAAGATCTTTCTCTTTTTGGGGAGTACCCCCATATGTCAGCTGAGAATGTTCTGCAGTTTTCTCATTCATAAGCTGATGAACTTTGATTGATCAGAGTTTAATTGAGGAGGTATAAACTTAATATGCTGGAGAAACATTGAATGCAACATTTTATTTTTACTGAAATTATTTTTGCTTTTTGCATTCTATTCCTCCCTTCTTTGTTTCATTTCTTTCTTCTTGGAGGACATATTCAGACTTAGAGCAAGTCTAGTAGTGACTGACTCTTGGATATAGAATTCTAGGTTTTCTGTAAGCACTGTGAAGGCTTTATTTCATTGTTTTTTGGGGGTTCTTTGAGGTTTCTATTCGGAAGTCTGCTTTCAATTCAATCGTAATTCATTTTAAAACATAGCCTCTTTCTCTCTAATTGCTTTAAGGCCCCCTTTTCTTTGGAGTCTGTGGTTTCAAAGTATTGTGCCTGGGTATAAATTTATTAATGTTTTTATTTACCTTGCTACGACTCCTTTAGATGAGTGAATCTGAAGAGTTACCTCTTTCATCAACTTTGGAAACCACTCAGTCTTTATTCTTTTGAATATTGCTTCTTTCCCATTCTCTTTATTCTCTCCTTCTGGACTTCCTACTGGATATATGCTAGCCCTTGTCTCTTCTGTATTTCTTCACTTTCTTTTATACTTTTCATTTCTTTATCTCTTGATGGTGTGCTTTTGATAATTTCTTCAAATCTATCCACCAGTATATGGATGAATTTATCAGCTTTGTCTAATCCATTACTTACTTTATTTGTTGAAGCTTTTAAATTTTAATAACTTTTAATTTCTGGGAGTTCTCTTTTTCATATCTTTTGTTTCTTTCCTTAGTTATTATTTTTGTCTTGTGGTTTTGATTCCCTCTTTTACGTATTTAACAATTTTAAACATACTTATATTATAAAATTTATGGCATTACTCTGTTGAACTGAAGTTCGAGGGGATCTAAATATATCTTTTATTGTGTTTGCTGACTTTTGCCCCATGATTGAGTGTTTCCGCATGTGTTTTGGACTTTTGGTGTCTGACCAAAAGTCAATTGTCTTCATTGAAGCTTTACCTGTGAAGTCTGAGGTCTTTTCCGTCAGGGAAAACTTGCGTTTGTTTCCACAGGTATATTAGGAATATTACAATGCATAATTTGCATTAATGTTTTTGCCAAGTGGTATGTCACACAGATGATATAAATTCCTAACTTCAAAATTCTGTAAGAGCAAACATTTTTTTTTCTCCCCACCCAAGCATAGGTAGAAATAGTGTCTCCTAATCCCCTGTGTTGGTGAATGTTTTATCTGTGTGTTTGTGTGAGTGCGTGTGTGTATTTCTTTCTTTCTTTTTTTTTTTTTTTTGAGACGGAGTTTTGCTCTTGTTGCCCAGGCTGGAGTGCAATGGCGCTATCTCAGCTCACCAGAACCTCTGCCTCCCGGGTTCAAGCGATTCTCCTGCCTCAGCCTCTGGAGTGGCTGGGATTATAGGCATGCTCCACCACGCCTGGCTAATTTTGTATTTTTAGTAGAGACAGGCTTTCCTCACATGGGTTAGACTGGTCTCGATCTCCTGACCTCAGGTGATCCACCCGCCTCGGTCTCCCAAAGTGCTGGGATTACAGTTGTGAGCCACCACGCCTTGCCCCAGTGTGTGTGTATTTCTGTCTTACACTTAAACTGAGGGGCAGGCCTTCCAAGGATTCTGCTTATGCTGGAGTCTTGGGCCTCTTACAAAATCAGGTTCACTCTGCTGTCAACCACATGGCTCATAAATCCAAATCTGGTGTTTGGCTTCTCCTTATGTCACATAGGAATTTTCGTTTTTTCAATGAGGTCAGTTATGAATTTAATGTTATAATTTTAATCCATGTGTATGTAAAAAGATTTTCAGGTTATGCAGTTCTCAATATTGCTGGAATAAGAAAGAAAATTACCTGTTTTAAACATAAGTATGATTTCATTGATGCTCACTGAATGACTCCTAAGAGTGAACTTTGACCATTCATAAATCTGCAGACTGTGAGGTGAAACTTATGATAAGAGAATATAAATGAGGAGGAACATAGGAGAAAACAATAATGATATGAACTTCATGAGGTTTACTAGGAATGGAGCTGGGGGTTATGGCTGTATTTTTCTCTTTGCTAAATTTCTAATGCTCCCAAACAGAGTCTGTACTTCTTCCCAAAGTGTTCTCATCTATGATTAGTTTCTCTTTCTTTCTGTCATGGAAACTTTCTTGAAGAAGCCACTAGGACTTAGGTACAAAAATCTTATAGCAGTCAGCTCTATCCATCTAATAGATAATTCTCCTTTAAAAACTATTTTTTGAAAGAATAAATTATATTCCAGGTTAATTTTTTTTTGGATTTACAAGAAAGTGTGGTACACAAGGAGCAAGTTAAATAGCAAATAATGGGTTTTGGGCCAAGTTAAAGAAGAACAATCAAATTTGTGAATGACATAGTTTTGAGAGGATAGCTTATATGACAAAAAACAGCATCAAGATTCAGAATAGCTATTCAAATTATAGAAACAATGGGATAAAATAACACATGACACTTGACAAACAATTAAAAGCACCTCCTGCATTTGTCCTGCTTTCAGCTCTTCACAATTCCAGATCCTTAATTCTGATCTCTTCCATTGTTGGCCCACACTCATTGTGTTCTTTGTCCCTGCCCTTCGGTTTTCTCTTCTTTAGGCGTCGGTCTCTCCTCCCTTACCCTTTTCCTCATTCCCTCCCACTGGAGTATGGGTTCCATGGAAAGTAAAGGTGGAGTCTATGATTTTGTGTTTTTCATAGGCCTTGGCATCATGCTTTGAATATAGTAGGCAGTCTATGAATATTAATAAAATATAAATTCACTCTTGCATTTAGGTTATAAAAACCAATTGTGCAACATAGAGGAAACTAACGTTAACAGTTTTTATGCTGTAGTTGGCTACTGATTCCAAGTTATGTATGAGCCAAAAGTATAATGTGCTAGCTTTAAAAGAAGATGCAAACTTAACCTACAATTAAAGGAAACAGGGTTTATACAACAATAGTCTCCTGAAATTCTGCATTACTTATGTTATAATGGCATATTGTATTTACCTAGGGCCAATAGTTTTAAAGGCTATCAGCAAACAGGAGCATGATCAGGGCCAAGTTTTCCAGGAGATGAAAGTCCTGGCAGATATAAGAGGGTAGTTGAATAAATCTTCATCAGGAATATTTTTTTAAAAAATGAGAAAAATGAAAGGTGCTGTGAAAGCTATCCTTAAATACATGAAGAGCTGAACTAGTGTGTGGATTTGGGATTAGATTATTCTTTGTTGCTCCAGAGAGCAAAACTAGTAAATTTACCAGGAGGCAGGTTTGGATGCCAAATAAGAAATTTACTAATCACAAGAACTATAGGAAAAAAGGATAGATCAGCCTGCATATTCAGTCAGAGTCTAGATAACAAAATGCTAAGGACACAGGATTTCCATGCTCTGGAGCTAGGTGGCTTTGTTTATGGGGATTACTAAAATTCCTCTTGCTATAGCTGTTCATCACAGTAGCTGCTTCAAACTGCATGTCTATAGGCATTCAGTGTAATAATAAAGAAGCAGTGTAGCCTGATGGTTAAAAGTTACAAGTGGGCTTGGGGGATGGATCTCTGGCTATAAATCTAGGCTCTGCAAGTAACTTCACCATGTGGACTAGGGCAAATTATTTAATATTTATGTGCCTCATTTTCCTTGTTTTAAAATGGAGTGACAATAATAATACCTATTTTAGGCAGGGTGTGTTATGGCTTATGTCTGTAATGCCACCACGTTGAGGCAGGAGGCCAGAGAATCACTTGAGGTCCGGAGTTCAAGACCAGCCTGGGCAATGTAGCAAGTCCCTTTCTCCAAAAAATAATAGTAAAGAAGAAAAAAAAAAAACATATTACATTGTTGAGCGAATTATATTAGTTAATACAGGTAAACCAAGCAGTGGCTCAGTAAAAGTTAGCTAGTATCATGACCTTACCCTAATCCCTACAAGAAAGCTCTAAAGTGGTTATTATTAGATGAGGAAAATGAGGTTCAAAAAGATTAAGTAATTTGCTCTAGTCTGTACAGCCAGTAAAATGGAATAAAAAAGAATTATTTTCAGGACTGTCAAATTAAAATTTTCCATGCTCTCTCTGTTCTGATATTTTGGATGTTAAAATGACTTTGCAATAGGAGCAACCTTTGTGAAATATGGGTGCCAAATTATCCACAGTAAAGATTTCTTAAGCTCCTATGCGTGAACAGCACAGCATGACATGTATGAAGATGCAGAAAGTAAAATGCAATTCTTTTATCTTGGGGCTTTATACCTCTGACTGTCAAAATGCACAGGGAGCATTTTATCTCAGTGACAGAGAAACAGATGGGTACAAAAATAACACTAATACCTTTTAAGTGACTGCTAACTACAAATCTTGTGTTACCACAAGATTTCTGGGGTATGATAACCCCAGAAGAAATCTCTCAAGAAGAATGAATTCTGAAGCTATAATCCGAATAGTTGTAATTTACAGGGGAAGGCTTTATGATAAACTTCTACTGGTGGGACCCAGGAGGCAAGCAAACAGCTGATTAAATGTGTGAAAAGTATACTTTCAAGTGTTAGAGTTTCCATTGCCGATTTTCTCAATAGTCATGTCTGAAGATAATTATAAGACTGAATAAGAGTGACCTTGAACATTTAGGTTAATCAAAAGCCTTTAAAAAAAAAACAAGTTAAAGGAACTCTCTGATATTCTTGGCTTTTTAAGGTATATAATTTCTTAGTCTTCTTAAATGAGGTGTGTTTTCATTTGCCTTAGCGGCTTTTAAAATATAAATTACTCTTTCACTCACAGATGTTTTTTCTTCACATTTTAAAAGGGCCAACTCCAGCCTTAAAATTATCCTTGACTTTGTCCTTTTAATATAAAGCCAAATATGTTTACTACTTGTTATCCTTTTCTTTAAAAATGTTTAATTCAAGAAAAAGAAAATTAGTTAACTACAGTTGCTTGTGTTTCTTTCTGCTTGAAAATCAGTTAATCTAATGGATTAAGTATGACAATTTATTATTCATTATGATCTTTTTAGTTTTGGCCTTTTATAACAAAAATAAATTAATTAAAACACAGATGCCTATAAACATTACTGAGTGGGCAAGAATCAAGAGTAAGTTACACATTACAGGATGCCAAAACTCTTACTCAGTGAATGATGGGAAGGGGACTCTTTGTATAAATCATAAAACTTAATTACAGGCCAGGTACAGTGGCTCATGCCTGTAATCCAGCACTTTAGGAGGCTGAGGCGAGCAGATCACAAGGTCAGGAGTTTGATACAAGCCTGACCAACATGGGGAAACCCCATCTCTACTAAAAATACAAAAATTAGCTGGGCATGGTGTCGCACGATTGTAGTCCCAGCTACTTAGAAGGCTGATGCAGGAGAATCACTTGAACCTGGGAGGCAGAAGCTGCAATGAGCCAAGATCATGCCCTTGCACTCCAGCCTGGTCAAGAGAGCGAGACTCTGTCAAAAAAAAAAAAAAAAAAAAAAAAAAAAAAAAAAAAAAAAAAAAAAAAAAAAAAAAAAAAACCTGATTAGAAACCAGAAGGTACTGAATCTCTGTGACACTGGCAACTTTGCACCTTTCACTAAATGAGAGGCAATATTTAGTAAGTGTCTAAAATAGATTAGAATAAACCAACTAATTTTAACTAATGTAAAAGCAGAATGGGGAGATTTGTTAGATTTATTAATAAATATTTACACTATATTTTCTGAGACCAGATCTTTATCTTCAAGTACTTTACATTCTTGACAGGCAAATAGGAGGAAGAAATTTGTCTGTAAACAGTATTCTATACTTGTTACAGTCATTTACTTTAGATTCCACCCTTCGACTTGAATGACTCTTGGAAATCAGACATAACTTCTTAATCACTATTTCTAAAATGTCCACATTTCTTGACCTTTCTGCAGCATTTGATATTATGAATCAATTTTTATGACAACTCCCTTTTTCTTTGGTTTCCTTGACATGATATTTTCTCCAGACTGTAGTATAACAACAATCTTATGTGGTAGGTATTTGGCTCAACCACTTTTTTGAAAGAAAAGGAAGAGTAAGTGAATTGCCAAAGATGATATAGCTATAAATTGACCAGCCTGAAGTTAAACACAGGACCAAGTAAAGGTGAAGCTCCTAATAAAACACTGCAGTATAGCTCCAAGATGGCAGTTCCTACACCCTAGAGCTTTCACTGTTATTCCTCTCCCACCTGCCTGACTGCCTTTGTTTGCTTTTTTTCTTTCTCATTGCCTAAGTGTGGATGTTTTTCAAGATTATACACATGATCATCTCTTTTCTTTCTTATCATCATCTTCTTTCTGGCTCTCGGTCACTTTCAATTCTTCAAAAGGAGTTATTCAATCCAGACACTCTCCTAAGCTTAACTCCCACTCCCAAAGGGCTACATTGTGTTTTCACTTGGACATTTAGCACTATGCAGTGGCTTGCTCCCCTTGGGTTATGTGGACCCTGAATGCTTTTTTTTCATACTGGAATCACCTATGCCTGACAAACCACTCATCTCCATTTCCTTCATTCCCTTCAAAGCAACACCCATACAAACAGTACGTAGCAGAGTATTATCCAAAATTTTGAGTCAAATGGAAGAGGACCAATGAGGAACAAAGCAAATCTCAAAAAGCCAAAACGAAATAGAGATCCCATTTTTCTAAAAGGCTTTGTCTATTTCTTCTCACAGAGTCAAAGGCAGATTTTCCATTAAGCTAATGAAGTTTAAGTTTCTGCTCTTTTAATGCAACCAGGCTTCTGTCCAGCCCTTGGAAAGAGTCCTAGCAATGTGCTCACTTGGCCATATATTTTTGTAAAATCTTCAATAGCAACATATTTTGGTAATATTTTTTTTTCTGAGGGGCCCTCAAAATATATAGGCTTTTGTCCCCGGAGACTGACCCCTGCACAAAGATCTTTCTTACCAGCCGGTATCTCCCACCTTAGAGCTCTCCATTTTCCCTGGACTGTTTCTCTTTTTATCCTCTCTTGGCTCTCAATTTCACATCTTTAAATTTCCTCTCTCTCTCTCTCTTCTCTCTCTCCCCCCGCCCACCACTTTCTGTATCTGCTTGTCTACCTATATATCTAACCTTTTTCCTCTCCACCATGCTCTGGGAAGAGGGAAACAAAGCATCACCTTCTTTACCCAAAGAAGTAATCAAGGTATTTTCCTAAATCAAGACCTTTTCCTTTATCATGGCATATGCCACGTCCTATTATGCATTTATTATTTTGAACGGCCTTTCTAAATTTCCTGACACATCAGCTGGTCATTATTGAAAATGTACTATATGCCAAACATTGTGTTAATTGCTTCACATTTATGAAATCATTTAAATCATAACAGCAGCTTTATGAGGCGGGTATAATTATTTTTGTGATCATTTTAAAACCAATGCTTAGTGAAGTTAAATAATGTATCCAAGGTCATACAGCAAGCATATAGTAGACTCTTACTTGGAAAAGTTAAACCTGGTCTCAGACATGTGCTTTTACACATTCCCCACTTTACCATCCAGATATCACTCTTCTGAAAAAATCTCCTTGGTTTGTCCAACAAGAAGTATCCTTGTCTTCCTCTCAGCTCCCATGTTTGTATCAATTTTATTCCTCTTCCTTCTAAGTACCTTATATTGTTAATCTTTAAATTTTTTCAATTTTGAAGTAACACATAATAATAGTACATATTTATGAGATACAGAGTAATATTTCAATACATGTAAACAATGTTTAACGATAAAGTCAGCTAATTAGCATATCCATCACCTGAAACAGTGATAATTTCTTCATGTTGGGAATATTCAAAATTCTTTCTTCTAGTTATTTGAAAATATATAGTAAATTATTATTAACTAAAATCACTCTGCAATGCTATAAAATGCTAGAACTTACTCCTCCTCTCTAGTAATTTTGTGTCCTTTAAACCCTCTTCCTATCTCTGCTCCTTTCTATCTTCTAGGAACCACTATTTTACTCTCTACTTTGGTGAGATAAACTTTTTTACGTTCCACCTATGGGTAACAGCATGTGGTATTTCTCTTTCTGCAGCTGACTGATTTCACTTGATATAATGTCCTCCAGGATCATCCATGTTGCTGCAACTGACAAGATTTCTTTCTTTTTATGGCTGAATAGTACTTAGTCATGTATATATACCACATTTTCTTCACTGTTCATCTGTTATTGGACACCTATGAGTATTCTGTATCTTGGCTATTGTGAATAGTGCTGCATTAAACATGGGGGTGCAGACATCTCTTAAGTATTCTGATTTCCTTTCCGTCAGATAAATATCCATTAGTAGGATTGTTGGATCACGTGGTAATTCTATTTTTAGTTCTTTGAGGAACTTCCATAATGTTCTCCATAATGGCAGTACTAATTTACATTCCGAGCAGAAGTGTATAAGCATTCCTTTTTGTCCACATCCTTGCAAGCATTTGTTATTTTTTATCTTTTTGATAATTCTGTGGTGAGATGATATCTTCTCATGGTTTTTGTTTGCATTTCCCTGATGATTACTGATGTTGAACATTTCTTCATGTATGTATTGGCCATTTGCATATCCTCTTTTGAGAAATGTTTATCCAGATCCTTTGCTTTATTTTTTTTATTGGAGTATTTGTTTTCTTTCTGTTGAATTGAGTTTTATTTTTTGGTATATTCTGCATATTAATTCCTGTTGAATGTAGATTTCAAAATTTTTCTTTCATTCTGCAAGTGGTTTCTTCACTCTCTTGATTGTTCCTTTGCTGTACAGAAGCTTTTCGGTTTGATCTAGTCCTGTTTGTCTACTTTTGCTTTTGTTTCCTGTGTTTTTGAGGTCTTACCCATAAAATCTTTGCTTAGACCAATGCCCTGAAGCATTACCCCTGTGTTTTCTTCTGTGTTATCAATCTCAAAGTACAATAACACTATCTTAAACTCTTGAAGCTTCATACAGTGTTTAATGGGAACCAATCCAGTATTTATGAAATGTTTTTTATAGCTAAAACACAATTTGGGTTATATCTAGATAAACAAAATAACTATTATAAAATTCATAAGTATACTGCCTTAAAAAAATCCGTTGAAAAGGTAAGAATTTATTATCTTCTTACCTATATAGCAGGATATAACCTATATAACCTGTATCTCTTAAGAATGAACCCGGGCTGCATTTTGAAATCTATATACTGCTGACATTCACAGAGACTTCAAAATGCAGTCTGTCATCTCTCCTAATGGGTGATATTGGCTTTAACAACCAGGAAGGGGCTGTTGGAAGAAAACAGATGTTCTTAGTTGACAGGATAAGCAATTATAAACTTTATAATTAATGCAGCTATGATAAATATATATATACTTAATGTATAAAATATATATACAAAAATAATATAAAATGCAACTATAATTAAGCCACTATAAGCATTATGATTAATGACTTAGAATAACAGCTCTCACCGGATTCTGAGAAATTTGCCTACTGGCGTATATGTAAAAAATAATAAATCAGTACCTATAGATTGCATTAGGGTGATTATCCAGTAGTATAAACTGTGAGTTAGGAGTTGGGTAGGTATCAGTGTGACTCAGTGAAAGAAATATGACAATAGGAAGACACGGATGTTTTCTTAGATTGAATGGGCATATGAACAAAGTGAGACTGAAACTGGATACCGGTCATTCAAGTAACAGTGATAAGCATTTGATACTTAACTGTATGGCATTTAGTGGGTTGGAACAAGTAGGTCATATTCAGTGTAAGAATGGAACTGTGCAAAGTTTCTGTTAGTAGAACTGCATTTTGGTGAATAAAATTTGGTTTTCCTTTGTTACAAACAAACCCAAGATTGCTACTTAAGAGCAACCTTAAAGGATGCACTTTTAGGAAGCATCGTTTAAGAGTAGTATCTCTTTGTGCTTGAACAGATTGCCTGGAGAAAATTTTTTTCATCACCTTCTTTTAATATTAATGCCATAAAAGGAGTATTTTGGTGCTTAGCAGTTCTTTTTTTTTTTCAGTGAACTGGCTGAGAGGAATGAATGTAAGCTTAAACACAAAGTTAGAATTCAGAAATAATTTTTAACAGTACACAGGCTAACTTTACAGTCAAAGCTTTGGCGTTAGGATGCTGGAGTCTAAGCTTCACTACTTATAGCCTATGCCATACTGAGCAAGTAACTCCATCTTTTTAAATCTCTATTTCTACCTCTGTGAAAAGGAGTTAATGGTACCCTTTACAGTAGTAATGAGTATTAAATTAGTTAATTAATGCGAAACACTTAGTAGCCAGTGCCTGGCACATATTAAGTGCTGAATACATGTGAAATAATATTATTAAAAATAGCTGAACTAAATTATAGACAGAAAGTTGATTAGATGTTACTAAAGGCTAGGGATGGGAGAAAATGGGGAGTTATTGCATAATCGGTACAGAGTTCCTATTTGGGTTGATTAAGTATTTTGGAAACAGATAATGATGATGGTTATAAAACATTGTAGTTTTTAAATGCAGTTAATGGCACTGAATTATACACTCAAATATAGTTAAAATGGAGAATTTTGACTATGGTTAAAATATGGAATATTTTACCATAATAAAAAGAAAGCAAGCGTGTAAATGATAGTTGTCACTCAGGTTTAGACTTGTTCCACTCTCTTTCTTTTGGCTTTGCCTAATGCCAGGAAATATATATATATATAAGCATCCTTTCAGATCTGACACAGTGACTACTTTCAGTGCTGTCTCCAGCATACTTTGGCATACAAGGGAAGATCCCCGAGACAGAGTATCCTCCACAATTTCCTCTAAGCCAGTGGAAGTCGTTTTGGCAGTCTGAGGGGCCTCTAGGGTGCATGATCATGAGAGAGAGGTTCCCTTCAACAGATCCCCACAGCCTTGGCCATGAAGTTTGGCTTGAGAGGGTGCTCCTGATGGCTCGGGCTGTCCCAGAGAGGAGGCACAAGGCTGCGGCTTTATAAGACAAACTCAGCCATGGTGCTTATCAGTCACTGCCAGATGTACCCAGATGTGTTACGTTCCATTTCATTCAGATCAAACAGTCAAACACACAGATTCAAAATTGAAACCAACTTTTATAACATAATTTTCAATTCAAAAGTTTTGATAATTTAGCAATAGACCAGTGACCATCAAAGGGGTTCATTATATGGTACACAAAAGCTAAGGAAAGCCAGGCCCAAGCAGGACTTTTTTCCCTGATATTTCTTCTACTTGATGGCTTTTAGCAAACCTAGGGTTTTTAAATAAACATAGCTCTTTACTACGTTGGAATTATTTAATCATGCAATCTGCCATCTATCCATACTTGAAACATACAGTTGTATTATTTGACTCCAGAAATTCTTTTAGATTCTGTGATTCTATGTATTGTACCCACTTGCCCAGCATTATTAGACATTAATAGAAAAGATGCACCACCACAAATCATTCCCCAGCATTATTAGACATTAATAGAAAAGATGCACCACCACAAATCATTCCCTTTGCCAAGCTATGAAAATATATATAAAATAATATGTGTAGCAATTTTGTAATGTAATAGTTTTTAATGGATCTAAATGATTATTTAGCTTGATAGTTATTGTTCATTAGTAATAATCATGTTAATTATTTTTAGTCTCATTTCATTCTGAATAGTGACAAATGTGTATATAACCTCATACTTAAAATATTTAAGTCAATACCTTCCTCAACTACTCATGTTACATGAGAGATGTTAATTTGTATTGCATGTGAGATCATTATGTTTTTAGTTATTTCACACATATGTATACAGGGCACTGAAAATCTGTTGAGGAAAATTGGACGACATTATTGCCCTTGTAGAGTCTATTTCAATCTCCCTCAAAAAATAATTCTTATGTCTTAATAATTTAAATGCTAATATGCCATAGAACTAAATGGGAATTAACTACTACAACGTATCTATTATTGTACTTGGCATAGCAACTCTGTGAAAAAAAAATGTATCTCTGTTTTATAAGAGAGGAAATTGCTTAAGGCACTATCAGTTCAATTTAATAATGTAGAGTGCCTCATTGTAGTTGTTGTTTGGTAAATTCCATATAATTATTTTAGATATCTTAGCAGAAATGTGGGAGAAACTTGAGAGTAATATAGGTAGATAGATACTATTATTCTGAGTGGAGGCCATGAAAATGATAGTTCATTGTTAAAAAAAAGTTATAACAATAAAAGGGATTTTATTCTTTTTAAGAATTTTAAAGAAAATTTCAAGAATCATGTATTTAAATTTTAAATTTTAAGAAATTGTATATTTATGAGAGAGAGACAGGATATGTATGATGATGTATATATATGTGTATAATCACTTTGCAAAGTTCATTGCTTCTACTCCCACTCACTACAAGAGTGGTTTTCAACTGGGTAGATTTTGCTCCCCAGGTAACACATAACAATGTCTGGAGACATTTTTGATAGTCATAACGGGGGAGGGAGAGTGCTACTGGTCATAATGGGGGAGGGAGGGTGGTTATAATGGCGGAGGGAGAGGGATCTGGTGGCTAGAGGTGAGGGATGCTATAATCACTCCACAATGCACAGACCCATAACTAAGAATTATTAGGTTTCAGGTAAAAGAAAAAAAACTGCATTAGAAGCAACTACTGTGAACTGTTTGGTGTATAAACTTATAGATTCTTTCAATATATTTATGTACCCATGCAACATCCACACCCATATGCTGTGCAAATGAAATAATAAAATTGTACCTATTTGTCCCATGACTTGCTATCGCTACTTACTAGTAATAGCAAGCCACCATGCCTGCCCTAACTCTTGTTTTATTAACAGACATTTCAGTTGTTTTCAATCTTTTACTGTTTAAAATGGTTTCAATGCACATCCTCATGTGTACATTTTTTTGTGAAAATGTGAAAGCATTTCTGTAAGACTATTTCCTAGAAGTAAAATTGCAAAGTTAAATTGTGTGAACATTGGTTACTGCCAAGCCCTCCAAAAAGGATGTATGCAAGTTATATTTCCACCAACTGTCTTTGAGAATGATAGGAGTATTTTTGATTTTCCAAGTATGTTTTAATAAGAAGGAATTTAATGAAAGCAAATAAAATTGTGCTTGATTTCAAGAGTATTTGGACAAGGATCAAAGGACATAATAATTAGAAAGTACAATGTGATGATCATGAAACTCATTTTGCTCCACAAGCAATAACACTGAGATGACTAATTCCCATAGCAGGTATATCCATTGTCTATATTGTTAGGGAAATTTACCAGAGAGCTAATGGATTTTGGCTGCCTTGTTAATATGATCCAGACTGTCATCTGCCTTCACCTAACTGCCTCATAACTGAAGTAACAGCAATGTTCCACAGAATTTATAGCAACATGGATTTTCAGTAAGGCAGATGAAAAATAAACCTGAAAACCAGTTGCCTGCTGAGATCATTAGAAAAGAAACCTTGAATAAATGAATTCTAAGAATGAGATATTTGGGGGCTAGAAACGGAATCAGTAAAACATGAATTAAATAATCTCTTTCCCCTAACCTTCCCAAACAGAACAACTACATAAATAAGGCCCAGGTATATAATAAAGGAATGCCACTTAACCCATTGCTTTCCATGTGAAACTGAAAGAGCTGGTTGTAAACCATGATAGATTTGTTGGAACAAAAAGTGTCATGTAACAAGAGGTCTCCAATTGCAAGATTGTTTTGTCAACAAATCTTTAAAAAATCTCTATCAGTTACGTGACATTTCTTGCACACTGATCTGTCACTAAGCTATTTCTCCCATAGAAAAGCAAGGCTGACCATCCGTGAACAGCTGCTGGGTTTACAGTGTTAAAAAAGGTAGAGACTTCCTCTTCTTTCTACATCTTAGGAGGATACATGTACATTTAAAATCAGCCAAGTAATTATTTAACTACCTTAATGATAAGAGTTGAAGATACTATGAAAAGATATAGCAGAGTGCCTGATCTAGACTATGGTGTAGATGGGAAAGGCATTTTTTTAAAAAAAAACAAACAGGCTTTATTTAGAACTACAATTTAACTTAATATTTAAGAGACAACATAAGTAAGAGTTAAAACTTCAGTTTGGGCAAGAAAAATAAATAAAGGGCATTCAATTAGGAAAAGGCATTCAAATTGTCCCTATTTGCAGACAACATGATTATATATTTACAAGACCCCGTCATCTCATCTCAAAATCTCCTTAAGCTGATAAGCAACTTTGACAAAGTCTCAAGATACAAAATCAATGTGCAGTAATCACAAGCATTCCTATACACCAACAAGAGAGAGAGAGCCAAATCGTGAGTAAACTCCCATTTACAATTGCTACAAAGAGAATAAAATACCTAGGAAAACAACTAACAAAGGATGTAAAAGATCTCTTCAAGGAGAACTACAAACCACTGCCCAAGGAAATAAGAGAGGACACAAACAGATGGAAAAACATCCCATGCTCATGGTAAGGAAGAATCAATATTGTGAAAATGACCATACTACCCAAAGTAATTTATAGTTCAATGAATTTGAACTATAGTTCATTGAATTTATAATTCAATGCTATCTCCATCAAGCTACCATTGACCTTCTTCACAGAACCAGAAAAACCACTTTAAACTTCATATGGAACCAAAAAAGAGCCCTCATAGCCAGGACAAATCTAAGAAAAAAGAACAAAGCTGGAGGCATCACACTACCTGACTTCAAACTATACTACAAGGCTACAGTAATCAAAACAGCATGGTACTGGTACCAAAACAGAAATATAGACCAGTGAAACAGAACAGAGGCCTCAGAAGCAATGCCACACATCGACAACCATCTGATCTTTGACAAACTTGACAAAAACAAGCAATGAGGAAAGGATTCCCTCTTTAACACATGGTGTTGGGAAAACTGGCTAGCCATATGTAGAAAGCTGAAACTGGACTCCTTCCTCACACCTTATACAAAAATTAACTCCAGATGGATTAAAGATTTAAACACAACCTAACTCCATAAAAACCCTAGAAGAAAACCTAGGCAACACCATTCAGGACATAGGCATAGGCAAAGACTTCATGACTAAAACACCAAAAGCATTGGCAACAAAAGCCAAAATAGACAAATGGGATCTAATTAAACGTAAGAGCTTCTGCACAGCAAAAGAAACAATCATTAGAGTGAACTGGCAACCAACAGAATGGGAAAAAAAAAATTGTAATCTACCCATCTGACAAAGGGCTAATATCCAGAATCTACAAAGAACTAAAGCAGATTTACAAGCAAAAACAAACAAACCCATTCAAAAGTTGGCAAAGGATATGAACAGACACTTTTCAAAAAAAGACGTACATGAAGCCAACAAACATATGAAACAATGCTCATCATCACTGGCCATTAGAGAAATGCAAATCAAAACTACATTGAGATACCATCTCACGCCAGTTAGAATGGCAGTCATTAAAAAATCTGGAGACAACAGATGCAGGAGAGGATATGGAGAAAAAGGAACACTTGTACACTGTTGGTGGGAGAGTAAATTAGTTCAACCATTATGGAAGACTGTGGCAGTTCCTCAAGGATCTAGAAATAGAAATTCCATTTAACTCAACAATCCCATTACTGGGTATATACCCAAAGTATATATCCTTTTGGTACCAGTACCATTCTGTTTTGATTACTGTAGCCTTGTAGTATAGTTTGAAGTCAGGTAGCATGATGCCTCTAGCTTTTTTTTTCTTTTTGCTTAGGATTGTCTTGGCTATGAGGGCTCTTTTTTGGTTCCATATGAAGTTTAAAGTGTTTTTTTCTAGTTCTGTGAAGAAGGTCAATGGTAGCTTAATGGGGATAGCATTGAATCTATAAATTACTTTGGGCAGTATGACCACTTTATTAATTAATATTAATTCTTCCTTACCATGAGTATGGAATATTTCCCACCTGTTTGTGTACTCTCTTATTTCTTTGAGCAGTGGTTTGTAGTTCTCCTTGAAGAGATCTTTTACATCCTTTGTTGTATTCCTAGGTATTTTATTCTCTTCGTAGCAGTTGTGAATGAGAGTTCACTAATGATTTGGCTCTCTGTCTGTTATTGGTATATATTGCGCATTAATTTTGTATTCTGAGACTTCTCTGAAGTTGTTTATCAGCTTAAGGAGATTTGGGGATGAGATGATGGGGTCTTCTAAATATATAATCATGTCATCTGCAAATAGAGACAATTTGACTTCCTCTTTTCCTAATCAAATACCCTTTATTTCTTTTTTTTGCCTAACTGCTCTGGCCAGAACTTCCAATACTATGTTGAATAGGAGTGGTGAGAGAGGGCAACCTTGTCTTTGGCCAGTTTTCAAAGGGAATGCTTCCAGCTTTTGCCCATTCAGTATGATATTGGCTGTAGGTTTATCATAAAAAGCTGTTATTATTTTGAGATACCTTCCTTCCATACCAAGTTTATTGACAGTTTTTAGCATAAAGGGCTGTTGAATTTTGTTGAAGGCCTTCTCTGCATCTATTGAGATAATCATGTGGTTTTTGTCATTGGTTCTGTTTATATGATGGATTACATCTATAGATTTGCATGTGTTAAACCAGCCTTGCATCCCAGGGGTGAAGCTGACGTGATCATGATGAATAAGCTTTTTGATGTGCTGTTGGATTCTATTTTCCAGTATTTTATTGAGGATTTTTGCATCAATGTTCATCACAGAAAGGTATTATTAAAGAAGTGATATTTGAGGCTGGGTGCAGTTGCTCATACCTATAATCCCACCACTTTGGGAGTCCAAGGTAGGCGGATTGCTTTAGCTTAGGAGTTCGAGACCAGACTGGGCAACATGGCTGAAAACCCACCTCTGTGAAAAACACAAAAATTAGCCAGGTGTGGTGGTGCGCACCTGTATACCACCTACTCGGGAGGCTGGGATGGGAGGATGGCTTGAGCCCGGGAGGCAGAGATTACAATGAGCTGAAATTGTGCCACTGCACTCCAGCCTGGGCAATACAGCCAGACCTAGTCTTAAATAAATAAATAAATAAATAAATAAATAAATAAATGTGATATTTGAGCCATGATGAGGGAACTGTACCACTTGTAGCTTTAAACACTTTCTTCACTTTGTATCACACTTAGTGTTTATTTTGTATGTCTCCTAGTGTTGTTGGTTTTTCTAGAATTAAATTCCTCTCTAGAGTGAAAACTTCGTAAAGAAATATTTTATAAATCTTTGTTTTTTTATTAATAATTCACACAGTTCATGACATATGGTAAATGTCTAATAGTTTCTTTTATTTATTCATTGGTTTATTCATTTATCAATGTGTAAGATGTACTCACTAATAAGCCCCAAGAAATAGTAGTGACCCAGTTGAAAAGGTCCCTGCTGTCATAAGTTTTACTTTCTGGTGTTGGCGGGGTGTGGCATCCAGATACATACATGGAAACAAATAATATGTAGCATGAAGTACTATAAAGAAAATAAAATAGACTAAATGTGAGAGAGTGTAAGCATTAGTGATTAGGGAAGCCTTTTTTAAATAAATGGAGTTTGAGCTTTGAATCTTAGACCATCAGAATATACCCTTCAATCCTCCTTGTTAACTTTCATTCATTGAATACTCTGACATGTGGTTGATGACATTCTTCCACCATACCTTCCTTGGCTCATTCAATATGCATGTGAATAACCCAAACGTTTCAGTCTGTTTGTGTTGCTATAATACCATACCACATACTGGGTAATTTATAGTGAAAATAAATTTATTTCTTATAGTTCTGGAATCTGGGAAGTCCAAAGTCAAGGGTCCACATCTCATAAGGACCTTCTTTCTATGTACTTCATCCCATGGCAAAAGATGGAAGGGCAAGTGAGCACAAGAGCAACAGGGGCCAAACTTATTATTTTTTTTGAGACAGAATCTCGCTCTGTCACCCAGGCTGGAATGCAGTGGTGTGACCTCAGCTCACTCTCCTGGTTTCAAACAATTTTCCTGCCTCAGCCTCCCAAGTAGCTGAGACTATAGGTGTGTGCGTGCCAGCATGCCTGGCTAATGTTTTGTATTTTAGTAGAGATGGGGTTTCACCTTGTTAGCCAGGATGGTCTCGATCTCCTAACCTCGTGATCCACTGGCCTCTGTCTCCCAAAGTGCTGGGATTATAGATGTGAGCCACCATGCCCGGCCTCAAACTTTCTTTTATACAAGCGCACCCTTGTATAAAATGACATCAATTCATTCACGAAGGCAGGATCCTCACAACCTAATCACCTCTTATTAGGCCTTATCTCCCAACACGGTTGCATTAGAAATTCAGTTTCCAACACATGAACTTTGGGTGATACATTCAAACCATAGCACCAACCAAAGCTCTGTCTTTTCAGTTATTTGATCTTCTCACCTCCTTCATTCTACCTCAGTTACTCACTCCTGTAGTAATAACCTTGACCTTATCCTCACCCATAACTATATCACTCCCTAAATTTCACTTTCAAGCATTCTACTTTTTGGCCATCACTTACTATCCTTACATCTCATATACCATAATATCTTAACTTCATTAATTGTTTGACTTTGTTGAACATATTCATTATTTTACCTAAACACTTTTCTAATACCCAGCTTGATTTCAATGTTCATCAATAATACCACTTTGATTGGTTCATCAATCGAAGCATTCCTTTATGAATGCCCTTAACTTTCTTGCTTTTTCTCCAAATATCATATTGCCCAGCAAAAGCTCAGGCCTGGGTCAAAAGTAATCCTTGGCCTCCGTTCTGCTCCTGGGCAGCTGACTGTGGCTGGAGAAAAAATATGCAACTACACTGACTGGCCACTTCTTTAAATTCATGAGCACATATCTCAAAAGGGCACGCAGAGCTACCATTCCTTAGAATGTTTTTCTTACCCCACTCTTCACAACAACTACTTCATGCCCATTTCTGTCTCAAGTTTTAACAGCTTTCTCTGTCAAATCACCCTTCCCAATCTTTACCCACCCTCCTCCTACTGTTGATGGCCTTGGCTCTACCTTCTTTGGGATTTAAATGAAAACAAGTAATTAGCCTTGAAAAGATGTGGAAAAAATTAAAGGATACAATTGTTCTGTAATTCTTTTTCCACATCCCTGCTCAAGAATGCCTGGCATATCATTGTGTATATTTATTGTGAGCTTAAAATGTTAATTTTTTAAATTAAAGCAATCATCCGATACTTTTTATTTCAATATTTACAATGTTTTAGGCCCTAATTTGATCTTTCTTTTTCCTTTGCCCACGTCAGAACTTCCAATATAATTCTAAGATCTCTATGTTCAAGTTAAGATCATAGATCAATCATATTTTTCAATTGATTTTTATTACCTTATTATAATCCCTCAAGGGGAAAATGGCCTTAAGGCATTTAGGCATCCTACTTTTCACTTCAAACTGAATTTTTTCAAGAATGTATTTTTTTTCTTTTAACCAACCTATACAAAGACAAGTAGTTAAAATGAGCCACTTAATGGTTTTATACATAATATTTTTAAGCATTAAAAGTTACTTTATAGCTAAAAATTATTCCTTTCAGGAATTCCTGTGAAGGAGTTTTTACTTTAATCTGTAGGTTGATTGTTGTTTAAGCAGCTGTGAGGAAACTACTCTGATATTTAGAAGGGTGTTTTATAACTTCTCAGTTACAAATCGAGTTATAATCCTTCATTAGTTTATTCTGCCTTCTCTTTGTCAGGTGGGCAGTGTAGATTGTAAGAGATTTGAAACATCTTTTTCTTTCAAATATCTTTAAGATGTAGAACTCTGACTACTTTTCCTGTAATTAAAACTTGCATGCACAAAAGTAGCTGTCCAATTAGTGACACATTGTTAAGTTTTTGAGTACAGACTTTAATCTAAAATGACTAGAAAGTTTTATTTAGTCCCGGAGAGGCCTGAAATTACATGCATGTAGAAATCTCCTAAAATGGATATGGAATCACTTTCATAAGTGCCCAAATTATTAGGAAGTTGAAATGTTCATTGTCCCATGAAAATATTAAACTTTTTAAAAAGTTTGTCTCAAAATGAGGTTAACATGTAAATGTTTTACTTTATTGACTATTTTGCAATCATTATTTTCTATACTGATTTTAAAGTATTGCAATAATTTAAATTCATGGTCAAGCTCTGTATCCTTCTATCAGCATTGGAGAAGTAGGCATTTGTTACATAAAATGAGCTGAAATATACAGCTCACAAACAGTAAAATAACCTGAGGCTTCCTCATAGTGATTTTTGGAACTTAAAGCCAATTTCCAGAAGTTTAGCAAATTCATTCCTTATGAGGTTTGTGTTTTTTTTGAGACAGAGTCTCGCTCTGTCGCCCAGGCTGGAGTACAGTGGCATGATCTCGGCTCACTGCAACCTCCACTTCCTGAGTTCAAGCAATTCTCCTGCCTCAGCCTCCTGAGTAGCTGGGATTACAGGCACCCACCACCATGCCTGGCTAATTTTTTTGTATTTTTAGTGGGGTGGGGTTTTGTCATGCTGCCCAGGGCTGGTTTTGAACTCCCCAGCTCAGTGTCAGCTCAGCAGGTAAGGCAATCCACCCGCCTCAGCCTGCAAAGTGCTGGGATTACAGGTGTGAGCCACTGCACCTGGCCAGAATAGCATCTGTCCTTCCTCTGAGCCCTTACTTTGTGTCACTTCTGTGATGCTTTTCTGTGACAGCTCACAGATCAGTGAGGCGAGGCAGTAAGGGTAGCAGGCTACTCCTTACTCCCAAGTTAATCTCAATAGACACCATTTTTTCCCTTGAATCAATGTGAATCTTCCATATAACTATTCTCTATTCTGATGAACCCATAATAGAAAAATGACATTACACAATTAAGAAGTTTATACCAGAGTAGGAGTCTCCACTACAAGTTAATCTTAAAATGAAGTGGGTACAAAGTCCAATCAAGCTGACTTTTGGAAAGGTTTCTCTCTAAACATATATCATTAAAGCACATTTTAAAAAAGCAGTTTGACCATCCCAAGAAAAATTCTGAAACACTTATTTTTTTGCTTTCAGAAAGCTTTCTGGATAGTTTAAATAATGTATATAAATAACCCATAAAAATAATTCATTATGAATATTCGAATATGGTTTAACAGTTTCATAGAGCTATAGAATACATTATGTCATTTGATGCACTTGCTCAGAAAGCCACTGAAATATGTATGACTGATACTCTACATCTTAGAGATGAGGTAATTAAGGTAATAAAAGCATTAATGATTTTTTTTCCTGGTCGCACACAACCAGAAGGTGTCAGAACAAGGAATTAAGGTCTCATATTCTGATGCCAAATGCGTCTTTAAAAATAACTAACCTTATTGATTTAATACAGTGAGAAAACAGTTTAACTGTATTTGGCACAGTTAAACTGTGTTTCTTGGTATTAAAACTAAAGTCATATTTAGAAGGCATTCTTCTATTTTAAGGGGACAGTAGTAAATAATTCTGTTTCATGTTTAAGGCATACAAAAAGCTGGGAATATAAATTTTAGGGTCAACATCTTATGGGACCTATCAGAATATGTTTCCATTCAAAATCAGTCTGTGTCTGCTGTCTCGAAGGTTCTTGATAGCCAGATGTAAGGCCAAGGTGCTGAGTGTTAAACTTGCTTCAGAACAAAATGGTTATCTTTGTCTTTTGGCACAGCAAGCTAGGGTCTAAGATAAATATTTGTTCATGCCTTTGAACAGATTCAAAACCGCTTTTGGGAAAAACAATCTGATCTCACCTATAATTAGTCCCCCAGTATACCTGCAAGAGTATGTTACTGCTGTGAGCTGATCCACGCTTCTGATTTTTTACAGAAACATGAATACTTGGTTTCCCATGTGCTTGAATCTACAGTGATGCATGCTCTCCTAATCCATAAATCAAAATGGAAACCATTCAGGGACAAATAAGAAAATTAAAATTGGAAGTAACTTTGATCTAGCACCTACCAAAAGCTGGTTTAAAAGCTGGTGTTTTTAGAGAGTAAAAATCAAAAGGACATATTGAAATCCATTCCTCTGGGTTCTCTGAGTTCTCTGAGCCCCAAACCTGAATTGAATAAAGTAATACAAGATAAACAAACAAACAAAAGAATGCCTCTGAGAAATGCCTTTGAGAAAAAACTAAGTTGTGATTGAACCTAAAAGAGACAGAGAAAGTGGTCTTTTGAAGGCTTTTTCTGTTTCTTTGCAAAACAGTAATAAAATATTGACCATCACCTTAAGACATTTTTCTTATATACTACTCTTAAAATTCAAATCACAGAGTAAGTCTGTTTCTTCAAGAAAACCCGTATGCACCATTTTGTTGGACATTAAAAACTCTTCAAATTTTACTTTTTGACTTTGTCACTGGGTGCCTCTCTTGCCCAGCCCCTGGCATACATTACTCTCTGCTGGAGTTTGTTGTTGTTGTTGTTGCCTTAAAAAAAAAGGTTATATTTGCAAGGTCTAGATTTGAGGAGTATGCAAAGTATAGATTTTAATTAAAGATACACATCTCTAAGCAAGTTCTAGAAGGAATACTGTGGAAGAGCCTTCATAGATTTTACTGTGGTACTCTCATTGCTTTCAAGGCATATTCCTATTTCTCTTAACTCTTATTTTCATAGCCTTAGGCCTTTTTTTTCTATCTTGATCAATTTCTTTACTTTCAGTTTCCTTTCAGAATTGAAGTTTTCCATTGTTTTACTTACACTTAAAATACTCTGTGATAGGATGAGGGGTTTTTTGTTTCTATGTATTTAAATATGTTTTGTTTCTATATATTTAACATTTAGATATGCTATATTTTCAGGATCTTAGGTTTAATGTAAAAATGTTTACAAAAGGGAAAGGTATAGCTCCTTGAAGATAGTAAAGAAAAAAAATTGTTAAAACACAGAAGTAGAGGGACTAAGAACAGACTCAAACAGAATCAGAGAGAAATTATGAGTTAAAACAAACATTTAATTCAATAGATACTTACTGAGCTATATTTAAGGGATAATCTTTGGTACTACAGGGTATTCAAAGATAAGTGCAGACCAGCCCTTACCTCTAAGGAATTTAAATTTCAGTAGAAGGAATTGAAAATACACAAATTACTACAGCATGTGGGGACTTCAAAAGGTTCAAAGAATAGAAATTACCTCCACTTGGTGTGATCTAGGCAGAATTCAAAAATGCAAGTTAGAATTGATCAGGTCATATGTTGAGTCAGGGCAATTACTATTTTGTAAATGCCATGATCAAGGTCTGCTACTTCAGTTGAAGCTAAGAGAAGGCAAGGCTGTATGGGTAAATCATAAGAAAGATGTCTACCCAGGAATGAGATGGTAATGATGATGACGTTGATGGGGATTGTGATCATGATGATAATTATGCAACACCAGCCTGCTTCTTAGGACAGGCTCTGGGAAGACACTGGGATTTAATAACGGAAAAAACTTACCACTTGCCCTCAAGGAGCTCTTGGTTTAGTGAGGAAAGAGACCTAATCAAACGATCCCATTGATAATTTGTAGGTATAAGGTTGAAATCCTACAGAGAAGTCAGAGCTGCTGCATTGCACAATTATAAAAACTGTTATCCACATTGTGTCTTGGGAGTGGGATGGGGGATTTGGTCTATTCAGGGATGTCTAAAATGCTTTACTAAGGTTGAATTGAGATCTAAAGGAAGAGGAAGACTCATTAATGAAGTAGAGGAGAAGAGTGTTCTCAGAGAAAATGACATGTGCAGAGAGCCTGTGATGGGGGTAGCACAGCACATTTGAGGAAGCGAAAGACAGCCAGTGTGCTTGAAGCACAGAGGCCAGGCAAGCCTGGTATATGATGAGGTTTCAGAGGAGGTAGGGGTCAAACTATCATGGCTTGTATGTCATTAACGTTTTGGTCTTCACCCTCCAGCCTAAGAGGAGCTATTCAATATTTTAAATATGGTAAGATTTGAGTTACTCAAATATCACTTTGGCATGAATGTGGAGAAGATATTGGAAGAATCAAAGTGGGAGTGAAAAGAAAAATCAGGAGTTCTATTCAATGTGAGAGATGACTGAAACTGTGATAATAATGAAGATACACAAAAATGTATTGAGCTGTAGCTGTATAGCAAAGCCCATGCTCAGTGCTTTATGTGGGTTGTTGAAAATATGCCTGGAAAATAGTGGTGCCATTCACCTTTCCACTTCCCCTACACTTGCACTGCATCAATCAAGCAAAATGTGGTTGTTTTAGAGTCATCTGGACACCCAAAAGGCAAGACCAGAAACTGAGACTTCATCTTATGATATTTTATTGTAAATTATTTTGTGTTCCATATCTCTTTGATGCTATATATAGGGAGATGTCAGTGCTTTGCAGCAAAGATACAGCAAATCGAGAAGTGCAGATGCTTCCAAGCCTCTGAGAACCAAAGCTGCCAGGAATTTGTAGAAACATCTGCCTGCACATACCTGATTGAAAAAATGAATCCTCAAACTTCAGTTATTATGATATCTCTATTTACTTATATTTCTCAGGTTTTAAGTAAGTTAAAAAGGGATTAAGTATAGTAGCTAATAGGATGGTGTTCCATTGTGCTCATGAATTTATGTTTAGTTCTGAGTCATTCATTTATTAAACAAATACTTGTTTTACTGACTACTATGCAAAAGGCACTGTCCTAGACACTGAGGACAATAGTGAAGAAAATAGATAAGAATTCCTGCCCATATGGATGGACCTTATGCTGTAAGGGAAGAAAGGCAAACCATGCACAAGATACATAAGTAAAATACATGTGCATGTTAGATGAGACACATATAGCAAACAGGATGCATTCTATAATTTATACTGAATTAATAATAGAATATATTATGAATCCTATCATATATAGTTTTGTCTTAAGCAGAAAAGTAAAGGAGAGAAACAGGGAATGTCAAACTATAGGTGCATTTGAGGTTATGATTTTAGACATCTCAAGAAGGCCTCGAGTCAGTAATATCATAAATACCTAAAAGAGATAAGAGAGCAAGCCATGCAAACATTTGAGGCCAGAATATTCTTGGCAGAAGGAACTTAAGTGCCAAATCACTGAAGCACTAGCAACTCTTAATTCAAGTGGTATTTTTGCTTCATTTTGATTTATGAATTTGTTATATTACTATAAATATCATCTTGTACTGGTACAAAATAAGACTCTTTTTGGCTTTATCACTCCAAACTCCATCTAATATGGCATACAAGGTGTTTAATGTTTTTTAAATCACAAATTGTATTATTTTAAAACATTTCCTCTAAGTTAAAAAAAGGCAAAGATAGTTAAAAATATTAAGTAGATTATAGATATTTCACCTGCATTTTAAATTTTAAGATAATATTGATAAAAGTCCTTGATGTCAAAGATGAACATATTACCCCATCAGATTTTTGTTCATTTGTTTGTAATTATAATTTGCACATATTTTTCAGATGGTGAACATATATAATAAAAATAAAACAGAACATAGCCTGACATTGTGGCGCGTGTCTATAATCCTAGCTACTCAGGAGGCTGAGGCAGGAGGATCACTTAACCCAGGAGGCTGGAGTTTGCAGTGAGATGAGATTGTTTGAACCCAGGAGGCAGAGGTTGTAGTGAGCAGAGATCGTGCCACTGCACTCCAGCCTGGGCAACAGAGCGAGTCTCCATCACAAAAAAAATAATAAAAAACAACAGACAAGCAAAAACTCTTTAATGATATGAAAGAAAACAATTAGGGAGGTTATTGAATTGCATGATTCAAGAACTGTCTTAGTGGGTACCACCTAATCTAAGACAAGAATACTCCCAAGATGCCAGCCATGCAAAACTCTGAGTGCAGAGCATCTCCATGTTGAGCCATCTCCTAGAAACTGGTAGAGTCTCCCTGTGTACAATTAAAATCTTCCTGCATTGCGAGAAATTCTCATATTAAATATATATTTTTAATTTCCTCTTGCATTTATTAGGGATTCTATTTCAGGAACCTCAGTTACCCTTAACTGAATTATTTTTGCCACTTTTCCATATCGATTAGCTTCATTCTAATTACTTAAATCTTTTCCTTTCCAACCATATATTCTGTAACTATCACAAGTCTTCGTTTTAAGTTTGAAACTTTATTTAAAGAGTATATTCTGTTCTTTGCTGGTTCTACTTTGCTTCAGTGAAAATGTTTTGGTCTTCAAGTTTATTGCCTTTAGACCTGTGATTTTCTGTTTATTAGTGGGTGTTTTGTTGCTTTTTAAAAATTATCTCCTCCTTAAATCTTCATTATTTAATTGATATCTTCCTGGTAAGTGCTTGTGGTATATTTCTTTCTGTTTTGGAGTTCCACTTTCCCCTAGGCTGTATATTTTCTTTCTCTGCCATGATTTTGATTGTTTTCTATTGTTTTCAGTCATCAATTCCATTCCTTTTCCTTCTATTTTACTCATACTTGGGCAGTTTGGTCCAGATTTTCTCTTTGGCTCTTTCTGACCTATCTCAAAACTGTTTGTTTGTTGTAGCCTTCACAGTTGTGGTTTGCAGATGGGGGCATTTTGTGTTCTGTCTATAATTTCCTACAGCTTGAGAGCCTAATGGGCTGAGAGGAGAACTCAGCTGATGGAGCGTCTTGTAATACTTGGGCGGTGCTCCCATTTCTAGGATTTCATCAAATGTTTGGTATGAGACCTCAATCCATATTACTGGAGAATAGTTCCATTTCTACAGAAATTCACCTCAGGCTTTGGGTCAGCCCTCTGACTGCACGTTCTCTTCTCTTCCAGTATCAGCCCTGCTGTGCATGCCTCTATTTCATTGGCTTTTTCCCTGCTGCTGTTTCTATCATTCCTTAATTAGAAGAGAATTCCCAGTTAGTTCTCTTGACAAATCTGGCAGTATTATTGATACATTTCAGAATCTGTCTATTCTCCAGTGTGACTTCTTAGCCATGTCACATATCTGCAAGTTGCTGAGAAAGAAACTTAGCTTTCTTTCGTTAAGCTGTTGATTGCATCATATTCATTTAGTTGATGGTGGTGTTTTTGCTACAATCTGTGCTGTTGTTCATTCTACCATCTAAACTAAATCTCTCATTATCCTTATATACTTACATACTTTCTTTTTCCATTTACCTGTATACAAACAGATTCAAAATCAAACAGCACTGGAACACTGTTGTCCAGAAAATATGTTAAAATGAGTGAATATGAAAGCTAAAATAAATTTCTAGTATGTTTCCTAATATGCCTAATTAGCTGAGTTTTCTGCTCATCACAGTTTTTTTAAGAAAATCAAAATCAAATTTATTATAAAAAATAACAGGCCAGGCACAGTGGCTGACACCTGTAAACCTAGTGCTTTGGAGGCCAAGGTATGAGGAAAGCTTGAGCCCAGGAGTTCAAGACCAGTCTCAGCACCATAGGGAGATCTCATCACTACAAAAAAAAATTTTTTTTAATTAACTGGGCATGGTGGTGCACACATGTAGTCCTAACTACTCAAGAGGCTGAGGCAGCAGAATCTCTTGGACCCAGGAGGTCAAGGCTGTAATGAGCTGTGATTGTACTACTGCAGTCCAGCCTGGGCAACAGAGTGAGACCTTATGAAGCCAACAAACATGTGAAAAAATGCTCATCATCACTGGTCATTAGAGAAATGCAAATCAAAACTACATTGAGATACCATCTCACGCCAGTTAGAATGGTGATCATTAAAAAATCTGGAGACAACAGATGCTGGAGTAGATGTGGAGAAATAGGAACACTTTTACACTGTTAGTGGGAGTGTAAATTAGTTCAACCATTGTGGAAGACAGGGTGGTGATTCCTCAAGGACCTAGAAATAGAAATTCCATTTGACCCAGCAATCCCATTACTGGGTGTATCTCCAAAGAATTATAAATCGTTCTATAAGGACATATGCACAGGAATGTTCATTGCAGCACTGTTTACAATAGCAAAGACCTGGAACCAACCAAAATGCCCATCGATGATAGACTGGACAGGGAAAATGTGGCACATATACACCATGGAATATTATGCACCATCAGAAACGATGAGTTCATGTCCTTTGTAGGGACGTGGATGAACCCAGAAACCATCATTCTCGGCAAACTGCCACAAGAACAGAAAATCAAACACCACATGTTCTCACTCATAGGTGGGTGTTGAACAATGAGAAAACATGGACATAGGGAGGGGAACATCACACACTGGGGTCTGTAGAGGGGAAATAGGGGAGGGACAGCGGGGGGTGGGGAGTTGGTGAGAGATAGCATGGGGAGAAACGCCAGGTATAGATGATGGGGAGAAACGCCAGGTATAGATGATGGGGAGGAAGGCAGCAAATCACACTGCCATGTGTGTACCTATGCAACAATCTTGCATGTCCTTCACATGTACCCCTAAACCTAAAATGCAATAAAGAAATAAATAAAAATAAATAATTAATTTAGAATAATTTAGTCTTAAAAATAATAATTTATAATTTATATTTATAAATAAAATGTAATGATGGGCCATGGAATAACAGAATTTCTTTCAAAAGAGGAAGAAAGTAAGAAGTGTCCTTTTTTTTGCTTTTTTGAGCTATGCACATTTTTGCTATGATTTTTCTGCCCTCCTCATTTTCTTTTTTGTTTGTTTGCTTATTGTATATGTGGTTGGCTATATATCCTGAGTATAAAATTATTGTGGTTAATATTGGTCCAGAAGTTCCTACTAAATAAAGTTGAAAACTTAGAAGCTGTTTTAGAACTGAGTCAAGAGAAATGGAGTTCTGTAATCAAATTATTGTGCAGTTTATTTATCTTATCATCATGGGACTCCAAGAAAAGATGTCTATGTCTAAGAGTAACAGCTTCTTATATTGCACATATGATGCTGAAATGCTTCAAAACTCATTTTGTTGTTTCAATAAACCACATATGAAATATCAACATTGTGCATAAAATTAATTCATTCATTCATTTGATCAATTTATATTGAATGCTTACCATGTGGCAAGAATCCTTCTAAGGAGTTCTGGAGATATCCTAATGAACACGATAACATCACTTCTCTGATAGAGCTTTACTTCAGAATGAGGTAGATGGACAATAAACCTGTGAAAAAATAAGTAATTACTTGACTGAATTTTTAATGAGCATTTTCAACTTTCACTGTTTAGCATTTCAACCAAGTCATTGCAGACCTAAGATCTGAGACAGTATGTTAGTGCAGGCTAATTGCTAACTCTTGCCTGAATTGTGTACTCTGGGTGAGGGACCCATTCACACTCTGCTAAGCCAAGAGGGCACTACTATGCATAAAAATATATAAAGAAGAGAGAATGAAAAGCTGAAACTCTTTAAAGATTGCCCCATTTACCACTCTACCATCTAAAGAGAGGAAACAGTTATAAGGGCTATTTAAAGGCTGACCTCCATGGTAGATTTTCATTTCACTGCTAAAATGGCTTTTGTTCACACAGCTGTTTTCAGAACACTTCTTTAAAAGATTCTACCTCCCTTTTTTCTCTTAATATATAAAATATGTGCTGTGCTTCGAGTCTATTAATAAAGCACAATAGGGTTGTTCTGACCTTGATTCCTTATAGAAGAACCCCAATAGGGTTGTCAGTGCAGCTTCCATATCTGTCTTGAAATATTAGCTCTCTTTACAAGACAAGAAAGCAGTACCATACAACATTTTGCTAAATTTGGTTTAGACGTAATGCATTTCTGTTCAATTATTCAGACCTCATATACTGGCACTCACTAATTGACACCATATTCATGGTAACAATTTTGCCCAAGTCGGAGATCTGGCAAATAAAGCAATTTAAGTTTCAAGGACAAGTTAGCAGAGAAATGAATAGAGCAGTATATTTTTTAAAGAGATAGCCCTTATAAAAGGCAGAAAATCAGGATATAACTCTTTGAACCAACACCCAAAATTGTAATTGTACTCTATTAATTAGTGTAAAATTTTTAGTTTTAAATTTTAATGGGCATTGACATATTCCATGGCAATGATGCTAATAGAAAAATACATTACATACAAGTTTTTAAAGAAAAGATTGATGTGTACATCCAATTTATCATGCTTAATTAAGTGTACCGAATTATCAGCTTCAGTTGTTGCAAGTGTCATCTCCTTTGATGGTACTGGCCAAGTAATAGGAGACTGTCACAGTCCCATTTGTCTGTGGGTCTGTGACTCATCAATTTTTGACAACAAAGAAATGTTAACAGGGCTACATCGTGGAGGAGTCCCTGAAAAATCCCTTTCACAACATTTCCACCTAATTGTGGAGCACCACCATCGCCACACATGACATAGCAACACGATTAAATTTCCTTTTGCTCACATTTAGTGGGACCTATGGGGGTGTGCAGAAATCAATGGGAGATCAGGAGCCTGGAAAATTACATACTTGAAGAATTAATGAACTATAATTCCGTATTACATTCTCAATCACATTGTGCTTCCTTTTCATTAATGGAACTAAATTGGTTTTCCATAGACAGGGTACTTTTTAAAAATGCAATCATGCTTTTGCTCAGATAAAAAAAGAAAAAGTTACCTGCTTTTCAGATGGGGCTTGTTCTATCATGAAACATGTCAGTAGGAAATTTATAGAGAAGAAGTTATCTGCTGTGTTAACTCAACCTGTTGAAGTGCCTTGAAATTAGCCTCTAAATCCCTGGTTGGAAATTGTAACTAATTTCCTAGTCCTTATTCTTTTAAAGGAAAAAAATGTTTTTGAGCTAAATAGTGTTATATAATATAGTGATAATCAAAGACCTTTCTGAATAGAATAGATACTGTCTCATGAAGAATTTCATAGATCAAAATGTAGTTAATATTCAAAATGCTTTTAATATCTTAATAAGTATTTCAGTTGCTTCATATTATTTCTGGGCCCCAAGACCTAACAGCATTTGGATATAGTGTCTATGCTTTATAAAATTGAATCTATGCTTAACTTTTAAAATCCTTAAAGAGGCCGAAAACACAGTCATTTATAAACTAAAATTAAAATTATTTTTACTTATTTGATAATGATTAGTTTAGCTAAAGGAAATAGGTCATTGCTTATACATTGTTGGTGAAAGTGTAAATTAGTTCAATCGTTGTGGCAAGCAGTGTGGCAATTCATCAAAGACCTAAAAACAGAAATGGCATTTGACCCAGCAATCTCATCACTGGGTATATATCCAAAGGAGTGTAAATTGTTTTATCATAAAGACACCTGCATGCGTATGTTCATTGCAGCACTATTTACAATAGCAAAAACATAGAATCAATCTAGCTACCCATTAATGGTAGACTGGATAAGGAAAATGTGGTACATATATATTATGTAATACTATGCCACCATAAAGAATGAGATCATGTCCTCAGCAGAAACATTGATGGAGCGGAGCTGGAGGCCATTATCCTTAGCAAACTAAGGCAGTAACAGAAAACCAATGACACCTATTGTCACTTATAAGTTGGAGCTAAGTGATGAGAAGACATGGACACATAGAGGAGAACAATAGACACTGGGGCCTATTGGAAGTTGAAAGGTGGGAGGAGGGAGAAGATCAGGAAAAATAACTAATGGGTACTAGGCTTAATACCAGGGTGATGAAATAATCTGTACAAGAAAACCCCATGATACAAGTTTACTTATGTAACAAACCTGCAGATATAACCCTGAATTAAAAATGAAAGTTAAAAAGAAAAGTAGTTCATCATAATAGGGATTTTGCACATATTGCTTTCTAATTTAAAAGGCTAGCTATATTACAGCATGCCATATATATATATATATATATATATATACACACACACACACACACACACACACATATATGTATGTGTATGTAAAGCATATATAATGTATGTATATATATGTATGTATATGTAAAGCATATATAATGTATATTTATAATGTGTGTGTATATTTATAATGTGTGTGCATATATACATGCTATATTTCAGAATCACAAGTGAGCCTGTGGCAGTCTAACCTCATAAAAGTAAATTCTATCAGAATTCATATGTCACAAATAATTTCATTAATTTCTGGTTATGTTATTTTTGTTGTATACATATCCCTCAGATTCCAGCCTTTATCAGTATACTTTTCTAAGTTATTCTAAGTATTATAGCGATGATATGATAAACTATAAAAATATAGAATGTAATACCATTTCTAGATGAGTCAAATTCAAAGGTTTTTATGCTTCCACATTCTCACTGTTGTGCTTCATCTTCATGGTATCAAATCTAAAGTCAAAATTGCCTGAATGTGTCTCCAATATGGGACTAACCCAATTGTGGAAAAACCAATACAGAGTTTTTGTCATTAAGTAGCTATAAGTTGGAAACAAATTACTTAAGGTTGGTTCTCACTATGTGATTATGTGATTCTGCACTGTCTTTCATGAAATTGTGATACTCTTCTGGGTTTGAACTTTTCTTTTACACAAACTGAGCTGTATTTCTTGCCACCAAACTATATTGAGCGTCATTTCTTTTACAATCTTATATCAGATCAAGTCCTTTTTTCAACCTTTGTCTCATCCATAAAGCTTTTAATGATTTTAGGCTTGCCAATCAGACCAACTACACTTAACATATTTTCCACTTTACTTTTATAAATATTTAATATTCAATTTTCAATTAATTATTTTTTGATCAGTGTGACTTTATAGGTTGTGCCTATGTATACTATTTGTGTTTACCTGTATACCCCTTTCAATTTTAAAAATTCCCAAATGTAAATATATTTTACCAACATTCTCAACTTTGCCTATCAAATGGCTATAGATTGTGAAAAAGTCCTCATCTGTAAAGGGAATGGATACGTACAAGATTATTGTAAGATCATTGATCAAGGCAAAGGTATGTAGCTTAGTTATGCCAGGAAATACATTTCTATGCCTAAAGTAATGATATGTTGAATGCCAGGATCTCCGTTCTGTTTAGGGTAGCAAATTAAGAAAAAGAAAACTTAAGTATAAATGCAATATGAATAGTGTCATATAATAGAATGCCTGCATCATCTTTATTTTTTTCCTCCATATTTCTAGGCTATAATCCAGTACATACCTAAGTGGTCGTTCCCTTGTTATCTTATTTTGGTCTTTCTTTTAGTACCATTTCCTCTGTTTTTCACTTTCTCATTGCCATAGGATTACTTAGAATAATTCCAAATTTACTGTAGCACTGAGGTCATTTCAACTCTGATTTCTATTTCAGGAATAATATTTTTAGGTCTTGATTTTCAAATCAGAGTTTGACCCTAAACTAGGTTAAGTGTATGTATCTCCTCTCTATTTGATCATTGTTTTTACAGAATTCCCTTAGTATTACATCTCATTGGCTATCTAAAAACCAATAGAAAGATATTAAAATTTCTTTTAAAAAGGAAATAGTATTGAGAAATGAGGATGGAGTTGCGTTTCAAAACTAAAAATGATTTAAGTATTTTTTATCCTGATTCATGAAAACATATAGAGTTTTCATGTTTCACTGAAGTTATAAAACTCCTGTCAGATAAAAATGCATATAGTAGGCCAGGCACGGTGGTTCATGACTGTCATCCCAGGACTTTGGGAGGCCAAAGTGGGTGGATCACGAGGTCAGGAGTTGGAGACCAACCTGACCAACTGAAAATACTCTACTAAAAATACAAAAATTAGCCAGCATGGTGATGTGTACCTGTAATCCCAGCTACTCAGGAGGCTGAGGCAGGAGAATCACTTGAACCCAAGAGGCGGAGGTTGCAGTGAGCCAAAATCATGCATTGCACTCCAGCCTGGGAGTCAGAGCAAGACTTCATCTCAAAAATAAAAAAATGCATATGGTAAATAGAGCACTTCATAATTTTCAAAATGCTTTTACAGGAGTACTACATAGTAGATATAATTGTCCTTGTTTATATAGATGGTGAAACTCTATCAGCCAAGCTAGCAAATTTGCCTTACACCACAGTCATTAAATGGCTAATGCTGAGATTTGAACTCAGATTTTCTGATTATAGATACAGGACAGCCCCTGAAGTAAATATAGATCAAATTATTGTAGCTCTTATTGCTACTCATGAAACTGTGTGTGTGAGAGACAGTATGTGTAATATCTACTAGTGTAGATGCAAAAAAGCACATATAAACTTTGTGATTAATATCTTGTTTTATTTTCCTGATTAACTTCATCCATTCCTGATGATATTAACCTACTGTCTATGTCATTTCTTCTCCCTGAGTTTATCTTCTCTTATTTGGTGGTATAGGTGAATGCTAATTATGTGGTGACTTCTGAAGTTTTCCATTTTCATTTTTAATTTTCTTAAGGGCAGAGGCTGCTGTAAACCTCTAAAATAGGCATCTACTCTCTAAAGACAATTCAGTACACTAAAAAATTTTGGAAATATCTTTGACTTCTCCTGATTACTCACTCACTACATCACATTTGCCATTGAGTTCTGTTATTTTGCTTCCAAAGTAGCTTTTTTTGAATCTTTCCAGGAAGTCTTTCCCATTCTTCATCTTGACTGCAACCATTCTTATCATCCCTCATCTGAACTATTGCCTAAATTTTCTTTCCCTTTCTTTATTATCTCTGCCTTCAAATTCATTGTCCAAACTGACACTAGAGTAATTGGTTTCAAATTCAGAGTAGACCAATCACTACTTCCAGTGATTCCCTATTTCGTAGGAGATAAAGTCTAAGCTTCTTAGGAATGTGCAATCCTCAAAATCCTATTCCTACCTGCCACTCCAGTTTCATCGTCTCTCATTTCCCATTCCTTCCCCACGAGACTGTTCCCTTTCACCATAATAATTATTATAATCTGTAACAGAGAATTTTTATTGGCTAATGCATTCAGCATTCTATTTGTATTATGATATTTAAGTCTTACAGCCCTATGAAGCAGTTGTAAAATTCTATTCTACAAGAAATAAAAAAAAAAAAACAGAAGCCCAGAGACATTTAAAATTAGGTTGCCCAAATATCGTATCATTCAGTTTGTCAGCAACAAGACAGACATTGGAACTCAAGTAGTCTGACTTCAGTACTCTTTCTAGACTAAGCATGTGAATTTCATGTCTCTGGGAGTTTGCGCTTGCTCTTCCCTCAATCTAAAAGTGCCCTCCTACATAGATTTTCCTAGCAAACTTGTGTTCATCTCTCAAAACTTTTTTTTTTTATTTTGACAAGCCTAACACAAGAGTTACAATACAAGGATAGCAGTTTATAAACCATTCTTCATCAATTCTAAGATGCACACATTTCACATTTTAACATTCCAAAAATCAGAGTATCTAATGATGGTATGTCATTGTTTAATTGGAGCATTTTTAGTGATACACATAATCATTATTATATGCAACTTACCATTAGTGAATTTGTAATATTAGATATAATATGATCATTGTTAGAGTTGAGCATCAGATTTGATACTAAGTCTCTTGAGGCCAAACTAAAAGGAGGAGAATGTTGTAAGGGAGAACATTCTTGGCTTCTTAGGGCAGCAGCTTTTAAACTTTAAGGCACACACAGATCACCTGGGGAGTATATGAAGAGGCAGATTACAGGCTCTATTACCTGGGATTCTGATTTCATAGGTCTAGGACAAAGATTAAAAATCTCCATTTTTATACGGCATCCTCAGAGGATTCTGATTCAGGGGGTCCATACTGTGAGAACCACTGCCATAAGGGAAACAATGCTCTTTTAAATGTTGAACTCTCAAATGGAGCTTCAAAGTGGGTGTGGATTGATAGAATAATACCAATAAGGCCCTCATTTCATAGCAAATCCACAGAAATTATATATGCACGCTGTCTTTGTGTAGCGTGTAATGAAAGAAAAAGTGAAAGCATAATCTGAAAATATATCTTAACATGGTTTTAGGTAAACCAAAATAACATAGCCTAATGTACTCCTTGTATCTAAAAAAATAGATAAATAGATTAGTAACAAGCTGTATTTCCTTCAGGCAGTCCTCACAGACAATTTATACACACACACACATATGCATTTCGTGTGTGTGTGTGTGTGTGTGTGTGTGTGTGTGTGTGTGTGTGAGCTTATTTTATTAGACGTGAATCTAATAGGGCGCAACTGTGTCTTTATGCCCTCAGGGCCTAGCCTACTGCCTAGTATACTGCAAATATCCCGTAAGTGCTTTCATACGCATGATTTCATAGTCAAATGCTATACTTTGTTGAGGAGACTAGACCAATGCAAGAACTGAAATAGCCCTGAAGACTATTATAGCATTTATACCATTTGGCTTTTCCTTTGATAATTTTAATTATAACTCATATTCAATATATCTATTCTGTGCTTTTATCCTCAATAAAGAATCTCCTCAAATGCTACCCCATTACAAAATAAACCATGCATTTCACTTTCTAGTTCTTTCTTCTGTAGGTGCAATTCACCCAAATATATTAATAGCATCCCTCTACTGACCTGAATTTGTCTTTAGCTCAGTAAAAACTATAGGTGCAGTTTTTAGTTTGAATTGGTCAGCCAACTATCATATCCTTCCATCACTGAAATTATATGGCTGGATAAATATGAAAAGGGAAATATTCCATCATATACTATCACAAAGTCATTCATTTAATCTAGGAAATATGCTATTCAATTTATGTACTTTTCCAAAATAGCTGTCTTAGTTTTACATCAATACATGCTATATTCTTGACCTGTAGTAAATTTATTAGAATAAGATTTCTGATAACCATGGTGGAACATTTTCAGCTGGAAATAATCATAGAATTTTAGGAATGAGAAGCAAACTAGTAATTCTCTACATTTTGTATTATCTATGGCATTAACCTTTTATTTCTTCAAACCTATCTGTCAATTTAACAAGTCTAAAATTAGAAAAGGCTATTTCTACTAGAAGGTGTTAATGAACTGACAGTTCTGTATTTTCAATGAGAATTAATATTTATAATGATGGCCTCAGGGCACTATAAGATTCTTTCAAATCAGTAAAGAAAGATTGAGTTATGTTCAACATAGTTTTAATAGCTAATGGGTTTTTTATCTTGTAATATTCACAAATGTGTCCTTGGTATATATGATGATCTACTTAATTAGACTCACTCTTTAGCTAAGCAGTGTCACTCTTTCCCCAAAAAAGTATGGATGAATGATGACTTACTAGGATTAGTATTAGTATACTCTTATATTTTTAAATAATATACCACTTTTAAAGCAGAGCTTCAAATTCAGGTTTTAGAATTTTCTTGGTAGCAGACACAAGAGAAAAAAAAATCACCTATAATTTCTTTATTTCTTTGAATGCTCCATTCTCTTTTTTAATTTTATTTTTTATTACATTTTAAGTTCTGGGATACATGTGCGGAATGTGCAGATTTGTTACATAGGTATACACATGCCATGGTGATTCTCTGCTCCCATCAACCCATCATCTACATTAGGTATTTCTCCTAATGCTATCCCTCCTCTAGCTCCCTACCCCACAACAGGCCCTGGTGGGTGATGGTCCCCTCCCTGTGTCTCTGTGTTCTCATTGTTCAACTCCCTCTTATAAGTGAGAACACGTGGTGTTTGGTTGTTTGTTCTTGTGTTAGTTTGCTGAGAATGACTGTTTCTAGCTTCATCCATGTCCCTGAAAAGGACATGAACTCATCCTTTTTTATAGCTGCATAATATTCCATGGTGTATATGTGCCACATTTTGTTCATCCAGTCTATCATTGGTGGGCATTTGGGTTGGTTCCAAGTCTTTGCTATTGTGAACAGTGCTGCAGTAAACATACATGTGCATGTGTCTTTATAATAGAATGATTTATAATCCTGTGGATATATACCCAGTAATGGGATTGCTGGGTCAAGTGGTATTTCTGGTACTAGATCCTTGAGGAATTACCACAGTGTTTTTCACAATGGTTGAACTAATTTAAATCTCCACCAACAGTGTAAAAGCATTCCTGTTCCTCCACATCCTCTCCAGCATCTGTTGTTTCCTGACATGTTAAAGATCACCATTCTAACTGCCTCCTGGTTCAAGTGACTCTCCTGCCTCAGCCTCACGAGTAGCTAGGGCTACAGGTGCTTGCAACTGCACCCTGCTAATTTTTTTGTATTTTTAGTAGAGACAGGGTTTCACCATATTGGCCAAGATGGTCTAACTCTCTTGACCTCATGATCCACCCACCTTGGCCTCCCTAAGTGCTGGGGTTACAGGTGTGAGCCACTGTGCCTGGCCAATAAATGTCTTCTTTTGAGAAGTGTCTGTTCATATCCTTCCAACAGTTTTTGATGGGGGTTGTTTTCTTCTTGTAAATTTGTTTAAGTTCTTTGTAGATTCTAGATATTAGCCCTTTGTCAGATAAACAGATTGCAAAAATTTTCTCCCATTCTGTAGGTTGCCTGTTTACTCTGATGATAGTTTCTTTTGCTGTGCAGAAGCTCTTTGGTTTAATTAGATTCCATTTGTCTATTTTGGCTTTTGTCACCATTGATTTTGGTGTTTTAGTCATGAAGTCTTTGCCCATGCTTATGTCCTGAATGGTATTGCCACGTTTTCTTCCAGGGTTTTTATGGTTTTAGGTTTTACATCTAAGTCTTTAATTCATCCTGAGTTAATTCTTGCATAAGATGTAAGGAAGAGGAACAGTTTCAATTTTACACATACGGCTAGCCAGTTTTTTCAACACCATTTATTAAATATGGAATTATTTCCCCATTGCTTGTTTTTGTCAGGTTTGTCAAAGATTAGATGGTTGTAGAAGTGTGGTATTATTTCTGAGGTCTTTGTTCTGCTCCATTGGTTTATATATTGTTTTGGTACCAGTACCATGCTATTTTGGTTATAGTAGCCTTGTAATATAGTCTGAAGTCAGGTAGCATGATGCCTCCAGCTCAGTTCTTTTTGTGTAGGATTATCTTGGCTATATGGGCTTTTTTGGTTCCATGTGAAATCTAAACTAGTTTTTTCTATTTCTGTGAAGAAAGTCAATGGTAGCTTGATGGGAATAGCATTGAATCTATAAACTACTTTGGGCAGTATGGCCATTTTCACGATACTGATTCGTCCTATCCATGAGCGTAAAATGTTTTTCCATTTGTTTGTGTCCTCTTATTTTCTTGAGCAGTAGTTTGTAGTTCTTCTTGAAGAGGTCCTTCACATCCCATTATATGTTGTATTCCTAGGTATTTTATTCTCTTTGTAGCAATGTGAATGGGAGTTCACTCATGATTTGGCTCTCTGTTTGTGGATTATTGGTGTATGGGAATGCTTGTGATTTTTGCATGTTGATTTTGTATCCTGAGACTTTGCTGAAGTTGCTTATCAGCTTAAGGAGATTTCGGGCTGAGATTATGGGTTTTTCTAAATATACAATCATTTCATCTGCCAACAGAGACAGTTTGACTTCCTGTCTTCCTATTTAAATACTTTTATTCCTTCCTCTTGCCTGATTGCCCTGGCCAGTACTTCCAATACTATGTTGAATAATAGTGGTGATAGAGGGCATCCTTGTGTATTGCTGATTTTCAAAGGGAATACTTACCGCTTTTGCCCATTCAGTATGATATTGGCTATGGGTTTGTCATAAGTAGCTCTTATTATTTTGAGATATGTTTCATCAATACCTAGTTTATTGAGAGTTTTAGCATGAAGTTTGTTGGATTTTATGGAAGATATTTTCTGCATCTATTGAGATAATCCTGTGTTTGTTTGTTTTTTTTTTCCATTGCTTCTGTTTATGTGTGGATTATGTTTATTGATTTGTGTGTGTTAAACCAGCCTTGCATCCCAGGGATGAAACTGACTTGGTCATGGTGGATAAGCTTTTTGATGTGCTGCTGGATTCAGTTTGCCAGTATTTTATTGAGGATTTTCTCGCTGATGCTCATCAGGGGTATTGGTCTGAAATTTCCTATTTTTGTTTTGTCTCTGCCAGGATTTACTATCGGGATGATGCTGGCCTCATAAAATGAGCTAGGGAGGAGTCCCTCTTTTTCCATTGTTTGAAATAGTTTCAGAAGGAATGGTACCAACTCCTATTTGTACCTCTGGTATAATTTAGCTGTGAATCTGTCCGGTTCTGGGCTTTTTTTGGTTGGTAGGCTATTAATTACTGCCTCAATTTTAGAACTTGTTATTGGTCTATTCAGGGATTTGACTTCTTCCTGGTTTAGTCTTGGAGGGGTGTATGTGTCCAGGAATTTATTCATTTCTTCTAGATTTTCTAGTTTATTTGCATAGAGTTGTCTATAGTATTCTCTTATGGTAGTTTGTATTTCTGTGGGATCAGTGGTGACATCCCCTTTTTCATTTTTTATTGTGTCTATTTGATTCTTCTCTCCTTTCTTCTTTATTAACCTGGCTAACAGTCTGTTTTGTTGAAATTTTCAAAAAACCAGATCCTAAATTCATTGATTTTTTTGAAGAGTTTTTGTGTCTCTATCTCCTTTAGTTCTGCTCTGATCTTAGTTATTTCTTATATTCTGCTAGCTTTTGAATTTGTTTGCTCTTGCTTCTCTTGTTCTTTTAATTATGATGTTAGGGTGTTGATTTTAGATCTTTCCTGCTTTCTCGTCTGGGCATTTAGTGCTATAAATTTCCCTCTAAACATTGCTTTTGCAGTGTTCCAGAAGTTCTGGTACATTGTGTCTTTGTTATTGTTGATTTCAAAGAACTTATTTATTTCTGTCTTAATTTTGTTATTTACCCATTCAAGAGCAGGTTGTTCAGTTTTGATGTAGTTGTGTGGCTTTAGGTGAGTTTCTTAATCCTCAATTTTAATTTGATTACACTGTGTTCTGAGAGACTGTTATGATTTCATTCTTTTGCATTTGCTGAGGAGTGTTTTACTTCCAATTATGTGGTCAATTTTAGAATATGTGTACTGTGGTGCTGAGAAGAATGTATAGTTTATTGATTTTGGATGGAGAGTTCTGTAGATGTCTGTTAGGTCTGCTTAGTCCAGAGCTGAGTTCAAGTCCTGAATATCCTTGTTAATTTTCTGTCTTGTTGATCTGTCTAATATTGACAGTGGGGTGTTAAAGTCCTATACTATTATTGTGTGGGAGTCTAGGTCTTTTTTTAGATCTCTTTTGTGGGAGCCTAAGTCTCTTTGTAGGTCTCTAAGAACTTGCTTTATGAATCTGGGTGCCCCTGCATTGGGTGCATATATATTTAGGACAGGTTGCTCTTCTTGTTGTATTGATCCCTTTACCATTATGTAATGACCTTCCTTGTCTCTTTTGATCTTTGTTGATTTAAAGTCTTGTTTTATCAGAGACTAGGATTGCAACCCCTACTTTTTTTTTTTTTCATTCCATTCGCTTTGTAAATGTTCCTCCATCTCTTTATGTTGAGTCTATATGAGTCTTTGCACATGAGAAGGGTCTCCTGAATACAGCACATCAATGGGTCCTCACCCTTTGTCCAATTTGCTTGTCTGTTTCTTTTAATTGGGGCATTTAGCTCATTTACATTTAAGGCTAATATTGTTATATGTGAATTTGATCCTATTATTATGATGCTAGCTGGTTATTTTGCCCATTAGTTGATGAAGTTTCTTCATAGTTTGGATGGTCTTTACAATTTGGTATGTTCTTTCAGTGGCTGGTTCTGGTTTTTCCTTTCCATATTTAGTGCTTCCTTCAGGAGTTCTTGTAAAGCAAGTCTGGTGGTGACAAAATCTCTCAGCATTTACTTGTCTCTTAAGGATTTTATTTCTCATTCATGTGTGAAGCTTATTTTGGGTGCGTATGAAATTCTGGGTTGAATATTCTTTTCTTCAAGAATGTTGAATATTGGCCCCACTCTCTTCTGGCTTGTACGGTTTCTGCAGAGAGATCCACTGTTCGTCTGATGGGCCTCCCTTTGTGGATAAACCAACCTTTTTCTCTGGCTGCCCTTAATATTTTTTTCTTCATTTCAACCTTGGTGAATATGATGATTATGTGTATTAGGATTGCTTTGCTCGAGGAGTATCTTTGTGGTGTTCTCTGTATTTCCTGAATCTTGAATTTCCCCTGCCTTGCTATGTTGGGGAAGTTCTCCTAGATAATATCTTGAAGAGTGTTTTCCAACTTTCCATTCTCCCTGCTATTTTCAGGTACACCAATCAAACGAAGGTTTGGTCTTTTCACATAGTCCCATATTTCTTGGAGGCTTTGTTTGTTCCTTTTCATTCTTTTTTTCTCTAATCTTGTCTTTACACTTAATTTCATTAAGCTGATCTTGAGTCTCTGATATCCTTTCCTCTGCTTGATCGATTTGGCTATCGATACTAGTGTACGCTTCACAAAGTTCTTGTGCTGTGTTTTTGAGGTCCATCAGGTCATTTATGTTCTTCTCTAAACTGGTAATTTTAGTTAGCAATTCCTCTAACCTTTTTTCAAGGTTCTTAGCTTTCTTACACTGGGTTAGAACATGCTATTTTAGCTCAGATAAGCTTGTTATTACCCACCTTCTGAAGCCTACTTCTGTCAGTTTGTCAAATTCATTCTAAGTCCAGTTTTGTTCCTTTGCTGGTGAGCAGTTGTGATCCTTTGGAGGAGAATAGGCATTCTGGGTTTTGGAATTTTCAGCCTTTCTGCTCTGGTTTTTCCTCATCTTCATGGATTTATCTACCTTTGGGTTTTGATGTTGGTGACCTTCAGATGAGGTTTCTGTGTGGACCTCCTTTTAGCTGATGTTGATGCTATTCCTTTCTGTTTGTTTGTTTTGCTTCTGACAGTCAGACTCCTCTGCTGCAGGTCTGCTGGAGTTTGATGGAGGTCCATTCCAGACCCTGTTTGCCTGGGGCATCACCATAAGAGACTGGAGAACAGCAAAGATTGATGCCTTTTCCTTCCTCTGTTCCATAGGGGCACCCACCAGATGCCAGCAGGAGCTCTCCTGTGTGAGATGTCTGTCAACCCCTGCTTGGAGGTGTCTCCCAGTCAAGGACCCACTTGAGGAAGCATTCTGTCCTTTAGCAGAGCTCAAGCACTATGCTGGGAAATCTACTGCTCTGTTCAGAGCAGGTAGGCAGGAACGTTTAAGTCTGCTGAAGTTGTGCCCACAGCCGCCTTTTCCCCCAAGTGCTCTGTCCCAGGGAGATGGGAGTTTTATCTATAAGTCCCTAACTGGGGCTGCTGCCTTTCCCTTAGAGATGCACTGCCCAGAGAGGAGGAATCAAGAGAGGCAGTCTGGCTACAGAGGCTTTGGGGCACTCAGGTGGGCTCTGCCCAGTTTGGACTTCCTGCAGGCTTTGTTTACACTGTGAGGGGAAAACCTCCTACTCAAGTCTCAGTAATGGTAAACTCGCCTCCCTGCACCAAGGTTGAACATCCCAGGTTGACTTCAGACTTCTATGCTGGCAGTGAGAATTTCAAGCCAGTGGATCTTAGCTTGCTGGGCTCCATGGCAGTAGGATCTGTTAAGACAGACCACTTGGCTTCCTGGTTTCAGCTCCCTTTTCAGGCGAGTGAATGGTTCTGTCTCATTGGCATTCCAGACACCACTGGGGTGTGAAAAAAAACTCCTGCAGCTTAGCTCGGTGTCTACCCACATGGCTGCCCAGTTTTGTGCTTGAAACCAAGGGCCCTGGTAGTGTAGGCATTTGAGGGAATCTCCTGGTCCATGGGTTGCAAAGACCATGGGAAAACCATAATATCTGGGCTGGAGTGCACCATTCCTCACAGAGTGGTACCTCACAGTTTCCTTTGGCTAGGGGAGGGAGTTCCCCAACCCCTTGCACTTCCCAGGTGAGGAAGCACTCCACCCTGTTTCATCTCACCCTCTGTGGGCTGCACCCACTGTCTAACCACTCCCAGTGAGATGAGCCAGGGACCTCAGTTAGAAATGCAGAAATCACCCTCCTTCTGCACTGATCTCACTGGGAGCTGCAGACCGGAGCTGTTCCTATTCAGCCATCTTGCCAGCCCCTGATGTTCCATTCTTTACCTTCTATCTTGTTTTGTCTTGAATATCAGAGAAAAACAAAGTTAATTTGTTTTATGTACTATTTTTATGTAGCCAGAAACAATGAAATTGGATTAGAGCTCAATCGACTATCCATTTTGTATTTTGTACCATCCAGTCTCCTTTTACTGGTCCCGTTTTCTCAACCTGTAAACAGATTGAAGTTTCATTACCTTAAATAATTCCTTAAATCCTTGCTTTTGCTTTCTTTTCAAAACACCAAATGTAGCCCTCTCCTTTCCTTTGTAGGCAAACATTTGAAAAATGAAATCTATATTTCCTGTCTCTATTTTCTTGGTGTTCCATACACTTTTTAGCTTATTTCAATTTGTACTTCCCCTTGTCCCATGTGAATTGATATATTCTGTGTCCTCTCTTCCATTTTTCATTTGACTGAACCATTTTGACATGGTAAACAATTCTCTTTGCTGAAATCCTTTTCTTCTTTTACAGCTCAGGGTACCCTTTCTTAGATCTCTTCCTCTTTTGATTCCTGTTTTTTAGTCTTATTTTCTATCTTGAATACTCCTCTTTAGCAATTCCATCATCTCATTTTTTCCTTGGCTTCACTTTTACAGTATATATCAAACAATACCAAATTCACACTTGGTGCCCAGTCTCTCTTGAACCCCATACCTGTGTTTTCAATAGCCAATTTGACATATTTACTCAGATTTCTCACTAACACTAAAAGTTCAACATGGTCCAAAGTGATCGCCTATGACTATTTTTCCCCTACCTTCAACATGCAGTTGAAGTGACATGTCAGTTAGTCACCAAGACTTATTAGTTTCATCTCTTCAGTACCTCTTCATTGATCCCCTCAGCAGTGACCATCATTATCTTTATTTGTCCTCTTCAGTGTTCTTCCTTTCTCTAATTTAGCTCTCTTTCTACATCTCCTCTTCAATTTCACCTCCAACCCCCGTTACTGTCCTGTCTCTACTCTTGACTGATACACAGCATTTCAGAGGCTAAGACCAGAAAAAGAATATTGGTGCCTTTTGTTTCTATTTTGCCGTAATGTTTTCATAGATAGTGGGAGCAGTGGTCCCTTGGTGAAGTACAACATCAGAATTTGGCAAGTAATCTGTTACCCAAAAGGGGCTGGGCAAAATGGGGGGATCAAAATATAAACTTTCCAAAACAGAAGTTGGGAGCCCTGGTTCAAGGCTGGAACCAGGAAACTTCATGGGAGAATGAGAAAGAATCTGTGGGAATGCATCATCTGCTTCTTTCAGCCATCAACATGCTGAGAGAGCTTCAGGGTACAACTCATGATTGAACATCCTGTACTCTAAAACTTGTTCATCTCCTCATTGTTTTCAGGATAATATCTAAATTTTCAGGTCCAGCAAACAAGTCCCTTTACCATCTGGCCCCAGCCTATATATTCAACCTTGCCCTTGCCACTTCTCTTCACAAAAATATGCACCTGCTACACTGAATCACTCACTCTTCTTCCATCATTGTCATCATCCCATGTCCATGCACAGGCTGTTCCCTTTGTTTGGAACTCCTTTAGCAGCTTGTCTATCTAATCATTTTAGAAGGCAATTGCTTTGCATAGCCTTTCTTGCAGTGTACAGACTTCTGTTATAAATTCTGAAAATTCATTTCTAGCGATTTGTTAACATGTTTGTACCCCTGAACTAGCTGCTGGAGAGCTGGATCTTAGCTGCATTAATACCTTTAATGAAGCCCTTCACATCCACGGAGGAGGCCCAGCTTGCTATTAAAGCGCCAGTGTCTGTTTCTTTAGAGAGAGGAATTGTTCCAGGTTGATTCCCACCTCTGATTTCTCAGTTTAGGTACCTTATATCTAGCTTCTCACCCTATTTCTAGTAACATTGGACTGATGACCTGCTAAGCTTGCCAGTTGGGTGCGAGGTTTGTTGTTTGTTTCATCCCTGCATGCTGCTCATAGATCTTGATCTTACACACTCCCCCAACCCCAAGGGCAAGCTCTGCCTATCCTTCTGTCCCACTTAAGATTTCAAATCAGTCCCTCTGGATAAGCACCTGCTTCCCTGAAAAAGAGACTAGCTCTTTTGTAGGGACATCCAAATGGTATTTGGCACTTATTAGGCTCTAATAATATTTGTCTGATTGGATTAGATTTTGAAAACCCTGAAGTAAACTGCACAGATCTTATTTTCCCTTGCACCATGCCAGCTATGCTGGATTAGCATCATCAAATTAAAGAGACTGTACCCCTTCATTGTCTTATGTATTATGCAGGCAAAAGAAGCTCAAGAGCTTACTCTGGTAAGTTTTCAATAGTGTAGATTGGTACTTGCTTTCTAACTGCTGTGCTCGACAGAATGGACCTGAAGGCAGCATGCACATTGGGTATGTGTGTACCTAAAGCCTGTGAGTTTTCACAGCTTAATTTCCCAGATCTCTGGTGCCTGGTGCCTAGACATCATCTCTTTAATCAATCCCCCATTGATAAAATAAGGGAAGCAGGGAATGAAAGATAAATATTATGTTATCCATCCCCAGGCAGATTTGCTGCTGGAATTGTCTCCTGCTTAGATGGTCTGTTCAGAAACTCAGTCATGTCAAATCACACAGCAGGAAATCCCAAGGAGTTTTCTGAATTGAGGGATTGAGTTCACTTTTCCTGGTCTCCTGTCAAGCTTATGTCTGCAACTTTTAATACAGTAGTCCTGAAATTTATCATGGGTTGAAAGGTTATTGTGATTCAATTCTGAGACTCTAGTGTCCATTCTTCACTTAGTGGACTTGGTAGCTGATTCTGTTGGTAGCAGTGGGTTTTGAAGTAGATGATGGTGTCAGTTGGGGAACAGGGCTAATGAGCTTTAGGAAAGCCTACAAACACTAATTTTATTCCTCCATTCAATGTTTATTGTCAGCAATATGAAGGATCAAAGATTCATAAGAAATGCCCCCTACTCTAGGAGCATGACCTCAAAAAGAGAGCTAGAGATGATAAGCCACACCAAAATAGCTGTAAAGCCAGTGGCTTCTGTTAGGAGATGCATAATGAACCTGTAAGCACTGTGTTCAGGGGAAAACAGATTCCATCTCAAACTGAGTGCGACCTTCCAGCCTTCATAAGACTCTACTTTCCACAACTAGGTTAATTGATTTCCAGACAGGTTGAATAGCCTGCTGGTCACAGACCCCTCTACCTGAACCCCAACCAGTTCTGACCTGGGTGCCCCAGACCTTCCACTAAGTTATCTTTGCTGTCAGCATCATCTAGGAAGACTGGCTCCACGACTGACATGCTGAGTTCGGTTATTATTCAGAGTTGGAGTATGACTTCCCGCTGGCACATGGCTTCCGCATTCTAAAAGGAGACTACCCAGTCTGTCTTTCTAAACTTGTGTCTGTGAAATTTCTTTTTATTAATGTGTACTAAACTACTGTGTGACTGTTAAGTAACTCCCATTTTAATACCTGAGTTGCCAAACACACACAGCCTTGCTTCACACCAACTCTCCCTCCTCAGTTCTCCTTGCTTCCTGTAACTGAAGGCTAATTGTGGCTCCTTTGGGAAGGACAGTTTGTTACATTAAGTATCTGCAAGTTCTTTAGTTGTTCTCAGTCATACGTCAGTAAATGATTAGAGACCAATTTCTGACCAATGTATTGAATATATGCATAAAATTGGGAACACATTTTTATTGTATATGTTTTAATAGCTTTTTAAAATTAAAACTGACATATGGTAAACCCACATATTTAAACTGTAAAGTTTGATAAGTTTTAATATATGTTAAACATTTATGAAATTATCATGACAACCAAAATGATGAACATATTCATTATCGCCAAAATTTTTCTAGTGTCCCTTTGCAAGGCCTCATTCCAACTCCTTCTCCCCTAAGCTTAGACAACTGATTTGCTTTCTGTCACTATGTGTTACTTTGTATTTCATAGCATTTGTGTAAGCATAATCATACAGTATGTACTGTATTGTTCTTCTGTTTTATATTTGATTTATTCTCACCATGATCTCCAATAGTAGTTGACAGTTATCTAGGCTGGTTAGAGATGCATGTATAAATAGATATCTTAACATACTATAGCTCCATTTGTGGGTCTGCCACCTGTGAACAAGATGGCATTCATTCAAAGTTTCAAAATGTGCAATTTTTCTAAAATCTATAATCAGAAGGCTACATTATTTTATAGCTCAAGTTTGGAGTCCATTCCGCAGATTCTTTGTGATAATATAGTAATATACCAGTAGCAACTACCAGCATAAGGTAGTTTCCTACACACGGTACATGGTATCTGCAATCTGAAGTCTGTCCTGTTTTGCTAGTATTCCTACCAATTTAGAGGCTAATTAAGCCCTAAAATATTTGCACTTTTCTACATCATATTTGGGTGAAACTAGGTGTGCAAATTCACTTAAATGCACAGGGGTGTGTGTGTGTGTGTGTGTGTGTGTGTGTGTGTAGAATAATATGTTGATAGAAATGAGCAGTCTCTTTAGTTTGGAACACTTAAATCCTATATTCTCATAATGGCCAATTCATTGTATTCCACTATTACTTTATGATTTACTTTCAACATTTTGTGTCTTTGTTTTATTGATATATAATACTTGTGCATATTTGGGGATACACGTGATTTCTTGATACTGGTATACAATGCATACTGGTCAAATCAAGGTAATTGGAGTATCCATCACTTCAAACATATATTATTCTACTTATTTTAAACATTCATGGTTCATAGTTCACTATATATTTGCCATTTTTAAATCTATTGCGTTATAGTAAGTTATAGTAATGGTTGTTTTGGTGCTTCTTTTTAAAAAAAAATTTGGGAGAAGAGTAGTTTATATATTTGCTAAGGTAGAAATTCTTGGGTATATTTAAGAAAGTTGCCTGGCTATAGATACAAAGCCAAATAACAGTATAAAACTAGTAGCTATTCTCTTAGAAATCTACTTTCTTAGGGTCAAAGTTTATATTAGGTCATGAATCAACCTGGGAGATAGCGGTGAAGAGACTTATTTATAGGAAATGTTCACTTTTAACCAACTCTCCAGAGTCCAATTGAAAAAGAGAGATAAATAGAGCAGATAATAGAGGCTGACCAAATAAAATCTCAGAGATGAGAGTTCCAAATTATAGGTCATATTTTATGGCACAGTTGGGATCCTTGGCCTATGGAAAAATAAAATTTGAAAGTCACAGCAATAACTTTAAGACATTGAAAGAGAGAGCACTATTATTAACGTGGGGCTTTGGGGATAGTTCCCTCAAAATGTAAACACAAGTAACTGGCTTCTTTTTGTTCTTATAGTCTTAAAATCACATACTAAAAATCATTTGGTGCATGCTCTCTTTGTGGAGAATTCTATATAACATGGTAAAAGCTGGTAGTAATAATAAAATAAATATATCTTTCTTTTCTCCCTAAAACCTGGAAAAAGAAATATCAAATGTAAAATTTTAATATAATTATTTTCATTGCAAGAGACTGTAATTGAAGTTTTCTCTGAAATTCAATAAATACAGTCTATCTGACTGGAAAGTTTGAACTTATCAGTGAGACAAAAATGTTAATTTTGAAGAAAATGTTTGGAGGTTTTTAGCACTTTTAAGCCTTAGAAATCATTAATTTTAGTATCGTCTTTAAAAATGATAGGGTACTAGAATATTGTTTATCTCCTTCATAATATTGGAGCATGAAGACGGAAAGCAATCCAAAATTACCAATTAACCCTTTGTTTACACTAATCTTTCAGAAAAATTCATATATTCTGTACCTGAAAATGTTATTAAATTACATGCAATGAGCAAACTACCCAAATATTCTAAGTAAGTGATCTAAAAGTAATCTTTCTGAAATTTGCCTTATTTTGCATCCAAGACATCACAGATACCACATTAGCAGTAATATGCTTAGTATCTGCAATGGGAATTTCCCATGCTTAGCAGCCAAACCAGTCATTTTGCTGGGACCAGTCTCCCCAAAGCATACCTAGGAATGCCTACATGTATGACTTGTGTTTCTCTGGCTCCTTCAGCTTGTGTGTCCCAGAGAATTTCACATTTTCTGAGGGGATTCTAGTAGGCAGTGTTACAAGAGAGTGCTTTATCTTATGAGTAATAAAAGGTTTTGGTTTCATTTGCTTAGCTATTACCTGGTGGTTTTAAACTATTCATTCTCAGCAAACTGACCCAAGAACAGAAAACCAAACACCACATGTTCTCACTCATAAGTGGGTGTTGAACAATGAGAACACATGGATACAGGGAGGTAAATATCACACACCAGGGCCTGCAGGGAGGGGCAGAGGGCTAAGGGAGGGATAGGAGGTGATGGAGGGACTGGGGAGGGATAGCATTGGGAGAAATACCTAATGTAGATGACAGGGTGATGGATGCAGCAAACCAGCATGGCATGTGTATACCTATGTAACAAACCTGCAAGTTCTGCACATGTGCTTCAGAACTTAAAGTATAATAAATAAATTTAAAATTAATAGCAAAAAGAATAAAAATAAAAGGCCACTGTGGCCTCCTTCAGTCAAGATTGGACACTAGGCCCTACCTATACTACCTTAGAATTGTCTTCCATATATTTACACGGACCTCACATCATCTCATCAAACCGTTTCCTGATTTTTCCAAATACCATTAACCACTATATTCACTTAGAATTCTATGAATTTTCCAGTTTTTGTTGCTATTCTCTATGTAAACTGAGGGTAGGTACTAAGGAGGGGAAGAAGGCAGTTGGGAGAGGAGAAGGCCATTAAGAGAGGAGAGAGAATGGGAAATAAAAGGAAACACAAATATTAATACATCAGGTTTACTCCTGCTATGAAGATCTGTCCTTCTGACTGCTAATGAACTTTCTTCACTCATGTATCCTCAAGGCCTAGTAATTAGCAGATTCTCATGAGTGAATAAATTAAGTAATGTAAATGTGAATGCACATGACATATATATTATATATGCATCTGGAAAAAAATCCATATTTAAGGGTGAATAAATCAGAAAACAGGGTGCACAACAAGTGATACCTGGATTTTCCATGCATGGATGTATGAAAGGTGTAGATTTTAGATAGTTCGTGTAGGGCATAATATTGGATTAGTTAGGGGAATATTTTTAAACCACTTCATTGAGGTATGCTTGATAGATAAAAAGCTGTACATAATTAATGTATACATCTTGATGAGTTTGGGGATATATATATATATATATATATCTGTGAAACTGTCAGTACCATCAACATATCCGTCAACTTCCAAAGTTTTCTTTGCCTGTTTACAATTTTTATTGCTTTTTGTTCTTGTTCGTTGGTAAGAATCCTTTAACATAAGATATACGCTCTTAGCAATTTTAGATATAAAAGAGAGTATTGTTAGCTATGGATATTATGCTGTATAGTAGATCTCTAGAACTTACTTCTCTTGCACAACTGAAACTTTAACCATCACCTTCCGCTTTGCCCTTAACCTCCCTTAATGGTTCCTGGAAAACACCATTCTACCTTGCTTCTGTAAGTTTGGCTATTTTAAACTCCACATGCAAGTGAGATTATACAGCATTTATTTTTCTATGTCTAACTTTTTTCACCATATATTATGCCCTCCTGGTTTATTCATGTTATCACAAGTAACAGAATTGTTTTCCTTTTTAATGCTGTATAGTATTTTGTTGTATGTATATACCACAGTTTCCCTACCTGTTCATTCACTGATGGACATTTAAGTTGTTTCCCATAGCTTGGCTATTTTATTATTTATTTCTTTTGAGATGGAGTCTCACTCTGTCACCCATGCTGGAGTGCAGTGGCGTGGTCCTGGCTCATTGCAACCTCTGCCTCCTGATTCAAGCAATTCTCCTGCCTCAGCCTCCCAAAAGAATACAAAAAATTAGCCTGGTGTGGTGGCATGTGCCTGTAATCCCAGTTTGGCTATTTCAATAATGCTGCAGTGAACATGAGACTGCAGATGTCTCTTCAAGATCCTGATTTCAAGTTCTCTGGACATTTATTTTTTTTTTTTTTTTTTTTTTTTTTTTTTAGCCGATTCAAATTTTAAGTTGAGTTGAGTTGTGTATGCTGTAGGATAAGAGCCCAGTTTCATTCTTTTGTGTGTGAATATCCAGTTCACATTGCGGTGGAATATCTCTATACCATTTTTGAGGAGACTTTCCTTTCCCCATTATGTATTCTTGGCACCCTTGTTGAAAATTAGTTGACCATGTATGTGTGGGTTTATTTCTGGGCTCTCTAGTCTGTTCCCTTGGTCTGTGTATCTGCTTCTGTGCCAGTACCATGCTGTTTTGGTAGATATTTTTGTAACAGAATTTGAAATAAGAAAGTGTGATACTTTCAGCTTTGTTCCTCTTGCTTGAAATTTCTTTGTCTATCCTGGGTCTTTTGTGGTTCTATATGAATTTTAGAATTTTAAATATTATTTCTGTGAAAGATGTCATTGGAATTTTGATAGGAATACATTGGCTCTGTAGACTGTTTTGGGTAGCGTGGATATTATAACAATGTTAAACCTTCCAATCCATGAACTTAGGATATCTTTCCATTTATTTATGTCTATTATAATTTCTTTCATCATGTTTTATAGTTTTTAGTGTACAGATCCTTTACTTACTTGGTTAAATTTTTACCTAAGTATTCTATTGTTTTTGATGTGAATGTAAATTATACTTTTTTCTTAACTTCTTTTTCAAATAGTTCACTGTTAGTGTATAGAAAAGCAACTGATTTTTGTATGTTGATTACTGAAATCCTTTATTAGTTCTCAGGGGAGTTTTAGCAACAACAGTAAATAAAGCCAAAATGTATCATGACAAATACAATAGTTTATTTTTCTGATTGTCAGTAAGTGTTTCTGATTGTCAGACATTTTAGAGTCTCAGACTCCCTCTAATCTCTCTCCCATCCTTCCCCCCTTCCCTGTGACCATGTTATTTCTATCCAACCAGCAGAGTAGTAAGAGACTGACAGCGCCATACTTGCTTTCTAAAACCCTGACCACTCACATCTTATTCATGAGTAAGATACATATTTACATGCTGGAGTAATATTTTATTCATAATTTTGATCTTACCTTTTTTACATGATATTTATCACAAACATTTTTCAAAGCATGACATTCAGAATTTTCCAAAGGATCATTTTAAGAAGCTGTATAGCATTCCATTTTATGCGTGTGCCATAATTTATTTAATCACTGTCTCATCACTGTACGTTTAGATCATTTCCTGTGCTCTAGCAGCTTACTGCTGAGACAGTATAGATAAAACTAGACTTCAAAATACATTCATGTTGTTGACTAAAGCACTGAAGCTACTTGAAGGACAAGCTTCTTACCAAGCCTTTTTATAATGTTGGAACCTGCCTCTTCTGAAGTAGCAGGATGAATATGTTCTGCCACAGAAAACTATAAGTAACTGTGGCAGCTCTGTTCATAGAGAGATTGTTTTTCTTCTGGATACACCATATCATTTCTCCTATCACAATATACATCTTAAAAAAAAAGATTTGTGTGTGTGAATGTTACAATGATTGTAAGGGAAATGAGATGCAAAAGATAGACAAAATACCTGGCAGTTAGCAGCCAAAACAACTGTCTGTTACCTTCCTTTTCCTATTCCTTTATTACATTAAATAATCCGAAAAATGCAAACTAAAGGTTTTTTTAAAGACCCAAGTACACAATTAAGCTGGGCCTGTAAGATCAAACACTTAGGAGTGAAAACGATTTCCTTTGACATATCGTTTGGGGTTGCCTTAGCAATAAAATCAGATTATACAACTGATCTGATTGATCATGAAGAAATAGGTTGTTAAAGTGAAAACAAAATTTAATTAGTCTGGAAAAAGTTTGATTAAGTGACCTCCTATTGACAGAACCAGACAGTGCCATCAAGCTGTGTGGTTAAGAGGTTTTGAAGCACCATCAAATAGCAAACCTGTCTTTAAGAAACATATAGCCTGTTTCATGTAATTTTAATTGGAAGGAGATATTGGCTTGCTCAATTGGTATATTTTTCCCTTCAATTATCTATGTGGGAGAGATGTGATATTTCCTTACTGGCTAAAAAACCTATATCAAGCGGATGGGTTTTTCACCAGAGATGGAAGTGGTTGTTATAATAAAATGGACTTAAAGTAGATAGTCTATCGGACATATGACACTTGCACAAAGCCGATAGAAGCCATCCATCAGAGCATTTTCTGGTTAAGACCCACATAAAGCTGTATCCGACAACTTCTTATTCAGATACATTAAAACTGTAGTATTGCATTTCTTTGTTTATTTGTATCAGTGAGCCCATTTCACTCAAAGCAGTATTTCTTGTGATGTAGGTTTGTCAGTTAGTTTGCAAATAAATACAGAATAGCTATTTTTGCTGTCATCTTACCATTGCTGGCATACCATTCAAAGCTTATTTTCCCAAATAACCAGTAAGTAAGCTCATCAAAATGCATAAAGTCTTTTGTTTCACTATATTAATAATTAGAAAGCTCACAGTAAATTATTACACAATGACACTCTAACCCTCTTATTCTTACTGGATAGTTCAAGAAAATCAGCTTTTTTCTACTAGAAATAATCTTTAAGTGGATCAAGTATACAATCTAATCTTTTCTATTATTAGAAAGTGGCTCTGGGGGGCAAAGAAAGTAAGACTTTCCAGGTTTTACTTTGATTAAGAGCAGTCTACCTAATACTGTAGAGCCAATAGATGCTTCACATTGATATTCTCTTGGGGGCCTATCATATTACCTGATTTTTTAAAAACTCTGCTTTTAAAGTACATAGTTGATCACAGTGTAGTAGATGAGTAAATGTTTTAAGTTATTTTCTAGCATTTGTAGGAGTAAAGCTGGAAATTTCTGTTCAGCTGTGTTTTACTACAGTAGACTAATTTTCATTGCACATTTACTGATCAGAGCTTTAAAGTGAGGTAATGTCTCTTTCCTGAATTCATCTCTTTCTTCATCTGTAGACCCCATGATATCTACCTTGTCATCTGAGTTATTTATGTTCATGGTATATATTCTTTATAAGACTATGAACTCTTGAATATATTCCCACAGTGTCTAGTGCATGTTTTTATATGATAGACATTTAATAAATAGGTACATGAATGAGTAAATACCCTTTCTTAAAAGGATTTCCTTCTCTGAACTCAAAACCAGAAAATGACCTGAGGGACTATTTCAAATACTTACACGAATAAAACTCTACTAAGTCTTGTATCTTACACATTGGTTATGTTGTGAAAGAAATAGAAACTGCAAAGATTTTTGAAAAATCTTAAGGAGTTTCCAGAATTCTTTTATTAAATGCTTTGTTCAACTTGTTCATATATCAGAGAGAGTTTCAATTCTATGTTAAACCAGAAATATTTATTTTAAAATATGTATCAAGAAGCCATTGCAAATACTGCTTAGCATTTGTTGGTAGCCCTCTGTTTTTGACACTCTTTTTTTCTTTAGTTCTGTGGTTAGACTTGGGATCTTATTCCCACCTCCCAACTTACAATCCCTCCTGTAGTTCCTTTTTCAGCATCCTCAATTTTCCCTAAGGATGGTCCTTACCTCTTTCTTGTCTCTCTATAATCTCCACTTCAGTACTTTCATCAAATTAGGTCTAATTATAGTAATGTCTTGCAGTATCAATTCTGATTAGGTTACCCTCAAGTCTCCAGCCCTGATATCTGTCCAGAGCTTCTGTCTCATTTTCTTTATCTTCATATCATCTTTATATCTTCATATTATTACTACCTGAACCGCTATCCAATCATACTACTATACTCAACACTTCTAAAATGAGATTCCTAAATGTTTCAAAAAATATATTTTATGTGTGTCAAAGAAAAGAGACACATAATTAAAAGATACCGAACAACAAAGAAGAATTTGGAATGAAAAGAAATAGTCACCTGACACACTTCCTGCTCACTTTCCAGCACCCTTTCTTAAAAGGAGTTCCTTATCTAAACTCAAAATCAGACAATGACCTGAGGGATTATTTTCTCATATGTCCCAAAGATGGCATGCAACTAGCACCATACCAGATATACAGGAGATAAGTTAATTCATGCCTACAAGGATGTATTAGGGTTTAATTCACTTCTGAAACCCTAGTTTAGACAAGCTGCTAGGATAAATAAACTTAATTATTTCAATATGTTTATACCATTCTTGGTTTAATTGGTCGATTGTAGACATTATCAGTAGAATGCTGGATATGATAAATGAAGATTTACCTCTCTTATACCATCACCTATTCATACTTATTTAATTCTAATATAGTTATATCACCAGTTTCAGTTCCTTTATTGGTTACCTTTTTGGACTTCAGCAATATATTTTTCCACCTTCATTTCTCATTTTATCAACTACACTGGTTTTTTTTTTTAACTCATCACTATGAAATGTAAAGAAATTGGTTCTGCTCTTTACCTTCATCTCCGAACTTCAGTCTTCTTTTTATATTATGAAGGTTAATATTTAAGTTCTGTTCTATAAACACAATTGAATATCTCATGCTTTCCCTATGGATTGTATATAAAATTTGAAAAGCCTTAGTGTTTATATCATTGTGACCAGGTAAATATTACTTACTAGAGAGACAAGTAGTATATACATAGTGTTTCTTATCTTTAGATTTATTATCTTGAAGTTCCTAATTGACAATCATTTTTCTTTTACTCTTTATCACATGTTTATTATTTAAAATCAACTCTCCACTATATCCTCTGGTGTGTAGACGCTTCTGTTTCAGTCTATGTTCAGTCAGGAAAATGGAGCCACTGTAAGTATTATAGGAATAAGGAGTTTTATATAGAAATCAAGATTGCACAAATGAGGGAGGAGTTGGAAAAGTGAAGATCCTTGAGATTGCAGCCAGTGTATTTGCAAAACATTCACTCATCACTTCAGACTGATGCACTAAAATTGGTGGAGAAACCAGAGCTGTTAGAATCACTGACACTGATTGCTATGAATTCCCAAGAACAATGGCTTCTGCCTTAGTTCTTTTGGGCAAATTTATGCATTCCATTCATTGTTGAACTCTAACACAGAGCCATACACAGGGAAAGGGCTTTTGGGAAATGTAGTCTTTAGCCTTAGCAATAGAAAGTTGTTGATAACAGCATATATCCCTTACAGCTTTTCCCCAAGATGCTCCCCTCCTAAAATTCTCCATGAATGGAAAATAGGATGTGAGCATAAGTATGACACAATCTGACATAATATTTTTAAGGGATCATCTGACTGCCATGACTCAGAATGTATTACTAGAGGGAAAAGATGGAATCAGGGAGCTATTGATAGTGAATGGACTGGAATGGGAACTATGAAGCCAGTTAGAAGTGATTGTTAGGTTCTAGATATATTTGAAAGACATTACTAATAGGATTTGCTGATTGATTGGATAAAGGACGTGAGGGAAAAGCAAGAAATTAAGAATGAATCTAAGGATTTTTGCCCAAGTAACTGGACGATATTACCATTTTCTGAGAACAGGGAGACTTCAGAAGGAGAAATTTTGTATCCAAGTGGAAATGATGATGATAAATTGAATATACAGATAGGAACTAGAGGAGAAAAGTCTAGAATGAAAATGTAAATAAAATACTGTGCTATTTCCCTAGGACTGCTATAATAAAGTAACACAATCTAGGTAGCTTAAAACAATAGGAATGTATTATCTGACAGTTCTGGAGGCTAGAAGTCCAAACTCAAGGTGTCAGCAGAGCCATGCTCCCACTGCAGACACTAGGAAAATTATTCTTTCTTGTGTCTTCCAGCTTTTGGTGGCCCCAGGCATTCTTTGGCTTATGGCTACGTAACTCCAATGCACACCTACGTAACTTCACATGAAAAATGAAGCATTCTTTTACTTCCCCACCTCCTCCCCAATCTGTGCAATCTTGATTTCTATATAAAACTCCTTATTCCCATAATACTTGTAGTGGCTCAATTTTCCTGACTGAACACAGACTGAAACAGAAAAGTCTAGAGACCAGAGGATGTAGTGGATAGTTGATTTGCATTCTTCACCTGGATTTCTCAGTGTTTCTGTTTGTGTTCTTTTCTTAAGAAAACACTAGTCACTGGATTTGGGGCCCATCTTAAATCCAGGATGATTTTATCTTGAGTTTATTACCTAATTATATCTTCAGAGACCCTTTTTCTAAGTCAAGTCATATCTGAGGTTCCAACTGGACATGATTTTTTAGGGGATACTATTCTTCTGCCTACTACAGATAAGTTTTTAATGTACTAGTGGCATTTGGATATTCAAAGACTTTAAAGCCCTGGTACTAAATGAAATCACTAAGAATTTGGCAGCTACAAAAGAAAAGGTCTGAAGATAAATCCCCAGGGAATTAAAACTTTTAGAGATTGAGAAGATAATAAAAAAAAAAAAAAAAAGATTCATGTATCGAGGTCAGTGAGGTACAAGGAGAACTAAGAGCGGTATATCCTTGCAAAGTGAAAAAAGTATTGTAACAAGGAAGGAGTGATGTACTACTGATAGTTTTTTCTCTATCTCAATTTAGTCCTTTATTTTACTGCACTATATATTATCAGTAAAATCTTTTTAAAATAGTGCGTGGAACATAAAACTTCTAAGGAAGTACATGCCTAAAGCATCTTTATTCTGTATTCATAGGTATTTGACAATTATGCTGAGTATAGACTTCCAGGTTTAAAATCATTGCTTCACTGTCTTTGGGCATATAGTGCTGCAAGTAAGAAATGTGATACTAAACTGATTCTCATTTCTTTATGTGTAAGCTATTGTTTTCCTTCTGGGACATTTTAAGGTTTGTTATTCTTGTTGTTGTGAAGTTTGACAATCGTGTATTTAGATGTGGGTCTCTGTTCCATTTATTTGTGAGGCAGCATTGTGTATGGGCAAGGGTATGACCTCTGTTATCTAAAATACCTGGGTTTAGATCTCGACTTTGCCCCTAAATAATTTTGTAAAAAATAAACTCTCATTAAGTGAACTCATTAAGTTCACTTCCCTTTAAAATAGGGATAGCAGCAAAATTGCCTCCCTCATGGTACTGCAGTCAGCATTAAGTGAGCAAATATAGGTAAATTATGCATAGCATAGCTAACAACAGGTATTGGCTATCATATCATTATTCAGTATATTTGGAGTATATTCAGTATATCATTAATAATTATTATTAATGATTAATAATCGGCTTTACCTGATTGTCACATAAAGATCCCAGGCTTTGGCTTCTTTTGCTTTGTCTCTACCACTTCACTTATATTCTATTTTCCAAGAAAATACAAAAATGTATTGTTCTTTCTTCTATACTGCTATCATTTTTCTTTTTGTCTTTGTTGGCTTTTCATACTTTTCTTTGTTCCTCTAACATAATGTTTACAGGGTTGGAAGTAAAAAAGAGGACATTTTAAAATGTTTTCAGTCTTTCACTTTAATCAGAGGTCTTGAGGTACTCTTTTTGTTTAAAAGTACATATAATTAAATTGGTATATAAAAGTGTGTAAAATTAACACATCCTCTTCACCTATTGTGCTCCATCTAATGTTACAGCCCTTTGGCAAAAACATTTAAAGTATAATGAGGAAGTATCAGTTTACCATCATGTTATTTTTGTCTTAGTGTATGATTCCAAGCTGACATTCCTGCCTTTATTCCCCTCTGACCCTAGCAGAACTCAGGTGTGGCAGAGTGAGCGTTCCCTGCAATTACAAACAGACCGTTCATTTATCTATACCTTCAGCATGTGTTTATGAATCTCTAACCATGTGTCCAGTTCTTTTCTGAGTGTTCAAGATATGGTATAAAATATAATTTCTGGCCATTTGAAATTTACTCTGAGAGCTAAACATTAAATTAATATTTATAAAAATTATTTTCAAACTATGGTGATATGAAGGGAATTTTGGGGGTGAAGAAATGCATTGTATCTTGATTATGGTAGTAGCTACATATCAAAACTTATGAAATTGTTAGTAATTTTCTTCCTATATAAATTTTACCTCAATAAAGTTTATTTCAAAAAGGGAAAGTAATAAAACATTTGGGGATAAGTTCAGGCAAAATATGCACAATAGAGACATTCAGAAATCTGTAAAATATTAGAGAAACAGGAAATATATCATATGTATTGTTAAAAGATAGAATAATATAAAGACTTCAACTCTCCCAAAGTCAATATATAGAATTAATGCAGGCTCCCCCCTCCCCCATTTCTTTTGTTTGTTTTGTTTTGTTGGTGAGAAGTTCACTAACTAATAAATCTGAAATTTATTCAGAAAGACAAAAAGCCCAAATTAAAAATGTTTTTGAACAGGGGAGAAAAGCGTAGGTAGGACTTTCTCCAGAACTGAAGTTATATTAATAAGTCAATGTAATATATGTGCAGGTTTAGGCAAAAAAAAAGCATAGTTATAGATGCTGTTACAAGGATACAAAATACAGGGAAAATATGGGGGGAAATAGATATACCATTACGTAATAGGAGATCTAATATAGTGTCTAGAGTCAAGGAAAGCTTCCCCAAGGAAACTAATTTTAGTATGGGACAGATAGACAAGAAGTAGTTAACTAAGGATAAGAAAAAGAACATTTTAATCAATAGGGAAAGCATATGCAGAGACTCTGTAAAGAAGAAAGAAATAATAAAATATTAAGACTCTAGTAACCAAAAGAAAAGTCAGATTGTCTGAATTTTCTTTCCTTTTCTGGTATATCCACCAGACATATGGAATGTGAACTTGGTTGACCTGACATCAACATAGTGAATATGAGAGGGAATTGTACACTGACCAAAGATAAGCATTTGTGAAAACATGCTTCTTTATCCCTGTTTCTACTTTTTCCCTAGTTGAACTATTCTAAACCTTTTTCTTTGTGAAACGTAGCCTCATAATATTGTAAGATGGCCTCTAGTCTTACCCAATCCCACTAGCCTGACACATAGCTGTTGCCCTGCTCTTCCCAAAGTACAGCTTAGATCACATCATTCTCCTGTTAATAACCGTTCAGTGGCTCTTGATTGTTCACAGAAGAAAAGACATTCTTTCACCTAAATCCATCTTACAAAACTATATTTTACTCTGTTTCTTTTCAAATAATTGAATGATGAATGTGATCATGCTTTGTAAACTCTGAAAGGTTATTTTGGAGATGGGCATGGAATTTGCATATATTAAATACCTCTTATGAGTCAGATACTGCTTCTCCCATGAGGCCTTGTATGTTAACAGCAGACTATTAAGAGAGAAAGTATTATTCCTAGTTCAAAACCAGAAAACCCAGAGAGATTTAATAACATATTCAAAGTTGCAGAGCTAACAAGCCAAAGAGCTGCAGTTCATTCGCTTTAAGTTTTCCATTTATATTTACATATGTTATACTGTATTCTCAAAAAATTCATGAGAAAATGAGTCTTCTTATATGAAATTTTAGACTATAGTTTATACCCAAATCTTGTACAGTCATTTAAAGTAATATAATGAGTTTGCATTCTTTGAGCATTCATGCCTAAATGTTGAAAGCAGACTTCCCAGAAGCTCAACAAAAGACAGCAGGAAATGACCTTGTGATTAACAAAAAATGTTTCAGATAATCTAGAAAGCAAATAACCCACATGTGGGTAATCAAGGGTTCATTAATTGTTTTGAGGATCTTTAATTGCTTACTGTTTATCAATATAATTTAACTACCAGTGCATGAGATGATCATATAAATAGAATAAGTGCCTATTTTTAAATGAGAAATGATGTCATTTTTTATTAATGATAAATAGTATGAAAGAGAGTACTCTATGACAGTGTCATTAAAAACAATTTGCTCATCTTGAAAAAGAGCTGGATTTCTTTTCCTTTTACATACAATATAAGAGCAGAAAATAATCAGTTTTCTCGTGAGTGTTAAAGTAATAATTAGAGTCTATTTTAGGTATGGATTGTTCTAGACATTTGCATATTTTTTATTTTTCTTAGTTATTTTATTGTAGAAATAACTATACTATGCATGAGAAAGAGGATGTTTATCCCTCAGTGTCTCATTCTACAACTGCAGTCAATTTTACAAGGAAATAATTTGTCATTTTCTAAAATGACCCTTTAAATGCTGCTGGCAAAAGCCATTTTCAGTTGATTACCTCTGAAGCCAGTGGTCTGTGGCATTGTACAAAACAGCCAGTCTTGTACCACCATACCTAAGGGAGACAAAGACAAATAAAACAAGACACTGATATATATGAGCTTGCTTTTTTGTTTTTGTTGTTTATACATTTTCCTTTCATGTTTTTTTTGTTGGTGGTGGTGGTGGAGGTGGTGGTCGTGGTGGTTTTTTTTAATGATTGCCTCAAAACATGTGTGCTAGGAAATCTACCCTCAGCAGTGCCTTTCATTTTTATCATCTAAGTCAATTCTGATCCCCAGACTATGACTGCTATTCATGACTGTTTTGGGATGGCTAAACATCTTTTGCATTTTAGATTCTCTATGCTTTTGTACAGCACTTTAATACTATTGCTAGCTGACTGTTCTAAATGTGATTACTGAAAATGTTCTAAGGAACTAGTTCCTTTCTAAGACAGAATATGTAATTAAATTATAAAATTCATGAAATTTACTCTTAGTTTTCTACATACTATACCTATAGAGTAAAAAATTAAGGTCCTTATGTTTAAAACTAAGTCATTTAAGTTTATACAGCATGCAGTAATTTTTTGAATACATTTATTTAGTTTGAAAAATAATGTGTTCAAACTTTGAAGTTCTTATACTGAATAAAATAACATTTTTTTTTGCAGGTCTGCTGTTTTCTGTGCATCTGACTCAGTTAGAGAATGTGAAGTTAGATTTTAACTAACCTAAAGAAAGTACCTAATAAATAAATTATTTGAACTTTTTTTTTACTGCCTTGTGTTATTATAAAATATATGAAGCTCAGTATGAGCACACTTGATGTGTGCATTTATGTTGTAATTCATGTTAATGTCCTCATTTGTATATAGACAAAATATACTTATCATAAATTGTGGATCAGATTTCAATTCTTTATTTACTAAGTATTTACTGAGTGAATAAGGATATGCATACAATTAAGTTGCTTACAGATGAGACTGTTTGTTTTATTAGATCTTTGGCTTTAATTAGAGTCAATAGCCAAAAATACATGTCTTCTAGTGGGAAGTGTATACTCTGTCAGTTCAAGCACATTTTCATTGTCTACTGACTAACCAAAGTAGAAAAATTTGCATAAACAAATCAAAATCAGCAGGAACATAAAAGCATAAAATACAGTTATATATATTATCTGGCTAGTTTTTTTCCCTATTCTAAATGGTAGAAAGTATATAATCCTGATCTATGACAAAGGTATCTTTTATAAATTCAGATATATTTTAGATGAATTAAGGCATTGCATTTCACAAGGAATAGTAATTAGAATTACAGCAAATCTCTTTGAAATGTAAAAAATTACTTCATGCTATATATTGCTGTTTTCAAAACTTCATTTTTTTGTTATATACATTTATACTAATATTTACTTAATATTGTTTCTGTAATTCTTATTTTTAAATTTTAGATAGTTTTCTTACTCTAAGTCTTACTTGCTACAATTGGAAATAATTCTGAAAAATAAATATGTAGCCATTAAAATAAAATACCTCCCCATTATCACCTGCATACCATATCACTGGTGGCAGATAAATTACGTTCTTGAAAATACTGTTCTATATAATTGTAAATTTGGATTTTCATAAATTTAATTTTATTAAAGCACAATTTAAATAGATGATAAACTATCTGAAGGCAGAAGTTGCATCTGTCTTGTTTATCCTTTTTCCCAGCACTTAGTTCTTGGCACATAAAATGTATTCAATAAATATTGAATATGTAAATTAATGCATGAAACTTACACAGATAGTACCTGACCTAAAATAGTTTCACTAATGAGTTTTTAAATTGTGATAGGTTGCTCAGAGTATTAAATGCAATTTCAACTTATGATATTTTTGGCTTACAGTAGGTTTATTGGAAGGTACCCCATCAAAAGTGGAGGAGCAGCCATATTTACCCATTCATCCTCTATAATACTACCTCACGGTAATAATTAAATAAGATAATGCCCAAAGCGTATATGAAAATACATTATGGGCAGACACATGCTTGTATTCCCAGTCTTCAAAACACTAAGTAATATAACACATAGGAATTCTATTACATTTCGTGGAGTATATTTATAGATCAATGAAGTTTACCATAATGTAAATAAGAAGAAATGGGTATGAGGCAGTATAGAAGTGGGCCTGCTAAAGGAGTGACAAGAGAGAAATGAAGTGAGAAGTAACAGTTGAGTAACAATATCTATACCATAGAAATTGAGATAACTTGACAATTATGTCAAGGTAAGAAGAAGGGACTAAATTGAAGGCTAAATATAGATGGGAAGGTTGCTTCAGTGGAGAAAGCTCAGTTCTGCTAATAGTTACTTCCAAATCATCAGCCCTAATGACCAAATTCTTCTAAAATGAATGACTCTAACCATCCCCCTTATGGCTTTCTTCCAATAAAACTCACTTCTAAAGCTTAAATTCCACCTGTTTTCTTTTGTCCATGCATTTAGGAAATGACATAATCAATTTTCTGCATCATTTGAATTAGAAGAAAAGACCATATAAAACTGAAATGAACATAGCATTCTGGACCTATTTATAATCAGAGGTTTATCAGTTAGGGAAGCCCCTGAAGTACAAATACACTATTTCACAAAACCCATGACGCCTTAGTAAATGGAAGCAATCCACGTCAGCTATGTGTCAGAAAGTCAATGGTTAGCTGATTTGGTTACTCACATTTATTTTGACAGTAGGAATTACTGCCAATAGTAACTGATTCTAAAGAAGAGGCACCACAGAGGCAGAATAATTCATAGTTCAGAAATAATGCTAAAATATTACAGTGATATAAAATGTTAATTTTTTTGGCCTATTACCTAATACTCTAAGAGAGTGGTTTGGATACTGTTTTGCTGAAGGGACACTTAACCTATCAAGAAATAAATAAGTGATGGCTACTTTCTCTAATCTTTTTTTACTTAAGCATACATTTATTCATTAATTTATCTCTTTCAACATGAAGTTCTGAAAAGAGGACATTTTAAAATAAAATGAAAGGAATATATGCTTCCAGGAATTTGGAGGAAGATGAGACTGAAATAGGACAAAAGTAGATTCTGTCATCTGAAGTAGGCTGTCTGGAGGGGAAAAATCTCTAAAAAGCATCTTGCTTTACCTTCAGTTTGAAGGATGTCATTGTGCCTGGTCATAGAAGCAGGGAATATTATTCAGGTGTCAGAAGCATTATAAGAAAGAATCATTCTACCTTGTCAGATTGGAACCTTCAGCTATGGCATGTGGCTATCAAGAGGGGACTGGGAGACATGTGGATATTTTTGGCAGCCACAATGGTTCAGCACTACTGGATCATATAGCAGAGTCTAAGTTAAGCCAAAAGATCCAGAAAACCAGGAGCTAATGAGAAGGAGACACTTTGTAAGGCAACTTTGGGGATTACCTTTCCTCCTGTGAGCAAAGGAAGGTACTTAGATGGTATTGGATGTTCTTACGATTCAGTAGCCCAAAGAGAATAAAGGGCTCTCAACATTTGGAAATAGTAATAAGCACCTGGAGGAAATATCCAAGACTCAAGGCCAATAGCTCTCTTTGTATAGTAGGTCCAGGATGATCTACTTCTATGAGGGAGCACACACTTGAACATCAGGCAACTGTGAACTCTCAGGTGACTTTGATTAAATCCCATAATTTATTTTTGCCTCCATTTTTTTCCCACATGTTCATATACTATCCATATGGCAGGATTTTTTAAAGGTTGAATGAAGTAGTGCATGTGAAACACAGTAGAAAGTGACATAAATAATATGCATACTTGAAAATGTGAAGCGTGTTGATTCATGAATACTATTGTCATGTATATTGGAGGTAAGTGATGTATTAAGTAGTATATCAACTAAGGTTGATTTCTTTCTCATACCATAAGTCCATCCCAGGTAGGTAAGGAATGTGCCCCATGTCATCTCCCACAGGAACTTAGGTAGGTCTTTAGAGCCTCTGGAAATGGCCAGTGATTGTGATAGGGGAAGCGTATATGTGAATCACATACTGAATCTTAAAGGCTCTCCATAGAAGTGACACTTATCACTCCCTAGCTGGCTTAATTGACACTTCATCTATCACATTGCCACGCCTAACTTGAAGGGCCTGGAGAACCATAATTCTAGCTTGTGTCTAGAAGAGCTAAAAATAATTGGTGAGCAGCACCAATGACCATCACATATGGATTCCTTTCCTTTACTGCAGTTGAATGCCTTTTGCATCAAAGAAGCCTTCTAGATGTTTCTGCTGTTACTAATAACACTGGATTATTTCTGTATAGCTTTTAATAAACAAGTGGGATTTCTTAACTTTATATATTCCCTGTTTCAAGGATTTGCTGGCATTAAAAATTTTAGTAGGCTTGTAGCAGATTATTCCAGTTTCTTTAAAAGAAAAGAAATAATTTTATAAAATCCCTCTTTTTTCTTTTTTTGCCAGACATTGATGAATGCTCTGATGGCTTTGTTCAATGTGACAGTCGTGCAAACTGCATTAACCTGCCTGGATGGTACCACTGTGAGTGCAGAGATGGCTACCATGACAATGGGATGTTTTCACCAAGTGGAGAATCGTGTGAAGGTCAGTACAAGGAGAACACCTAGAATTTAAGAACTTCTCTTAAACTTGAGGATTATGTCCATAAACTATAAATAGAAGACATTGAGCTAATGTTATTAGTGTTTTTACTATATGTTTACAACGGTGATTGGAAATAAGTTAAAATCAAACTTTTTCTTGCTAATTATGATAATTAATGTTATTTTTAGATAATTAAAGTTTGTGACACTAACCCAGTTCTCTGTGGATTCTTGCAACTGTTAAATGGTATTTTTAGAATTTAAAAAAACATATAGTATCACATAAATTTTTAAAAATGAAAGCATGCGAACATCTGATCCAAAAACAGGTAGCAAAAATACATTAGAAAAGCAAGACAGAGGGAAGATGGGGATAGAGGAAATACCATGATGATGTGGCCAGGAATAAATACACAATGCATGCTACTCAGGGCTATTCCTAACATATCACTTGCCTGGAAAAGTAAGAGATGTTTAGTGAGTGTTGAATGTTGGATACATAAGTTATGGTCCCTGCTTCAAATAAGTTATCAATCTAAGAGAAGTAGAAAATTCAATCATATTATATTCAGTTAGTAACCATTAATTTTGAATTATTTTCAACATAGTGATAAATCTGCTCCTCTGTAGCCTTTATGGAGGGGCATGATTTTTTAGAAACCAGGTAGACAGAGCAAGCTGAGCCCAGTGAATAATTGCTAGGGAAGCTACCCGCACGGAAAGGATTTACCATCAGAAATCTTGGCATAGGAATGGAAAACAAAACAGAATTTGAGAACTCATGATTTTTTACTTTTGTATTTACACTTCCATAGAGCCTGAAAGGATAATGGGGTTAAGATGACACAGTCAATGAAAGCTTTTGACAATCCAGCCTAAAGATACTTGACACCTAAATGATAAGATGTTTTTTATCCTTGTACCTCAAAGGATTTTCACAAACAGGCAAGTGATACAGTCTTGGGTGACAGATGCCAAGGCTTCTGGCCTGTTTGGCCAGCAGCAGACAAGCTCTGGAGCTTGAGCAGAGTATTCATCGGGTTTTCCACCTAGGAATGGGAATGCTGTTGCCTTACCAGGGGCTAAAACCTGGCATTTGCAAGTCACCACTTAAATATGGTCTGGGGGCTTTATCTTGCACTGCTGAGTGTTCCAGAGTGAACATTTCTAGCCCTGGAAAGAATGCCAGGAACCACAGATTATAGTTTTAAGACAGATCAGACAGTGGAATTTTGTTCTTCCCTGATAAGCTACTTTGTATTTTATATAATTTAATTGTAATCATATTTTTAAACAATTAGGCACATAAAGAATGAATATAAGCTGATCATAAATAATGCAAATCATACAAAAATATGTATATGGATTAAAGCTGAATATGCATCTTCATTTCACCTCCCCCCTTTCCCCATCCTTTCCACTCATCCTCTAGGGGTTACCTATTTTTAATTTGGGTTAGCAACCTTGCACACTTTTTTCTGTACATTTGAATGTGAGTAGAAAAATACACATACCTCTGTTGACTATCTTACACTGAATTTGTAACTAACCTTACTATCTTTTAAATTTATGATCACAAATCTCTAGTGGGTTGTATTAGTTATCTATTGATGCCTAACAAATTATTCCCAAAATTTAACAGCTAAAAACAGCAAACATTGTCTCATACTTTCTGTGGGTCAGGGATTTGTGCACAGCTTATCTGGGTGGCTCTGGTTCAGGCCTGTCATAACACTGCAGTCAAGCTGTTGGCTAGGGCTTGTCTGTGGTGGTAGTGGGGAAAATGGGAATCTGTTTCCAGAGTCATTCATTGGCTATTGGCAGATCTCATTTCCCTAATACATGGGCCACTCCTGGCTATTGGCAGATCTCATTTCCCTAATACATGGGCCACTCCTGGCTATTGGGAGATCACATTTTCTTAATACATGGGCCACTCCTCAAGATGCGGGAGCTTGCTTCCTCTAAAGCAAGCAATCCAAGAGCAGATGCCCAATTTGGAAGCCATAGTCTTTCTATAACCTCATGTCAGATGTGACATTCCATCACTTTTCATAGTTTGTATTTGTTAGCAACAAGTCAATAAGTCCATCCCACATTCAAGGGAAGGGGATTACACAAGGACTTGAATACTCAGTGGTAAGGATCACTGGAGCCATCTCAGAAGCTACCTAGTAAGGGCCATCAGCACTGTCCAGCATTCATACTTCATTTCTTTGGTTACGTTCCCTTCCAACTTTCCAATTAACAGCCATTTCACAACTTCTTAAGACTCTTCAGACTTTGGATACTGCTTTTCTCTTCATTCTCTGTCAGTGGCCTGCCTGTTTAATGGAGAATATGGGAATAGTCAAAAGAAATCTGCTTCATTTTCCACCATGACCCATACTAGCTCATTTACTTATTTCTATTTCTATTATTTATTTATTTCTCATTTATTTCTATATACCTGCTGCTTTTTCTCCCTCCTCTTTTGTTGAGGAAGTGGCCCTGCTCCTATCAAAAATCAAACCCATCATTGTATCTTGCATCTCATCCTCTCTCACCTATCGAAGGACTCTGTCCTTCTAATATTCACTTTCTCTTCTATATCACTAAGTCTTTTTCTACTGCGTCATTCCCATCAGTGTTCAGAGTCTAGAGTAGCAGCCATCTTTGAAAACAAACAAAAAGTGACTTCCCTTAACATCACCTGACTCAACAGACATATCTCCCAGTTTTCTGTCCCCCTTTAAAACAAAATTCCTTGAAAACGTATTCAATACTTGTTACCTCTGTCTTCTTCCTTCCAGTGACACTTTAGTCCCACTGTTCCAGCTGATAATTTTCTTTCAAGATTATTAACAATTTCCATTTTTCCAAATTAGCTGCTCAATTACTATCTGCTTGATCGACCACTCAGGCATTTGATTCAGTTGATCATTCCTTTCTCTGCAAACACAATTTTCTTCACTTGCTTCAGGAATACCGCTCTCTTCTGGTTTTTCTCCTTTCTCCTACAGGCCTTTTCTTTCACTCTCTCAAATGCCCCAGGGCTCAGGCCTTGTCCGTATTTTCTGTCCATTCTCAAACCCTAAATCAACCACTTTCACGGCTTAAAATGCCATCTGCATATCCCTAATACACACCTCTGCTCTGGCTGCAGATTCTACATCTAGTGGCCTACTAGGTAGCTCAACTTGGACTTCTAATAGACAACTCAGATCTAATATGATGAAAACAGAACTATTAATTTACTCTGTAAGTCCTACAGGTCCCTAAACATAGTGCCCAGAGCTACATCTTAGAGTCATTGTCTCTTTTCTTCTTTTCCTCACACTTCACATTCCATACATTAACAAATCTCAGAGTTTCAACTTTCAAAATATATTCCCAGTTTGAAACTCTCTCACCACCTCTGTTGTTAACATCTTAATCTAAGCTGTTACTGTCTTTTGCCTGAACCGCTATAGCAGCCTCCAAACTGGTCTTCCTACCTCCACACCCGACTCCTCTAGTCTTTTTTCTGTATCACTCAGAGCGATTCTTCTAAAACTGAAGTTAGATCATGTTACTCCTCTGTTCACACTCCTGGAGCCTCTCCACGTCTCCCAAAGCAATATGAAAATGCTGACTGTGGTTGACAAGGGCTCATATGATGTGCATCCTTGGCTTTCTTACCATTTCTCAAATATATGAAACAGATTTCTTTGCATGTACTGTGCCTTTTTATGGAATTTCCTTCCCCTAGATCTTTGCATGGTTCTTCTTTCATTTAATTCAAATGTCTTTTCAAATGGTTTCTCTTGGACTGTCAATTTAAAATAGTCTCCTACCTCTGACACTCTATTCACTTAACCTGCTTCATGTTTCTTGATAGAAATTATAAATTCACCTGAAATTGTAGTATATGTGTTTGCTTGCTTATTATCTGCTTTAGAATGTAAGCTTCAAAGGTCATAGTTTGTGTTTTCTTGACAGCTACCATATCTCCAATGCCTAGAACAGTGTCTGGCACATAGTAGATGACACATTTATTTGTCCAGTGAAAAGATTGAGATAAATAACGGATAGCTAATCTCTTAATTAGAAATGCATTAGGCAAATAATCTATGTTAGAATGTAGATTTTAGTATGACATATAGTGAATATACACATACATATATTATAGTTAAAAGTAGATATATAATAATAATCAGGATAAAATATTAATACACTCACGAGTGTTCAGCCCAGAACGTAACAAGGATAATTAAATTAAACATCAAAATAACACATTATAAATATGAAAACAGCAAAGTAGAGGATTCACATGCATAGAAAAGGCTTTTCAAGGAAACCCACAAATATAAGAGCAGTGAAAAACCTTATTTAAACAAACAAAAAACCACTACTCTGGAAAGATGATTCTACCATTAACTAACAATAAAATTTATAAAGATTATCAGAAAAATCTGCTACTGTGTCAGAGGACAACATGCTCTGAAGGGTTCTTTTAAAAGAACCCATCTAAGTTATATGTTTTAAAAAAGATTTTTAAAATACTTCTAAACAACTTTCCATTTACTGTAATTTTTGTGATTTGTAGAATTGTAATATTAGTATTTAGAAGGATTCCATTTTAGATATGATTATATCCCAGAAGGTGCTATTTTTCTGTTGCTGGGGAAGAAAAGAGACAAAGCCCCAGTGGGAGCTTTACAATTACTCTGAAGTGTAAGACTCATACTTGAAGGCAGGAATAAATAACTTCACTGTGTCACTACTTTTTAGGCTACAGTTGTGTGACCTACAACATATATGTTTATAAGCTGCATTCATACAAACTATTTGCTGTTTTGCTTATCCATTTATCTCAGAGGTTTAGACATCTCATCCTGAGGTAACAGGCCAGAGTCCCATTTTCCTTATCCATGCCCCATTTCCACTGTGCCTAAAAGTTTTTCTCTCTTTAGGACACAGTCCAGTATCTTTTTTTAATATAAATATCTCATTTTTATGCTCACGTTTCCCATTATTGCTTTAATTTCTGGACAATCTTTAAGTTTTGTGAAGTTTTTTGAACTTTTGAAATCAAAAAATGAAATTTACATAATAGTATTTTAAATATTCTGTTCAAGCCTAACGCTGTGATTGAGAAAAACATTTGATTTTGTGGAAAAGATATAAATGCCGTGCTGTGAAGGAACAAAGAGAAATTATTTTCTCTTTGGCATCACCAAAAGCTTCTCAGAGTACCTAGTTTTTGCTTTAGGACTTAGATAATTGTGATGAGATTATTGCCAAGTCGAGATACGGAAAATGAGTGCAAACAAGAAGTGGCTCTAAATATGTTACTATGAAGCTTGAACTTGTGTATGAAGAACTTTTTTTGAGAAAGGGAATGATGAAAGTTATCTACATTAAATCCACATTTTGGCCCAAGCCTATTTTCTGAGCCCCAGACATACATATCCGACTACTTGCTGAAAAGCTTTGCTCAGAAGCCCAGAGGAAGTGCAATTTAACCAGTCCTAAACTGAACACGTTTGCCTTCATCCCTACCACCTTTTCTGCTCCCCAGAAAAATGTTGTTCTTCCTTCCACAAATAGCATCAACCATATTTTTCAAACCAGAAATCTAAACATTATTCTTGATTTCTCTTTTTTTTCTAACCTTCAAAGCCAACAAATTATGTTTTCAAAGCCAACAAATCACTATATTTTGTTGATTCTCTTTGTTGTCTCTTTCTATGCATCCCCACTGTTATAACTCAGTGTAGGATGGTACTTAAGAGCATAGCCTTAGAGCCTGACTGCTTCCATTCCCATCTGGGCCTTCTGGCTGTGTGGCTGTGTCACCTTGGGCAAGTTATGTAAGAGTATTATGCCTTGATTTCCTGATTTATAAAATGAGAATAATAATTTAATTATATCTTCAAGGATTGTTGAGAAGATTAAATAAATCATTATGTGAAAGTACTCAGAGTCTGGTGCATACCAACCGCTACGAGACTCTGCTTTTATTGTATGATCATCTTTTGCCTGGACTATGGAAACAGTCTACTGACTGGTCTCCTGGCTCCAAATTCTAATCCATTCAAATCTCTTTTCCAAAATGAAGCCAAACGAACCTGTCTAGAATGAAAATCAGATTGTGATTGTTTTTTGCATTTCTCTAAAATGACATTTTATTGCCTTTATGAGAAAGTTCAGATTTCTTAACATGACCTTTACCTAGGCCCTGAGTACCTCTTCAGCTGCATGCTGCCTACTCTGCTGTCTCACTGGACATTACAGTCATACCAGCATTTCTGTTTCTCCAACACATCTTGGTAGCTCTAAACATTGGGCCTTCAAGCACATTCTTGCCTCAAAAACACTCTAGACCATTCTTTAGCTGCTCTTGGCAAGGCTAAATATTAATAATAGTATAATTTCCATACTTAGAAAATGTATAGACAGAAGAAAGATTCAGAAAGAGATACCAGTGTGATAGGAAGCAAGTAGGGAAAATTTATCAAGGAGAGGGAGTAAGTTGTGTCAAATACTCTGTTTGACCAAGTTACATGAGAACTGACACTTGACCAATGGATTTAGCATATTATTTCTTCAATAATCACCCACTAAAGGAGTTATCAATATTTTTAAAGTTGGAATTTGTATATACCATGCTAGATTTTTCAAAGCAGAATACACACCTTATTTAGATATTTAATTTGGGAATCCTGTTATAACCAAACCATGTGGAAGAGTAGATTCCAAAATTCTATACCACCAGTTAATTGGGAAAAGTTTCTGCATTGTCAGAGCCAGTGTGTATAATAAGCAGAAAAGGGAAGCTGAGTTCAAACTAACTCAAACTCCTTGGATAGCAAGAGGTCGTAATTAGTCCATTATGATACATCTGCCTACACATTTTTCCATGTACAGCAAGTACATGCCAAGCACAGTTGTCAGCAACTTTTTACTCTATTTCTTTATTATAGATGTGCTTTATTTAAATATACATATTCTTCTTGTGCCTGGATATCTCTTCTGTGTCTCTTGCAGCAACCCCATAGAATGTTTCTGCCTATAAGGAAAATAAGCATTATCTGATAGAGCAGCTTTTATTTTAAAGTGTCAAGCAATATAAAATGATTGCAAGAATTCAGCCCTTGCCATTCTTGGAATAACGTCCTCATAGCAGACAGTAAAAAGGCTACGTAGTAAGGGTGTCTGTAGAGCTTGTTGTCAAAGAGACCAAATAACCATGGATTTTTTATGTTTTTCTGGCTAATTATAATTCTTAATTCTAGAAATATTTAATAGGATCAACTCATCAAATGTACCATGTTATTCTGAATAGACCAAATATAAAACTAACTAATAAAATTAAATTTTTATTACAAAGAAAAAAATTTCTCTGATCTGAAAAAGTACACGTTGACCATAGTACTTAATTTTTTAAAAATGTATTCTCATGCTGGCTAATAGTTTTCTTTCTCATCATAGTCTGCAATAATAAGTAGATTATCCTTGACAAATCAAGCTTAATAAAGCTCTATAATTACATTTTCAGCTCTTGACCTAATTCATTAGTTTTGTCAAACTGGGAACTAATAAAAATCAAAGTAAATAGAGAGAAAATATGTCCTGTGGCTTATTTTCAGGAATACATATGTGGCAGAATTTAAGTATATAAGAAGTTTAAAATTGCCAAGATATTATTTTAAGTAGTCCAAGTCTTCAGTTAATGTGGAAGTCAAATCATTTCATAAAGATATTTCCTAAGCTTTATTTTTAAAACCTTCTAAGAGAATCAGTATGCAGCACCCTAGTTAAAAGCTGTACGTTCCATCCTGTCTCTAACCCACTTCTGCCATGATTTAATTCTTTCTTTCTTGACCTTTACTCAGAGGAAACTGATGAAATGGGAAATAACTGCTTATTGCGACTCATACCACATCTCTGAAATGTATTTTGGCTTGTGACCTTTAAATTATGGGGGTAAATAAAAATGAATCCCATCTCCTCTTATGGACCGGATCTGTGGGTCAAGATATGTTTGCTTTTCATCTGTGTGAAAATGCTTTAAGCTGTGACAGTCATGAAATAGGTGAGGCCAGGTGAAATATGGGCAGTTGCCAATGGAGTCAGGCAGGGGACAAAATGATAATCTGAAATGGAAAAGTCAAGAAGTAGTGGATTCTTTGTGAGGGAGATGGTAATTGCTGATGATTATTTGCCCTTCTGTTGTTGAGAGGCAAGGTCTAAGGACACTATGAAAATACCTGGAATGCAAGGGAAGATAACCTAGGCAGAACAATGGAAAGAGCTTCATGGAGTGGGGAAAGTGCAGCTATGAGAATGAGGTTTGATATTGCTTAAAATGCTGCAGGGATCTCATGACATTTCGTCTCCCACTAAGAAGGGATTTTTCTGTAATCACCAGTTGAACACTGGGAATGATATCCCCATTAAAGCATCATAGGCACTTTTAGAATTCCCACTGCTAAACTGTTTTTGTTTGGTAAATTGAGTCACATTCTTACTCTTAAAAATATAAATGTTTCATACAGCTTAATGGTATTTACAGAGAAATAAAAGTTGAAATTCTAGCCAAGGTCACACGATTTTTTAAATCAAACATGATAATATTTTCCTGTGAAATCCCAGATCATTAACATTGCTTTAGTCAACATTTAATCACAAATGCAAGCCAGTAAGATTAAAATTAATTTACAGTTGAATACTTTACATCAGGAGACAACTGGCCTGGTTGCAGTTATTTGAACCTGCACATATTCTAAGAACATTGCATGCTGTTTTGTCTTGTCCATAGATATTGATGAGTGTGGGACCGGGAGGCACAGCTGTGCCAATGATACCATTTGCTTCAATTTGGATGGCGGATATGATTGTCGATGTCCTCATGGAAAGAATTGCACAGGGGACTGCATCCATGATGGGAAAATTAAGCACAATGGTCAGATTTGGGTGTTGGAAAATGACAGGTGCTCTGTATGCTCATGTCAGGTTGGTATAAATAAAAAACTTTAATCAGTTTTATTCAGTTGTAATTTGTATAACTTTTAAGTGTGTATATGGTTTGATGAGTTTTGACAATGTATACGTCCACTTAACTACCATCACAAGTAATATGAAAGAACATTTTAATTGACCCAAATGTTGCCTGTGTTCTTTGCTAATTAGTCCCACACCCCTAGATCCAGGCAAAAACTGCATCCAGTCCCTACTGATTTGTATTTTCTAGAGCCTCATATAAATGGAATCATACAGTATATACTATATTTTGTCTGGCTTCTTTCTCTCAACATTATGTGTTTGAGATTCATTCATATTGTTACATATATCTGTAACCCATTTCTTTTTAATGCTGAATAATATTTTATTATATGGATACACCACAATGTGTATATCTATTCACATGCTGATAAAGTTTTATTACTAGCCATGCTAATTTTTTCCTAGTCACAATTTAATGTTTGAATGAATGCATAAATGAGGTCAGAATGAATATGCTGTGTTCCAAGGGTGAAAAACATTTATTTGATCTATATTTCAGTTTTAGATATGTATTCTCTTATATGTACCTAGTTAATAATAAAAGCTTAAATTATTTTCAAATGAATAATATTATATACCAAGAACTTGACCATCATAAAAGAAATTGATAACACTTTATACAAAAACATAGGTTTTAAATACTCCAGAAATTTAGTAATAAATATATAATTTATTAACTATGAAATATTAAAACACATGCCCTCAAACAAAACAAAATTTAGTTAGTATGCAAGTTATCATACTAATATACAAATATATACTTATATATAAATGAAGACATTTCTATATACAGTGCTTATCATTTTATGCTGGTCATTTCTGAAAATATTTTCTGGTCATATGAAGAGTAGTATGTGAAAAGGAAATTGAAAATCCTCCAGCTTACATAATTTCTTCGTGTTAGCTACAAAATGAAATTTTAAAGAAAATTTATTATGTTGAATAAACAGTGTGAATTATTTCAACTTCTATATCATTATCTGAAATACATATATATGTTATTGTTTTGAGCAATGGAGGTTTTTGGTAACTACTTTTTTTCTTTTTCATGCAGAATGGATTTGTTATGTGTCGACGGATGGTCTGTGACTGTGAGAATCCCACAGTTGATCTTTTTTGCTGCCCTGAATGTGATCCAAGGCTTAGTAGTCAGTGCCTCCATCAAAATGGGGAAACCTTGTACAACAGTGGTGACACCTGGGTCCAGAATTGTCAACAGTGCCGCTGCTTGGTAAATTTAGCTGCATGAAGTGGAAAGAAAATTTAGGCCCAGAATCTAAATAGGGAAGCGACCTTGCCTTTCCCATCTGCCAATATCTAGCACCAGCCCACAGTTATAAAAAGTGAGCCTGGTTAGGATGATGAGGTGTTAGTTACACATCACAACCCAAGAAGGAATATTCTGAGGTAGATGTGGTACAAAGTGTTGAATGGTCTTTCACTAACAGTAATGTCTCTTTCAGGAGTATCTCTATAGCTCAAAAGAAGAAAAAACTCTCCTAGCTTCCCCATTCCTATCCAGTTTAGGCTAACTTAAAGACAATTATTGATAGAACAATGACATTCTTGGAAAAAAAAATTACTTTTCCAAGTAGAACTTTTGTTAACCTATTTCTGTCAGTTATGCTTAGACTTAAAAAACAAAGCAACCCCCCTCCAACCAAGACCATTTATTTCCATCTAACAATTGTTATTTGCAATGCTTCTGGTGGGCACCTTGTTTTGCACATAATATGGATATGCAATAAATATATATTAGAATTGAATTTCTCTATATATTTATGAAACTTTTACTAGAAACAAGTAAGAAGAAAGTAGTGATTTGATAAAGTCTTTTATCAGTTGAACGAATTTCTTGCCTCTTTCTAATGATGTAAATGAAAAGGAAAATTGGTCTATGCATCTTTGTAGCAGAAACTTTCACAGAAGATGCTACTTTTAAAGTTATGGCCAGTTTCTTTCTATTTGTGTGAAGTTATTTTTAAGGCAAAGCTTTTTTGTTCCTTCCTTTTTGTACTTTCAACCCAAAAATCAATGGAAAGAGCAAGGTCAGTTTCTGTGCCTGAAGGCTGCTTTCATCTCCCAAACCATGAGATTCAGAATTATGAAGAAAATGGAAACAGGTGGGAACTACATTTTAAAAAGATCCAGTTCACACAGTTTTCCTGTGTGGAATTAAAAAGGGGTGAAATCAATTCCTAGGGTGTTTTTTTCAAAGTCTCTACACTGAAATGTATAAATGAACAAAGAAAAACCATCATATTCCCTTCACATTTATTTATTTTCCTGTAAAAGTTTTATTCATAAAGGAATAAAAAACAGATTAGAAAAAAATATCAAAAGAATAAAAAAGGCATCACATGAGCAAAAAGTTAAATAACAACCTCCTTCGTGTTAGATTAACTCTCCTTTGTCATGGGAAAGATAGGGGCATGCATATTTTATTGTTTTAAGATAAGTGATTTTTGCTTTTGTTTTATTGGTGTTATTTAAACCTTGAAGATTGTTTCAAAATCAAGCTGCAATACATACCTCCTCATTCTAATAGGGATTTTATATCAATAGATTCCCTGAAAGATACATGGGCTTTGTAGATCTAAGTTTAAGTATCAATCAAATAAATTGAGTATCCAATAAACACTGTGCTCATCTGCTTTTTCCTGGCCTCCCTCCATTTCCTCGTCCCTCTCCCTCTGCCCTTGCACATGTTTTCCTTATAGCAAGGGGAAGTTGATTGTTGGCCCCTGCCTTGCCCAGATGTGGAGTGTGAATTCAGCATTCTCCCAGAGAATGAGTGCTGCCCACGCTGTGTCACAGACCCTTGCCAGGCTGACACCATCCGCAATGACATCACCAAGACTTGCCTGGATGAGATGAATGTGGTTCGCTTCACTGGGTCCTCTTGGATCAAACATGGCACTGAGTGTACTCTGTGCCAGTGCAAGGTAAACTCCATTGAATTTAAATAGTGAGCACTTTGCCAGCTGCACCCAGGGCTCATAGATATTAATGTGCACAACCTGGACAATGGGACGGTTTTTTTCTTTTTCTGTTTAGTTTTCAAACATAGATAGGGGGAATGCCATTCAGCCCTATTAGTTCCAAGGCTGTCACGTGCCACCCTCTGATGTATATTCAAGGAGAGTGCATGGACCGAAACCAGAATAATCTGCTATTTATATCACCAGAATAGAAACAAGCTACTTAAATTGTCCTAAGTGTCTAACTATACACACCTTTTAAAAAAGCTAAAACAACAATCCACATGTTTCTTCTTCCATGATAGTAGACAATACTGTTTTATTGATTTTTATCTGGTTCTTTTATGAGATCCGTAAGATACATAAGCGAAGTAGACTTATTACGTTTTCCAAAGTGGAAATCAGTGTGGCAAAGATGGGCATATTTCTTGGTTTGTTGTGGTCAGTTACATTGCGTTGGAAAATTTAAGATCTGTTTTTTTGGTTTTTTTTTTTTTTTTTTTGCCATGTTTTGTTCATACAGTTGGAGAAAAACCATTACAAAGCCCTTTCTCCTTATTCTCGTAGGAAAATAGAGCCCTGTGCCTTTTGCTTCAGTAAGAGCACAAATACAATGAATGTAAGCAGAGCGTGTAGAGTTTGTAGATTAGTGACAATTTTGGAAGAATTCTAATTTGATTATTATTTCTTAAAAAATTTAATTTTGTGGCCATTATGCTTCATAGTCATAATTTTGGAATCAACACTAAAATTAAATGAGTAACCTGAAGGCTTAACAATAACAACTAAATAGCAGACGTGTCAGATTTTTCTTAGCATAACATAGCCAGATATCTGTAACTGCTCTGTTTTTTTAAGTGAGCATTTCCATTTTGTAATTTTTTTTCCTACAGAGCAATTTAATTCAGATTCACTTACTACAAAGTCTAACCAGAGTGGTTTGAAGTAACAGGACAAAGAAATATAAAATGCTTTAAGCTTTGAGATACCATTTTTCTCTATTTCAAGCTCAAATTTCTAGTTCTTTCAATCAATGCAATTTGTCAATCAAGCAAAGCTTTTTGAGTGAACATTTACTGCTGTTTTATGAAATGCATTAGCAAATTTAAAAGTTACTATTACTAAAAGTTACTAATAATGTATATGCAATGTTCCTTTAATATACATTTTACATGTGTATACTTAATAGTGCATATCTCAAAACTTAGCACTAACGACTAACAGGAAAATACTTCCTGACATTTAATTACCAAATAGAGTTGAATCCTTTTACATACCCTTAATCATTCGTGAGATTATTGTTCTGAGCTATAGTGACAAAAATACATATTGAGTGATGGACAAAAATGAAATATAGCACAGACAGGTATTTCTAGTAAGAAAAATGCATATAGTAATAGGCAGGAAAACAACTCAAACTGTTTTCTGGGGTAAAGAGTTTGAATGAGCTTGTCATTCGCTGCCTTATAAACAGCTATTATACTTTCTAAGCTCTTGGTAGGAATATATTCTAGAAAGTGTATTATGATATTAAAGTCAGTTCTTCCTGTCAAATAAGTGCTGATTCTTAGAAGTTATTATTAGATACCAATTCCTTTATCTCTTATTATTAAATATGTCATAAAAATATGCTCAGTTTTGTAAGATTTATCTCAAATACTCATTTTTATCACATTTATTTTGTGTTATTTCAAAAATAAAGTTTAGGCAAAACAGGTTTCAGGTATTTCATTAGAGGTAAGCATTCTTTACAATTTAGTGCTTTGAAAGCACTGTTTTATTTATTACCTCTCCATTCTACTCCCCTCCGAGTTATTTGTTTTTAATTGATAAATACACACTGTGTGGGGCATTGTGCAGGTACCAGGGATGTAATGGTAAGCAAATCCAGACACAGTCATCCCTGGAAATTATTCTCTATCAGCTTATTATCTGTTGCTCTGTTGTTCAATATGCTAGTCAGTAGCCACATGTGGCTATTTAAATTTTAATTAATTAAAATTAAATAATGTGAAAAATGTAATTTCTTAGTTATACTGGCCACATTTCAATTGCACAGTAGCCACATGTGGCTACTGGCTGTCACATTACATAGCACACTGTGTTAGGCCATTCTTGCATTGCTATAAAGAAATACTTGAGACTAGGTAACTTACAAAGAAAAGGGGTTTAATTGGCTCACAGTTCTGTAGACTGTATAGGAAACACTGCCATTGTGTGTTTTGGGGGAGGCTTCAAGAAGCTTTTTGGAAGGCAAAGCAAGAGCAGGCACTGCACATGGCAGGATTGGGAACAAGAGAGAGAAAGTTGCTGGGGAGGTGCCACACATTTTTATATATGTTTATGTGTATATATATATATATATATATATATATTTTTTTTTTTTTAATTGTACTTTAGGTTCTGGGGTACATGTGCAGATCATGCAGGATTGTTGCATAGGTACATACATGGCAAGGTGGTTTGCGGCCTTCATCCCCCCCATCACTTATATCTGGCATATCTCCCCACGTTATCCCTCCCCACCCTCACCACCCCCTGCTGTCCCTCCCCTAGCCCCCACAACTGACCACGGTGTTTGATGCTCCCCTCCCTGTGTCCATGTGTTCTAATTGTTCAACACCTGCCTATGAGTGAGAACATGCGGTGTTTAGTTTTCTGTTCTTGTGTCAGTTTGCTGAGAATGATGGTTTCCAGATTCACCCATGTCCCTATGAAGGACACGAAATCATCATTTTTTATGGCTACGCAGTATTCTATGGTGTATATTGCCACATTTTCTTTATCCAGTCTAACATTGATGGACATTTGGGTTGGTTCCAGGTCTTTGCTATTGTAAATAGTGCTGCAATGAACATACGTGTGCATGTGTCTTTATAATAGAATGATTTATAATCCTTTGGATATATAACCAGTAATGGGATTGCTGGGTCAAATGGAATTTCTATTTCTAGGTCCTTGAGAAATCACCACACTGTCTTCCACAATGGTTGAACTAGTTTATACTCCCACCAACAGTGTAAAAGGGTTTCTGTTTCTCCACATCCTCTCCAGCATCTGTTGTCTCCAGATTTTGTAATGATTGCCATTCTAACTGGCATGGGATGGTATCTCAATGTGGTTTTGATTTGCATTTCTCTAATGACCAGTGATGATGAGCATTTTTCATGTTTGTTGGTCTCATAGATGTCTTCTTTTGTAAAGTGTCTGTTCATATCCTTTGCCTACTTTTGAATGGGCTTGTTTTTTTCTTGTAAATCTGTTTTAGTTCTTTGTGGATTCTGGATTTAGCCCTTTGTCAGATGGGAAGATTGCAAAAATTTTTTCCTATTCTATCGGTTGCTGGTTCACTCTAACAATTGTTTCCTTTGCTGTACAGAAGCTCTGGAGTTTAATTAGATCCCATTTGTCTATTTTGGCTTTTGTTGCCATTGCTTTTCGTGTTTTAGCGATGAAGTCTTTGCCTATGCCTATGTCCTGAATGGTTTTGCCTAGGTTCTCTTCTAGGGTTTTTATGGTGTTAGGTCTTATGTTTATATCTTTAATCCATCTGGAGTTAATTTTAGTGTAAAGTGTCAGGAAGGGGTCCAGTTTCTGCTTTCTGCACACTGCTAGCCAGTTTTCCCCACACCATTTATTGAACAGGGAATACTTTCCCCATTGCGTATTTTTCTCAGGTTTGTCAGAGATCAGATGATTGTAGATGTGTGGTGGTGTTTCTGAGGCCTCTGTTCTGTTCCATTGGTCTGTGTCTCTGTTTTGGTACCAGTACCATGCTGTTTTGATTACTGTGGCCTAGTAGTATAGTTTGAAGTCAGGTAGTGTGATGCCTCCAGCTTTGTTCTTTTTGCTGAGGATTGTTTTGTCTATGTGGGCTCTCTTTTGGTTCCATATGAAGTTTGAAGTGTTTTTTTCCAGTTCTGTGAAGAGGGTCATAGGTAGCTTGATGGGGATAGCATTGAATCTGTAAATTACTTTGGGTAGTATGGCCATTTTCACATTATTGATTCTTCCCAACCGTGAGCATGTGTTTTTCCATCTGTTTGTGTCCTTTCTTATTTCATTGAACAGTGGTTTGTAGTGCTCCTTGAAGAGGTCTTTTACATCCTTTGTTAGTTGTATTCCTAGGTACTTTATTCCGTTTGTAGCAATTGTGAATGGGAGTTCACTTTTGATTTGGCTCTCTGTTTGTCTGTTATTGGTGTATAGAAATGCTTGTGATTTCTGCACATTGATTTTGTATCCTGAGACTTTGCTGAAGTTGCTTATCAGTTTAAGGAGATTTTGGGCTGAGACAATGGGGTCTTCTAAATATACAGTTGTGTCATCTGCAAATAGAGACAATTTGGCTTCCTCTTTTCCTAATTGAATACCTTTTATATCTTTTTCTTGCCTGATTACTCTGGCTAGAACTTCCAATACTATATTGAATAGGAGTGGTGTGAGAGGGCATCCTTGTCTAGTGCCTGATTTCAAAGGGAATGCTTCCAGTTTTTTCCTGTTCAGCATGATTTGTGGGTTTGTCGTAAATAGCTTTTATTATTTTGTGGTATGTTCCATTGATACCTAGTTTATTGAGGGTTTTTAGCATAAACGGCTGTTGAATTTTGTCAAAGGCCTTTTAAATGACCACATCTCATGAGAACTCACTCACTATGGTGAGAACAGCACTTAGGGGATTGTGCTGAGTCATTCAAGAGAAATCTGCCCTTTTGATCTATACCCCTCCCACCAGACCCCACCTTTAGGATTAGGGATTACAATTCAAGGAGAGATTTGGGTGCAGACAAATATCCAAACTATATCACACACACAGAAAACATTCCTGTCATCACAAAATGTTTTCTTGGATAGACCTAGTCTAGTGGTCAAGAATGTAGTCTCTGGAATCAGGCGGTCAGGATTCAAAGCCTGTCAACCTCACTAACTATTTGACTTCAGGGGACATTTGTTAATCTGTCTGTAGCTCAATTTGCTCTCCTTAAAAATGGAAAAAATAATAGTACCTACTTGGGAATTGTGATAATGTCTATTTGAGAGGTTTACTATAAGAATTAAGTGACATGATCCACTCAAAAAGTTTCATACCGTGCTCAACACATTATAGTAAGCACTCAGTAAATGTTGAGGAGTAACTCCTCAGTAAATGAGATCTAAGAATTATGAGTTAGTTGGGTAGAAGAGGATAAGATTTTTTCTTCTCTTTTTAAAAGTGTTTTCAAATTTAATTTGCTTAGGTTAAAGAAAAAGCTTTCTCCACTCAAAGGTTAAACTCTTGAATCAAAAATGAATTCAGAAGTTCTCCTTTTCTAAATATTCTAGAGAAGCACCCTTTGCTTAGAACACTTTGAGCTTCAAACAACAAAGAGGGATGTATCCAATTGAGAAATAAGGAGGAAGAAGGGATTAGGGAGTTCTTTCCTTTAATAGACAATCACTGAGCAGGAAACTGAAAATCAGAAACCAGGGAGCTGCTTTAACTCCTAGAGGGACTCTAGATATAATGCTACAATTATTGAGATATGGAAAAAAATCAGAGTTTTATAAAATGATCAAGTACCTCACTTCTTAAATCTTGCCCTTATCTACCAAAATCTACAAACTTGAAGTTGTGTACCAGTGGACCTCTGTTCTAACATTAGAATAGATAAGTAAATCTATGAAAAAAATACTTAGAAATGAACAATATTATAATAAAGCTTTTAATATATGATCAGAAAGACTGCAAATCAATGGAGGAAAAAAATGTTAATTCACAAATAATGGAATGACTGGATAACAATTTGAGGGAAATAACATACAGTTATTATGTTACATATCAAAACAAATTTCACATGGAAAAAGTTTTAAATATTAAAATGAATCAAAATGAAGGAAATATAATTAAATATCAAAATTCTAGACGGGAGATAAGTTTTTACATTTATCAGTGATAAAATATACCTCAAAGAAAAGACTAGTTCTTAAAGAAAATGTTCATTCTGCTGCAGCTAACTAGTCTCCGTCTTCTAAACCAAATACTATTCTATGCCATGGAAATGCTATGCAATAACTCTCCCAAGTAGCACCTTATACCACTTAAAAACCTTTAAAATCTCGAATCTGAAGGTGACACAGTCAAGAAATGTAAACACTTAGGAAAACAAAAATGTGATTACCTGATGGAGTCATCTATGTTCATGGAACAGGCCATTTGTCACTAAAACTTGTGCTGGTTAGGATTTGCTGTATTTTACCTGCTATGCTGAAATCTTCTGGTATTATCTATCAATATAAGATTTACCATAAATGAACAACACACCTTTAAAAAAAAAGAAAAGAAAAGATTAGTACTTCTATAGATACATAAAATTAGCAAAAAAAAAAAAAGAAGAAAAGTCACAACTACAGACTAGAAAAATAGCTTTAGCAGGTTTGGTTTCTTTGTCAGAGTAAACAAGAAAAGCACTTACTGCTGGGTGTAGTGGCTCATACCTATAATCCCAACTGCTCAGAAGGCCCACTTGAGCCTAGGCGTTCAAGGCTGCAGTTAGCCATGAGCATGCCACTGCCCTCCGGTTTGGGTGACAAAGTAAGACCTTGCCTCTAAAACTTTTTGAAAAAGCAATTACTTCCCCATAAATAAAACTACAAAAGGTAAATAAACAATTCACTAAAAAAGTACAACTACTAAAATAAAAGAGGAAATCATTCAGCCTTTAAATAATTGAACCTTAATTGTAAATTAAAATAATAACTATGTTCACATACTATAATAAAAAAAGTTCTCCCATAATAATTTCCAATGCTGACAGAGATATACTGGAATGATTATTTTTGTGCACTGTTTGTATCATTAAAAAATACACAGTGCAACATATACAATCCCCACCCTCCCATACACACACACAAATTATATTTTTCTCTTTAATCCCAGGTCTGAGAATCTAACCTAAAGAAATAATCTAAAGTATAAAACAAGCTATATGCATGCCAGTATTCATCTCAACATTGTCATACAGATTTCAGGAAGAATCTAAAATATCCAACAATAGAACAGTTAAATAAATTATAGTAACTTTGTATACAATGCAATTATATGATGTGTTATAATATATTCTAAATATGTATTAGAAGATTATATACTATTATTCAGCTGTTGAAGTAATGGCAATACTTATAAAAATTAAGATAAAAATATATATAATTATATATTCACTTTAACTACAAAAAGGTTGAAAATAAAGGAAATGGACTCTATTAAACTGAAATGTTGATAGTAATAGGATTAAAAAATATAAGTAAGTATAGCTAGAAATTAAAAGTTGACTGTTATGTAATCTTTATTTTCAGAAGTTAGCATGAAAAGTGGCAAGAACTTCTTTAACAATAAATATAGCCAAAAATAGCAGGGTCTTAAGGAAAATTATTTTACTGTGTCACTAAATAAATATAATTGCTTTTTATAATTAGTTTTGATAGTAGGTGCTTATTCCTATTCCTACTATTCCTTCCTAGTCCTACTATTATTCCTGATAGACTGAGTTTCAGTGAGTCACTTTTATTTTCATTTTTACCAAGGTAATATTTATTACAGTGACAGTCATAGTTAAGCATATAGTTTGATAAGTTTGATAAATCAAAATACAGAATATATCCAACATTCTAGACAGTACCTTTCGATCCCCTTTCAGGTAATATCTACTTTGAATAGGCAACCTTCATTTTATTTCTTTGTATTAAATTCATTTTGCCTGTAATCAAATTTTATTAAATTTAATTACACAGTGTGTACTCATATCTCCTGTTGAATTGACCATTTTATTTTTGCTTAATGTCCCTCCGTATCTCTCGCAAGAATTCTTGACTTGAAATTAATTTTGTCTGATATTCATTTAGCCACACAGTATATTGTTTTGTTCATGTACTTCCAGTCTATCAATGGTTTTATATTTAAAGTGTATTTTAATAGCTAATGTACAGTTCTTATTTTTTATCCAGTGTGAAAATATGTATCTTTTATTAAAATGTTTTGTTTATATATATTTAATATAATTTGTGACACTGATGAATTTAGGACTATTTTGTCATTTGTTTTCTATTTGTTCCATCTATATTTTATACACCTATTTATCCATTTCTGCCTTCTTTTTTCTTTAATAACATTTTTATTTAAATCGTTCTATTGATTTTAAACTATAACTTTTTATATTATTATTGTCCTAAAGATTATAATATATACATCATTAACTTATTATATTATAATTAGATATAAATTATACTACTCATATAAAATATAAGAACTTTGCAACATTATAATTTTATCCCCACAGCCTTTGTACTAAAACAATAATATATTTTAAAACTCTATTCACTATAAATCTTACCGTTCCATGTTACTATTTTTGCTTTAATAAGTCTTATGTCTTTTAAAGAAATTAAGAAAAGAAAAATAGTATATTTTATATTTATTCACATATGGTAGTCACCCCCTTTTCCACAAGGGGTATATGTGTTAAGACACCAAGTGAATGCCTGAAACCACAATAGTACTGAACCCTGTTAAACCCTATATATACTATGTTTTTTTCTATACATACCTATGATAAAATTTAATTTATGTTAGGCACAGTATTGACAACCATAATAATAAAATAGAATAATTATAATATACTGTAATAAAAATTATGTGAATGTGATTTCTGTCGGTCTGTCTGTCTCTCTCTCTCTCTCTCTCACTCGCTCGCTTGCTCTCTCAAAATGTTTTATCATACATTTTACTTACTTATTTTGGGGCCATGGTTGACCACAGGTAACTGAAACTGTGGAAAGAAAAAACACCGATAAGGGAAGACTACTGTATTTACCATTTCTGATGCTCTTCATTTCTTCTTCCATGTTGGAGTCTCCATCTGGTTACATTCCCTTCAGCTTGAATAATGCTCCTTAGCATTTTCCTTATTGCAGGTGTGCTAGTACCAAGTTCTTTCAACTCTTATTTATCTGAAAATGTCTTTATATTTGAAGAATATTTTCACTGGATATAGAATTCAAGATTGACAGATTTGTTTCCAGAACTTTAAAGGTGATACTTTTTTCTGGTTTCTATTGTTTCTGATACAGTGATGATTTGTTTCTTTTAATTCCCTCTTATGCAGTATTTATCTCCCCTCCCCCCTTTTTCCTTTCATGTTTCTCTACCTTTGGTTTTTAGTAGTTTAACTATGATACACTTAGGTCTGATTTTTTTTTTTTTTTGTCTTTATTTTCTTTGGTGTTTGCTGGGCTTTCTGGATATCTAGGTTGATGTCATTTCACCAAACTTGAGAAAAGTTGAGCCATTTTTTTTCACATATTTTGTCTGCCACATTTTTTCTCTCATCGTTTTCTGAGACTCCACTTAAACATTTGTTTAGATGGTTTAATTATCCTAAATGTCACTGAAGTTCTATTTTTATTTCAATATTTTTCTCTTTGTTTTATGGATTGGAAAATTTCTATTGCTTTGTCTTCAAATTTACTGACTTTATCTTCTGCCATCTCTAATCTGCTATTAGGTTCATCCAGTGAATCTTTTCATTTTAGATATTGCATTGTTCAGTTCCAGAATTACCACTTAAATTTTAATAGTTTAATTTCTCTGCCAAATTTTACTATTTGTTCATGCATTATGACCATATCTTTTTACATTTTTTAGCATATTTATGATAAATACTTTCCAGTCTTTGCTAATTACAACATCTGGATCATCTTTGAGTCATTTTCCATTCACTACTTTTTCTCTTGATTAGGAACCACATTTTCCTGTTTTTCTTCACGTGTCTATTAATTTTTACAATATATTGGATATGATGGATGCTATGTTGTATAGACTGTAAGTTCAATTGGCTTCTTGTGAAGACTGTTTTTGTTCTAGCAGGCTGTAAATTATTGGCCAATAACCTGGCACTTATTAGAGGTTGGCTTTACACCAGTTAGGTGGGTCTGTTTAAAATTTACCTTTGGTTTTAGAGTGAATCTCTTAATCTGTAGGTTTTGTTTTACTCCTAATCATGGCCCTTTTGGGCCTCAATGGAAAGCTTGAATTGTTTGTTTGGTTTTTTCCTTTTATGTTTAGTTGATACATAGTGGTTAAACATAGTTATAGGTGTACAGAGCGATATTTTGATACACGTGTACAATACTTAACGATCAGGGTAATTAGGATATTTTTTACCTCAAACATTTATTATTACTTTGTGTTGGGAACATTCAAAATCCTTTCTTCTAGATTTTTGAACATATACAATAAATTACTATTAACTATATTTATCCTACAGTGTTATAGAGCACTAGAACTTATTCCTCCTATATTCTTCCTTATTCCAGCTGTAATTTTGTATCATTTGACTGACCTCTTCCTACCCTCTTTCCCCCATACTCTTCCTATCTTCTGATAACCATAATTCTACTTCTATAATATGCAATTTTTAGCTCCAACATATGAGGGGGAACATGTAGTATATATCTTTCTGTCCCTGGCTTATTTCACATAGTGTCCTCCAGGCTCACGCATGTTACCTGCAAATGACAAGATTTCATTCTTCTTAGGTCTGGATAGTATTCCATCGTTGATATATACCACATTTTCTTTGTTCATTCATCTGTTGACAGACATTTAGGTTGATTATATATCTTGGCAATTGTGAATAGTACTGCATGGGGGTTCAGATACATCTTCAATATACTGATTTTCTTTCATTTGGATAAATACCCAGTAGTGAGATTGCTGGATCATATGTTAGATCTATTTTTAGTTTTTTGAGAAACTTTCATGCTGTTTATAATGGCTGTACTAATTTATATTCCCACCCACAGTGCATAAGGGCTCCCTTTCCCCTGCATCCTCACCAGCATTTGTAGTTTATTGTCTTTTTGATAAAAGCCATTCTAACTGGAGTGAGATGATTGCTCATTGTGGTTTTGATCTGCATTTCCCTGATGATTAGTGATGTTGAACATTTTTTAATATATGTGTTGGCCATTTGTATGACTTCTTTTGAGCAATATCTATTCAAATCCTTTGCCCATTTTAATTGGATTGTTTGCAGGTTTTTGCTATTGAGTTATTTGAGTTCTTTATACATTCTGGATATGAGTCCCTTGTCAGATGAATAGTTTGCAAATATTTTCTTTCATTCTTCAAGGTGTCTCTTCACTCTGTTGATTGTTTTCTTTGCTGTGCAGAAGCTTTTTAGTTTGATGTAGTTTCATTTATCTATTTTTGTTTTTGCTGCCTGTGCTTTTGTGGTCTTACCCATAAAATATTTGCCTAGACCTGTGTCCTAAAGCATTTGTCTTATGTTTTTTTTCTAGTAGTTTTACAGTTGCAGGTATTAATATTACATGTTAATTTTTAATCCATTTTAGTTGATTTTTTATAGATGGTGAGAGATAGAAGTCTAAGTAAAGCTTAAACTGTTTATCAATCCTTTATATCTTAGAAGGACACAAATTTCACACACTGCTTCAGTCAGCAGCATCTGAAATCTCTCCTTGGATCTTTCTACCTTCCAACTGTGGCTCTCTTGATTTTCTCTTTAGAGTTTCTTCTGCAATTCAAACACAAGCCAAGGATTTGAGAGGAGTTTGTTTACTGATTCATTTCTTCTTTTATAGCTATTTTCCCCTCAACTTCCAGCCACTCTGACAACCCCCAAGCTGTCCTCTGACACTTCAGGATTATAAGAATGTGGCTTTCTGCTTTCCTTCCAGTTATCTCAAGCTGCACAGATTAGGGAGTGCCCTAAGGGGGAATACCAAGTGAAAACAACACTCACACAGTACATTTTCCTTCTTTCAAAGATTGAAACTGCTCTAGTGTCTGCTTGACACTCTCCATTGCTTTCAATTGTTATTTTTGTATTTTGATCAGACTTTATAGTTGTTATCTATAGGAGGGTTAGTCTTATATAAGAAACTATGGTATTAGTAAAACTGGAACCCAAGTGGAATGTTTTATTACTTGTTCATGTATGAACTAGGCTTCCCTAATTAAGAAACTGCCATTGAAATGGTTTGTAGAATCCTGTTATAGCAGAACATATTTATATGGAATAATCAACATACTTCTGGAAGGTTTTAGAAAACAAAGAGTCTCTCCCTAAGACATACTTACGGGAGTAATACTAGTGGTTTCTTCCCCATAGGGTTCTAATGTTAATTGCACATATTCAGTGACAGAAGGCTCCAGGAATTCCCTAATTATATTTCTGCTCCAAAGCCATATAATTTGAGGAGCTGATATTCCCAGGAACTGGTATACCCATTACTTTTCTGAGCCAATGAATTAGGAAAGATCATGTAACCTGGTTGTGTTCAGAAGGCCTGTGCCTCTGAGCCTGCCCCTAAAGGGGACATTTGCAGACAGGAGAGGAAAAAGTGGCTCCAGCCTGGGGCATCTTAAGATTCTGAGGCACAGCTGAGTTCTCCAAGTCCCATTTGAACAGTTCTGTCTCTAGGAATATGTTAGGTGTTAAAGACATGATGACAAAGCTTTAAAATGACACTAGAGGTCTAAGAAATGGTTGAGTCTGTCACTGCCAGAATAAGAACTCTGCTTAATAATAACTTAGAAAAGATGAGGATAAGTTAAATTGATAATATTCTTCTTGGATATATATTGGCTTTTTCCCTCATTTGGTATGCTTCAGCACAGGCTGGAGTATCAAAATCTTTTTGGGTTTCCTCTTATAGAAACAAGGACACTTTGGATTCTTATCATATTAAAGTATAATGCATTTCAATCATCAAAAGCCAATTTTCTGAGAGAAACTGTGGAATGGAGGATGTATTTTAGAGTCAGGCTAGCCTGAGTTTTAATCCCAGCTCTACCATTTATTAGCTGTGTGATTTTGGACATGATATTTAAGCTTTCTGATCTTCAGTTCCTGAATCTAAAACGTGTGACTATTAATAGGAATCCCACTGGGAATACTGTGAGGTTGAAATTAGATAATGTATTTTAAATGCCTGGCAAAGTGTCTGACACAGAGTACACGCTTAAGGAGTGGAGGGATATTATCACCATCATGGTTTTTAAAACGATATTAACATTATCGTATAAGGTAGTTGGTTGAGAAAAGTTAAGAGTGTAGGGAATCAAAAGAATAGGATAGAAGGTTTTTCTTCTTTGTACAACACTATATTGTTTTGAAACTTTAGATCAAAAACTAATTATGCATATCTGGTTCTTCTCTGCCTATTTATCCTATTTCATCTCTACAGTTTTCTTCCCCAACTGAAAATTCTTACCCAAACCTTTTTTTCAGTTTCTTAACTACACAAAAGTCTCCTCATTTCAAAGCCTCTCCTCATGCTGTTTCCTGTGCTTTTGGCCACGTTTTCATGCAGTCTCCAGGTCTCCATTTAAGTATCACCTCACTGAGTGGTCTGCCTGGCCACTGACTAAGTAGCTAATCTTTTATTAATCTCACACCACCACCTAGTTTATTTCCTTTTGTCTTAGTCAGTTCAGGCTGTTGTAAAAGAATACCATAGACTGGTGGCTTAAACAATGGAAATTCATTCCCCATAATTCTGGAGGCTGAGAAATTCATTTCTCACACTCCAAGATCCAGACCCTGGCAGATCTGGTATCTGGCAATGACACACTTTCTGTTTGCAGATGGCCATTTCTCATTGTATCATATGGTAGATAGAGAGAGAGGAAGCATGTGTTCTCATCTTTTTGTCAGGGCACTGATCCCATTCATGAGAGCTCTACCCTCATGAATGGGATCAGTACCTCACTGATTACTTCTCAAAAACTTTACTTCCTAATACCGTCACACTGGGGGTTAGGATTTCAACAGATGAATTTTAAGAGGATGCAAACATTTAGTTCATAGCACCTTTCTAGCACTTTTCACAATTTTTGATTATATGCCTGCTTGATACTAGTTTTCTCCTTTGATAAACTGCAAACCCTGCCCTGTGAGGGTAGTGACCATGTCTGCTTTATTTATTAATATACATAGTGCTGATATAGACTCAGTACATATTTTGCAAGTAAATAAAAGAAAATAGGATACAAGAGGATGCCAATGGGTAAATAAAGCCAGTTTATGACTTCACACAAATACACTGGGCATAATAATTGGGTCTGCAATAGTAGAGTTATGAAAAGTGATTGGGCCATTGAATTTTTAGGAATGCAGAAATAAACTATACAGTTCTATTTTTAAGTACCAATCAATAAATGTGATCATTTACTAATGGCTTAAAAATTCATACTCTGTTTTTCTTTCTGCTTTTCTTTTTCTTTTTTTTTCTTTAATCTAGAATGGCCACATCTGTTGCTCAGTGGATCCGCAGTGCCTTCAGGAACTGTGAAGTTAACTGTCTCATGGGAGATTTATGTTAAAAGAATGTTCCTTCATTAAAAAGACCAAAAAAAAAAAAAGTTAAAACTTAAATTGGGCGATTTGTGGGCAGCTAAATGCAGCTTTGCTAATAGTTGAGTGAACTTTCAATTATGAAATTTGTGGAGCTTGACAAAATCACAAATGGAAAATTATTGGGGCAAAATTAGACCCCAAGTCTGCCTCTACTGTGTCTGACATCACTATGTAGAAGAATAGGCGTGGAATACACACCTTGACCTGAACCCTGCATAGAAAGCCTGAGCCCATTGGATCTGTGAAAGCCTCTAGCTTCACTGGTACAGAAAATTTTCCTCTAAATCAGAATCTTCACGAATCAGTTAGGTTCCTCACTGCAAGAAATAAAACGTCAGGCAGTGAATGAATTATATTTTCAGAAGTAAAGCAAAGAAGCTATAACATGTTATGTACAGTACACACTCTGAAAAGAAATCTGAAACAAGTTATTGTAATGATAAAAATAATGCACAGGCATGGTTACTTAATATTTTCTAACAGGAAAAGTCATCCCTATTTCCTTGTTTTACTGCACTTAATATTATTTGGTTGAATTTGTTCAGTATAAGCTCGTTCTTGTGCAAAATTAAATAAATATTTCTCTTACCTTATAACACATGTGAGTCTGAGTATCTTGTTTAATGTGTTCTTCTTTTCTACAGATGGTTCACCATAAAATTCCATTCTAGTTCTGCTCATGAAAAACTCCTGCTATGCTATTTATAAATTGAAAGTTCATTTTCATGAAATGATATGCCTAAGTTAGGGATGTGATGGATGCCTTAGTTCTTCCTCTCTAGATCCTCAGTTTCCCCCTTTCTACCTTGCTCTGCATCCAAGGGGGCTGATCTATATAGACCCTAATAGTGAGTTCCTTAGTCCTCTTAGTTCTTGTCTGGTTTCAATTCTACTGCAGTAGGGAACACTGCTGGCATATTAGGAAGAGGTGAAGTTTAGATAGTTATTCTGCTGGCTCCCTTCCTCCCTGGTCACTGCCATGATTTCATGTGTCACCATACTGAAGGCTATATCTCTTGAAAGGTACTCCTCTCTGTCCCACCACCCGCTCCAGGTTCTGACAACTACTGTTTGCATCTTCTGCCTTAGGGATATTAGCAGCTCTGGCTATTCTGTCCTTGGGAGGTAACTGTTCGATTTTCTTTCCTCTATTTCTAGCCACGTCTTTATAAATGGTCTCTTTGTTAAACTCTTTAATTAGCCAGCTTGAGTGTGCCATCTGTTTCCTGCCAGGACTCTAACTGATACACATAAGGAGAGGAGTATGTGAGGGTTGGGAATGTCTTCAAGAATTGGTCCTTCACGTTTTGCTATAAAAAATTTGTAAATCCCAATGTTAGAAGAGATTATTATATTACATGTTAAATTTTTTGATGCACCAGAATCTTAGAAGGGATAAAAGTAAGCAGCCTGAAAACCAATAAAGGAAGCTAATCCAATATTGCCCTGTTAAGTTTTGCACTAGGGTGAAGAGGAAATACACGTATGGTGAAATTAATTTTTACGTGCATAGAGGCATTTTTTTAAAAAATTTAAAATGAACATGAGGTGATCACCACAAGCTACAGAAATGATAAAGTGGCTTTTAACTGTTCACTCGCTATTGCTATGGAAACACTAGCATGAGCTGAACTGAAAGGTAATTCATAAATGTCTTCATACTTTGGCATGGTAATATTTATTGAATGTGTAAAATCAAGTATCTGTATTCCCTGAATTTATCATAAATGATTTTTCTGTAACCTTTTTTAATTTAATTTAATTCAGTGGAGCATAAGGTTTATTTTTCATCAGCTATATTACAAAGGTAAGTAGCAATTTAACTTCCAAGAGGATAGCTGTTAATTTCAAGTTTTTTCATCTTATTTTTTTCCTTATATAGTTTTGTGATTTTATATTGAATCCTCCTGAAAAAGTATGTTTTACTTATCTTTATGAGGAGAGTAAGAAAGTAAGTGTGCAGGCAAGTGTGTGTGTGTGTACACCTATATAGATACATATTTACCATTTAGATATCTACGTCCTTCTGGAAGGAGAGGCAAGGATGGAATTTTATATTACAAATCCTTTGGAAATCTTTGTAGGGCTCTAGGCATATTGGTGGCTTGCAGAACCTTGGTTTCTATAAGCCACTGAGTAAAATAAAACTCATAGTTAAGAAGAAAAGAAGGAAAAAACAAGACTGTGACCATTCAATGACTATTAAAGCAATAAATGTGTTCAGATTGAATTTTTTTCTTCAAGGTTTATTCCATAAATAGTAGATTCCCCAGGAGAATTACTGTCTTATGTGCAGACCCTGGGCAAGCAGTAATCAGTTGTTTCTTAAGAACTTTGTTCCTTGAAAAAGAGAAGGCTAATGCCCTGTCTTTCATTCTGATAATAATTGGCAGAATGCCATGGTTGTGTTATGCCAATATTAAGGGGAAGTGAGAACTAAGAAGCATGAATATAATTTGAGGGTGCTTAGCCCCTTTAAGGGCAGGCGTGGTGAAAATAGTCTTTATTCCATTTTCTTTATTTCCTCTTAAATAGTCTTTACTCCATTTTTAAAAAATTTTCTTTATTTCCTCTGCAAAAAAAAAGAAATAATAACTATGATTCTTTGGTTTAGTAACCTATATAATTTACCTCCCTTTTTAAAATACTGTCATATTGCTTTTTTAGTTTGCCTTATATAATGGTAAAAAGAGTCATGCATTTGTTCAGTTGTACTGAAATGTCATGAACCCTTTCATCCTCTCCTAACTTGGTTATCTATAGCCAAAGTTGAGACACCCTGTAAATTGCCTTTACAAAATGAACAGTGTATCAGAGCTCTAAAACAGCAGCCAATACTCTTGAGTGTTGGAGTAGCAGAAGTTATTCAGTTGAACAAAACTGAGTTTATATCTACTGAATAAAAGATGAGCTTCAGTTCACTAAGCATGACCTCACCTATCAAAGTTCTACATTGCTGACTAGTTAGGACTTCTCTGAAGGTCAACACATCTCACAGACACCTGCATGGTCCCAGTCCTGTTGAAATAGGTAGCTTAAGGATTGACAATACCTACTGTTCTTAAAGAAAGACTTTTTTCTTTTTTTTTTTTCCCAAATGTAGAGTGTTGTAGCTCAGCAGTAAATTGATCTCTGAGAGAGTAATGCCAAAAGCATCCCTGAAGACAATAAGTGGATGCTGTGCTCTGTACCTGCCTTGTTCACTGTGGTACCTGGACACTCCCCAACTGCAGTCGCTATTGCAGTGGAGTTGGCTCCTTGTGGTCTTCCTGACCTTTCATTATTGCACAGTTTTCTACCCTAGAATTCAATATTTTCTGTAAAGGACTTGTCACCTCTTTGCAGAGTAATTGCCCTCACTTAATAGACCTGCAGGTAGAAAGTCAGGAATTCCTTGGGCTACAGTGGCTCCGGATTGGTGGCGACGTAAATAGGCAAGAAATAGAACCATTGGAGAAGTTTGGAACAGGATAATCTGAGGTGCAGTTTCTTGTATTCTCTCCATTTGGCAGGCTGGGACAACTCCCCCACATCTTTTGTCTTTGTATTGGTATTAAATAATTGTTCATAGAGATTGTTTGCATGACAGATTCTGAAATTTTTCTTTAAATGATGGATGGCACAGTATGTTACCACCACCACCAATATATTGCATTTAAAACTTGACCCTCTATTTATCCCCAATGTTAGGTGTTTTAGAAAAGCAACCTGAAATAAGAGTATAACTCTATGTGAAAGCAGAAATTATATTGAGTTTGACTTTATTTTTGAGGCTTTTTCTCTTTGTTTCACAAAACCACAGCCATAGAGAAAGAAGGGAAAAATAATGAACAAAGTATGTGCAGAGCGTAAGTATTCATTTATTGCTGACTTTTGATGTACATGTCCTAATGGAGGGGAAAGAAAATTAACAAATAAATAGATACCATATCAGGTGGTGATAAGTGCTATAAAGAAAAATTAAGCTGGCTTGGGGTACTGTGGTGGACAGGGGTGATCATTTAGGTCAGTTGGGCAGGAAGTGCTCTCTATAATAAAATAGTATTGGGGCGAATACTTGAATGAAATGAGAGCATGAGCCACTTTCATACCTGGAGGGAAGGAATTACAAGCAGAGGGAACTGTGTCTGAGGTGAAAGTACACTTACATGGGTTGAATGGAGTAAGAACACTGAAATGTGTAGAAGATACTGTCAGAGGAGTGACCAAATCAGGTTCTCCTAGGCCATGGTTAGGGATTTGGGTTTTTATTCTTAGTGACATAGGAGACATTAGCAAGTTTTGAGCATAGCTGTGCTGTAATCTGGGTAAAATCACTCTTGTTACCATGTGGAGAATAAATAGAGGTGGGGTTGGGGAGAAATGAGGATGTTGGTGAACATGTACTCAGGAGGCACATTCATATCACAGAGTTTCAGACAAGAGGATACTGGTTTGGACTAGGATGGTAATGATGAGAACCAAAGGATTTAACATGAAAGAAGATTCAATTAAATGAAATAATGCACAGAAAGACTAAATGTCACAAAACATGTCAATTCTCCCCAGTAGTTATAATAATAATAATAAAAAGTTATTTTAAGGTAATTCTAAACTATTATAAAAAAACAAATGTCCAAGAATAGCCAGGAGAAAAGATTATATTTGGAGACAGGGGATACTTATTCTACCATATATTACTAAGGTATAAAGCTATAGGAATTAAGAGTCATTGCTTCAGGAAAAAACAAGCTAGATAACATGAACATATTTCATCAAAACCTCAGAAACCATCCTATACACATAAAGATACTTGATAGAAGTTTAGCAGTTACGCTGAGTGAGGCTGCGAAAATTGATTATGGGAAAACAAAAACATGGACATTTATCCTTATTTCATAAAAATCAATTCCACATAGGTGAAAGACCAAAATGTGAAAAGTAAAATAAGTTTATAAAAAACAATTAGGAGAATTGTTTTAGCTTTAGAATATTTTAAAATAAACTCAAAAACCATATATATATATCCTTTATATATATATATGGGAGAGTTCTGTAATTTTACATACACACATTTTATTTGCACACACACATTTTTCCTCTCTTCGCTCACATGGCTACACATTTTACATTGCTGCAGTTATGGTATGTATCATTTTATCACTACCTTTGCATAACATTTTGGGGAAACAATTGTTACAATAAAATTATTAGATTTTAATAAAAGATTAATGGCTGGTATATATTTCACCAATTTGTTGTAAATATAGTTTATTTGCTTCTAACTTTTTTACTATTATAGATGCCACTGTAATCTATATCATGTAAGCTGTTTCTTTAGACAATATTGTCAAGAATAGATTTAATGAAGCAAGTTATAAATGGTCCATGTGATGAGTTTTAACTTGTTTTATTGCTTGTTCAAAGGCTATAGCAATATACAATGCCACCAGCAATATATGGAATTCATTTTAAAACACCCTTTTGCCACCATTGAATATTACCAATTTAGTTTTTGCCCTCTATTTTGTTTCTTTTATACATATAAAATGGTACATTTCTGTTTTAATTTGAATTTTTTAAAAAAAACTGTGAAGGTAAACATTTCTAGTTGTTTATACCTCGTGTGAATTATCTATTTACATCTTACATTCATATATATGGTGTTTAATTTTTTATGCATCAGAATTAGATATCCTTTATAATTGTTAGAAATCCTTTAACACATTTCTGCCAAGCATATTCAGTTATGTTTAGAGTTTATTTTCATTTTTATTATACTGAATTTTAATATGTATCATTGATGATTTCTTTTATAACCTCTTATATTTTTTAAAAATTCAGAATACTGTCTCTCCAAATAGCTGCAATGGACATTCCAGAAATGAAGACTGTCACCGCCTCCAGAAACCATTCATTGCTTTTCTTGAATTCTGTATTTGAAGTCTTCTGAACATGATTCAACTAAAATCTGTTTTCCTTACATTTCAACTTAATTTACATAATGTTTCTGGTTTTAGTCATTGGGCCATACTGACAAACTCCTTTTCAAATATCCTTCCAGCACTCTTCTTCCAATACTAGATTTCTCCAAATAATTCAGTATGAAATATCTCAGTTTTTCCCTTCTAGATGTTCTGGAGTGGCTTATGTGCCTCTGCATGTGTCACGCCCAGAACCACACACCATATTCCAGGAGAAATCTCTTCAGCCAAGACATACTTGGTTTAGAACCTGAGGCCATAATTGGGATTCTTTTTTTTTTTTTTTTTTGAAACACAGTTTAGCACTGTCGTCCGGGCTGGAGTGCAATGGCGCAATCTCAGCTCACTGCAACCTCTGCCTCCTGTTTCACAGGATTCTCCTGCCTCAGCCTTGCAAGTAGCTGGGATTACAGGCGCACACCACCACATCTGGCTAATTTTGTGTGTGTGTGTGTGTATTTTTGGTAGAGACTGGGTTTCACTATGTTGGCCAGACTGGTCTCCAACTTCTGATTTCCTGATCAGTCCGCCTTGGCCCTCCAAAGTGCTGGGATTACAGGCGTGAACCACTGCGCCTGGCAAATTGGGACTCTTTTACTGGACTTCTCTGTCTTAGAGAGAAGAAAAATATATTTTGCTCCCAATTCACCAGCAATCTTTTCTGATATATTTGAAATTCATAAAAACTGTAAAATGCTAAATAAGAGTACATTTGTATTCAAATTATATTCTCCCAAGTGTGTTTATGAAATTATCATTCTAAGAGCATATTCAACACTTTTGTAAAATCACATTCTGTTTGGTGGTATTGTTACTATTCCATGAAGAATCCAACAGCATGTATTGTCTACTTCAAACTGAATTTTTCTAGTAATTTGGCTTTTTCGTCTGTAGTGAAGACATTTCTCAGCACAGATCTTCATACATCATTTCATCGTTTCTAAAAGATATTCCAAAAGAAGATAACTTTGACTTGCTATGAATAAAACAGCTTAATTTTATTTTAATAATTTGAATCATTTTAACTGCAAAGTAAAGCCAATAGAAATGGAATTGTATCACTTTGGTTAAATTCTCACTGTACCTAAAGCAGCACACTAGTAAAATATTCCTCCAAGTGGCGATTAACAATAAAGCAGAATTGTTACATAGACAAATTTGACACATTTTCTGAATGTTCAGTTTTAATATTCCGTGTGTGACACCTGTTAACAATTCCAGAATTTGATCAGTTTAACTGCTAAAGACTTCTACTTTGACTTTATCAAACATGAACTGTTTTGTTTATGTATTACTTTATGCATTTTATCACTATTTTTTGTAGTTACTCTCCATCCTATTACTCTTACTGTCCAATAACCATCGCTTTGTCATTAGTGTAAGACTACTTAAGCAACTCTGCTCCAAGCCTTAGAGAAACTCTTTGAACCCTTGTCCTGATGAAAGGACAAAAATCACAGTGATGGGCTTAAGTAAGGAAGCCATGAAGGCTAGGAGAGTCTCTTAGCTGGCTTCCAACTTAGGCCTGTATTTGGAGTAAAGGCTCTGAAAATGTGGTCTGAAAAAGAGGGAAAAACAAGTTCCAGCTCATATTAGGTCCAAGGAGTTTGACTAAAAGTAGGTTTGCTGCCAAAGCCCCACCTAGGAGCCAGAGAGTAAATATTTTGGGCACACATTCTCTGTTGCAGTTACTCAACTCTGCATTTGTAGGGCATTATGCTTTAGCAGCCATTCATAATATATAAATAAATGAACATAAGTATGTCCCAACAAAACCTTATTTGCAGAACCAGATGGCAGGCCATTTTTGGCCCATGGGCCATAGTTTGTCAACCTCTACTCTAAGTTATAGATACCCTGGGAAGTTGCAGCAGCAATATGTACAGCCTGTTTGAGATTCAGGAATGCGTTGTCATAAACTTATTTTTCCATTTCTTATATGTAAACATAGATAAAATTCATGATTGAAATCCTAAACGCCTTTTGGGAAATCCAAAGTAAAAATGACCACATTTTCAGAGGCTTTACTCCAAATATAGTCAAGCTGCCTACCCCAATAAATCTTGCCTCTGTCTTTCCTTAGGCTCCAAACTCTCTGCCTGTTCACTCTGAAGTAATTAAAGCTGAGGATGCATGACCACAGAAAGACCTTTGCCTTTCCAGTGACCTACAAATAAATGTCTTTTTGCTGCACACATTAAGACCTCAAGGCTTCAGAAACAGATGCTCAGAATTTACCACTCATAAAAGACAGAGCCAATCAAACCTAGCATCGAGGATTTTACTTGACCTGTATAAGCAAGTGAATATGCTTTCTTTAATCCATGGGGCTGGGTAGCTTTGCCCCTTTGGAACCTAGGGAGACAAACTTAGATATCATTTATAAGCCTAGAAGCCTAAGTATGCTCACCTATAAGATGGAATTAACAGTATTACCTACTTCACAGGGCTTTTGTGAGGATGTAATAAGATTATTCATGAGTATCTAGCACAGTGCTTAACATAAGTACTTATAAATGTTACCTATTATTATTAATACTTATTCTCAGTGCCAAAGAGGCTGGTAGGAGGAACTCACCCGAATCCCTTTTACAAAAAGCCACTAACAGCTAACTAAAAGCCACAAGTTTGCTACCAATTAGTTTGTTGAATTTTCTTCCCAAGGTATATTAATTTATTCAGGTCCCCAAAATGAGTGAATCTTCTCCCTAATAACAAGTATATATCACACATTCTACATTTCTCCTCTTGAGCCCATTATGTGCATCATTATTCAAGCACACAACTCTTTCCTTCTGAGGTTAGAGGCACCCAAAAAATCAAGCTCATCAGGGATCTAGGAAATCCAGTCTTGTCTAGGCATCTCTGAATTCACTAACTGTATAGGAGGGCTTTCTCATGGAAGCTTTTTTAGCTCAAGACCTGTGGAGGAATATGAGGCATCAATTCCAAAAAGTTTAGGGAAGACTGTAAAACCAACCTGATTTCTTTTCTAACGACCAAAACTGTAAGAGAGGAATAGATTTAGACTTTGTGAAATCCCTAGAAGTAGCATTAGAATTCATCTTTGTTTGGAGGAAATGGATATATATATCAAACTATAGGTAGAGAGATCAAGAGATATGCATATAGACAGATATCAATCTATATTAGTGTAGATATAGAATTGTCTATTAATATGGTTTGTATCTGTGTCCTTATTCAACCTCTTGTTCAATTGTAATCTAATGGTTGGAGGCAGGGCCTAGTAGGAGGTGATTGTGAAGGGGGTTAGGGAAGTGATGTGTCGAGATGGGCAGGTCCCTGGCTAGGGCTCCACCCACGAGCCTGTGCTCACAGACCTAGATGAGGCACTTCACAGGGCTGGAGCAGGAGGAAGAGAGAGAGTGGGGAGGTGCTACACGCTTTTAAACAACCAGATCTCACAAGAACTCACCATCATGAGAACAGCACCAAGAGGGGTGGTGGTAAACCATTCATAAGAAATGGCTCCCATGATCCAATTAAAACATTATTTGAGTGGTCTGCCTTAGTTCTTAATGAGTAGATGTTATATGTACTGCTCATTTCTATTGTTTCTTCAATGCTGAGTTTGAAGTTACTGAATAATCTGTGTGGAACCCTATAGTGTGAGCATAGTTTCAAAGAAGTTGAGAAAACCTTAATTCAATACAACCTGAAGTGGAATCTGTTAAGATGTGTTTCAAATAATGGTGGTAAAAATATGTGTACAGCAGAAAAAGAATTAGTTGAACAAATTCATAAAGGTAGTGAAAAAATAAGATATTTAAAGCCTTGGATCATCACTAGGTACCTTGCAGAAAATATTGTACTCTGTCATGTGTTATTGAACCAGAATCATCAAGAACAAACTTAAGTTGCTGTCATGGACTTACTTATCATCAATTCCCTGAATTTTTGTCAGGAATAGAAGCTGGATATCTTGACTTGTCCTACCCCACAGCAGAGCAAGGGCCTGGCAGTGGTAAAAAAATATATATATATTTTTGAGCTTCTGGTCAAAATTAAGATTTTTCTGAACAAGGAAATCTTTACTCAGCTATGATTAGCAAACACTAAATAGCTTTGGAAAATAGCTTTTTTTCCACAGAATTGATCATGTTTAAGAAATCCAACCTAAAAATAGAGGTAAAATAGCACTTACAAGTAAAACTTTATATATTCATAAAAACTTGAGTCAAGAGTCATGTCAAACTGCTTTGCACACTTACTGTGCTGTTAATTTAAAGCAAGAAAAAATACTCCATTTCCACACAAACTTGAGGGTGCTATTTTCTCCCAACTCAAACTACCATCTCAGCAATGTTTTTGGTACCTCAACACAAGTGCAAAAGAATTTTTTATTTATAAAAATATCTACTTTCATATTTCAAAATTTTTGTTTTGAGGAGCTTCCTCTTAATCTTCAATTGGAAGTGTTTAGTCTGAATTCCAATGACATGTTACAAGACAAGAGAAGAATCTAATAGAATCCTGCAAATGTTTTCTAAGAGATAAATATGGTCAAATAAATTTGAATGCTTATAGATTGATTATCAATATTGGGCAGAACTTATCTATTTAAAAAGACATAAAAACATAAAATATATAAAATTGTATTACACATCAGCATTATCCAATGAACATTTACAATCATTTTGATGATAAACTAATTTTGAATCCCAATTAAGCAAAAATATATCCCCTGCAACAAAACTATTCCATTTTCCTGATTAGTACACTTGTATTACAGAGATTTTCATTGTTACTATGTTTTTAATTTCATCAAAATAATACTTACCAAAATTTGTTTTCTCTTTTGTTTTGTAAGTACCTAGATAATATATTTGATTTTGTCTATTGGCTGGCAGGCCTAAAATATTTACTACCCAGCCTTTATAAAAAAGTTTTCTGATACCTGCTCTAGCAGATGGTGGAGGGAGCCATTAGATGCAAGAGGACTGTACTTCTAATCACTATGTGGGAGGCTGATCACCAAACATTCAATTGAATCACAGCACAAGTGATAAATTAACTCTTATTGTGGTAAGCCATTAACAAGATTGTAGGCTGTTTGTTACAGCAGCCAGTATTTTTACCATGACTAAAACAACCTCTTAATTATATGATTGAAATTCACATTTCATGAAGTCTCAGAAACCACAAGCCTTTCCAAGAAATATTGTCATTTCAGGAAATGGCTACAGATACCTTACCTTAGGAAAGTAAATCAGCATACTTTATTTTTTGTTAATTCAGTCAACATTCTTCTGAGGCACTGTGATTAAGGCAGTATGCAAGATTGATCTGATATTTTTATTTGAAGTTACAAATTTCCACTTATTTTTAAATTGAGCAATTAAATGTATTTATTAATGTCAATAAATTGTAGAAACTCCATGCAATCATTTGTTCAATGAAAGTCTTTACTAAGACAAAGAATATGCATTTTTGCCTTCCTAAAAGAGGAATTTCTCTTCTCTTTAGACTACTAAGCTGTTTTCCACTGGCAAATTAGAAAATAATAAATTTCAAGGTCTGATTTGGACATTACTTTGAAATACACCCTGTGAAAACATTAAGAAAACTCCTATAATATAATGCAGTCATCAAATTGCCAATATTCGTCCGAGCTGCATGAAGAACTAGAAAAAGCAAAACACTAAGGAGAAAAATGTTCCCCCACTTTGCATTATAGAGTGAACAATTACCTGCAGTGAAAAGCATTTTTACTTTCTGATTCTGAGTAGAATCATATCTACAAAATTCAATTATATGTGTGGCCCAGCTTAAATTTTTTAAAATCACAATTAAAAAATATTTTCTGGATATCTATATGACTGTGCATCCCAGATCTCACTCTGATCATCCTAAGCAATATTTTCCAAATGTCCCTGAGCATGAGAATTACTTAGGGTGAGGAGGTAATTGTTAACATGCTGGTTCTCATATCCCAGAATCTGATTCATTAAATATAGTGAGGGACCAAGAGTCTGCACTTTCACCAATTCACCTTGTATGTTAAAATGTTCACCTTGGAAGTTAGAATGTATGCTAGATATCAGGAACTGGCTTATTTAGCCTCTTTTCTGCCTTCTTAGACTCCCTTGCAGCTAGGGTTCTATCTGCAAATTAATTCTGTTAACTAGATACACTTGTGGAAAATATAGAGCACGAAACAGGGTGGAAGCCATCTTTTTGCCCTCTTTTTGGCTATGTCTGCTTTAGCATGGTTATGGTCATGGATTTTCTCAAGTGATGTTTTAGTGTACATGATCCAGTTTTCTATGTGGTAACCAGTAGCTGTTTTAGAAGTACCAGTAGTTCTTTTTTTCTGGCATAGTTCCAGTTATTACCTACTGTTCTACAATTGTTCCTAGAGGTTCAGAGAGGAAATAAACTTTCAAAATAACTTCCAACTATTTTGTAAGCACCTAATTTCCAATATTATGTCAGTTCCTGCTTAAAATAGAATGGTTTGTGTTTCTTGAACTGAACTGTGACTAATAAGGAATGTGACACCAATGATAACATGATACAGCAGTGGGCTCTAGAGCAGTACCATCATTTGTACCTCTTGAAACCTATTCTTTTCTCATCATATAGGAATGTGTTTGTGAGAAAATATTAACAGTATCAAGATGCCCTTGAAGTTTCTTGATTGACACTTGGATACCAAGTATGCTTGCCCATTGCTATTCTACCCCATCCCTTGCCCCCTACACACATATCAAAGGACAAGGATCACTGCTTCTCCAGATGGAGGCAGCCTTAGGCTGGGACCACAAACAGCATCCTGGTAGGACTGGAATCAGGTGGTCGTTGAGAGGCAGGATCTACCAGACTAAATTTCATGACCACAGATGCTTTTGCTTGTTTTTATTTTTCTCTTCAATGCTGCAATTACAAAACCCAAAACAATGCCTGACAATCAACTATCATTATATACACATTTAATAAACAGTAAAAATGTTTTGAATGATGAATTAACCTAGGATAATCTAAAGAGGTTATCACTTCTTAGTGAATAAGTTAAGGCTTTCATAGCTATGTGCTGCCTCAGAAATAGAATGGGATATTAAGACTTTTTTAAAAAGTTTCCAGGGTCCATAAGCAAGGATAGGGTCTAAATGGTCTGAAACTTTGCCAACCAACACCTACATTTCTGAATACTATGATTCTTACCTTTATGCCTTGTTGACTGGGTAGGCCACTCTGTGACCCCATGTTGTGCTCTCACATGTTTTTCAGAGCTAGTATTTGTCTATGACTAGACTCTCAAATTATGCCCTAAAAACAACTCTGCTATTTCCCATCAGAATGCAGAGCCTAGCCTTGTACTTCCTTGCTTTTCTAGGCTCCTTACAAAGCTGGGTGCTGAGGTGAAAGTTATGACTTAGTAATAGAAGCAAAACCTAAGTTATTAAAATTATCACTCACATTTAAAGACAAGTAATCATAAGGTGGCTTAAAGTTGAGCCCCAAGGCACTGGGCTGATATTAGGTACATGCCCCTTCCTGCAGTCAAGATTGATCCCAGAAATTTTGAACAAATTGATGACTGGTGGCAGACATCAAGGTGTAAGAGCTATGAGAAGTCAGTGATAGAAGCTGAGATAATAAGTTGAGATAAACTCTGCTGAGGGAAATTTTATTTTATTCATTTGTATCACTTCAGACATGCTGTTCACTATCAATGAGTTTCAATTGGCCTGTCATTTCTGCAAGGAATATAAAGCTATGTCTTAAACTGAGAGCTGAGGGCTCAGCTTATGTTCAGATGCATGAAAAAAAGGGGATGCTGGAGCCTGCTGGGCCTGGCCTATGACCGCTTTAGCCCAGTTTACATTAGGCATGATAATAATTAAACAAGCAATTTGCTGAACTCTCCTTCCCCTTTTTGTCTTTTTTCTTTTTTAAGAATTCTGCCTTGCAACTTTCAGGTGGAGGGGCTTGCAGGATGCTATTTGGAAGGCTGCCGTTTATCTCACTGTGTTCTTTTTGTCCTATTGAGTTGACTCAGCATGGCAGTCCTTTGAAGACAGTGAGAGCTCTCTGTTTGTATTCCTTCCAAAGAGATGAACCCTTACTGAAGTCTCAGCAGAGAATGTAGAAATCAGACTCCTCGGCCAAGCAAGCCAGTTCCCATGGAAAGCTGTGTGAGGCAAGGGTCTTATAGGCACCTTCATGTCTTTCACATTTTGATCCTCTATATCTTTTTATGTTGAATCATAATTTTAAAAGTAGATCTAAACTATACTTAAATGCAAATATTGCAATGCCTGACTAGTACAACCCATGGAGATCTGATATTATTATTGTTGCATTTTAGCTTTGTGGTGATTCTGGCACTAGATGGAAAGTAAAATCTGGAGTTACTCTCATGCTGCATTTGAGTTAGCAACTTTGAATTTGTTTTTTGATACTTGAGTTTTGCCTTTACTTCTAACTTTCCTTAGAACATATAACATCTTATGCCTTGTGTATTTTTCTTTTGTTTCTACCATTCTTACCACATTTATCATACCATGCCTTGCATTTTAGTCACTTGTAAATGTTGGTCTTCCCGAAAGTAAAAGTTGCTTGAAGGCAAGGAAGATATTTTCACGTAAGCTCTATAACCATGGGCCATATCCTTTGCCAGAAATCAGATGGTCTGGATACAATTTAAAATCTTTCTACTTAGTGTGAGTCAGCATCCAGGACTTCTGTCAAGTAAGAAACAGTCTAAAAGTAAAATAAAGTAAAAACAACAACAACAATCTTTAGCTACTTCCCAGACATCAAAGATCACTCATATTAAGGGCAGAGAGGATCAGGGACTACCAGTGATAATACTGCTATACCCTGTCCTTGATCCTGGTTCCAACAGCAGTTTCTAGTTAGTGGGGGTTTCCAGCCAAATTCTCAATCAGAATAAGCAGTTGCCTGTTCTCATTATATCATTGGATTCATATAGATTTAAAGTTATGTATTCTTAGTAAATTAATATTTTGTCCTTATAGAATGTCTCTTTATCTCAAATAATGCCGTTTTCCTCAGAGTCTTACATTGCCTCATGGTGATGCTTTAATTTTTCTTAAAGTGTTTTTATTATAGGTCTTTTCTCTAGCTTTGGCTTTTAATTCTATTTTCAATGCATGCTTGTGGTAAGCAGCATATACTTGTTTTTTCCCTTTGTAACCAGAGTAAAGACTTATTACGGTATAAAAAATGATTACTTTTCCCATGTCCCTAGCAATTTAGAACTTTAGAACTTCCATTCACCCTCCCCTCCCATTTTTTGTGTTACTCTTGTTTGTGAAAGCTATCATTCCAATATCCTCTGACTTTTGTCATTGCTCTGCTATGATATTAAAATAGTCCTACTTCTTTTGGCTGTCTTAATGCTTTCCTTTCATTTTTGTTTTTAATCGGTTGTACTATGAAGTACCTGTTTTTACTGTTTATTCTGATTGGGTTTGTAGCAGTTCTTGAATTAGTAGCTTGATGTCTTTTATCAATATTGGAAAATATTTACTTCTTATTAAAATGTTGTCTCTACTTCATTCTCTTCCTTCTTCCCTATGGAAACTCTCTCCATCATCCAATACTTTTCTCTAGCCTGTTTAGTGCCTTTAACTCTAACTTTCATTTTAACTGATTTTAATATTTATGCTCTCACTTTCTGTTTGCATTTGCCTACTGTTGTTTTCTTTATCCATCAGTCTTCTTTTTAAATAAGAATTTCATTTTTAAAAGTTTATTTATTATACTTTTAGTTCTGGGGTACACGTGCAGGTTTGTTACATAGGTATACACGTGCCATAGTAGTGGTTTGCTGCATCCATTGCCCCATCATCTACATTAGGTATTTTTCCTAATGCTATCCCTCCCTAATCCCCCCACTCCCTGCTATTCCTACCCTGGCCCGCCCACCCGCCAGGCCCCAGTGTGTGATGTTCCCCTCCCTGTGTCCCTGTGTTCTCATTGTTCAACACCCACTTATGAGTGAAAATATGTGGGAAAAAAAAGAATTTCATTATTAGTTATTTTGTGCAGGTTACTTATGAGCAATATGAAAGTCTTTTTTGCTCTGTTTTCAGGACAGTATGACAGTTTCTGTCTTTAAATTTTTCATGAACATGTAGCAAAATAACCTGTATACTTCATTTTATTTCCCCTTTTAACTTTATTGGTTATTTTATCTCACAGAAGCTTCTTGATTCCAGAAAGCAAAGCACCTTGGAGTTGTTGAGGAGAGGAAAGAGCCTGCATTAAGGTAGCCATGTTTCCAAAAACCTTTCTAATGTGCCTCTCATATGCATCTCATTTAATGCTCCTATAAAACATTTCAGTGAATTTATTCATTTCCCCTAGGTCTGGATTTAGAAAAGATAACCTGCCTAATATTGCATAGTGGCTCATGCCTATCTTTGGAGATGAGGTAAAGAACTGATACCTAGCTGGATCCCATTTGAAGTCTATTTAAACCTTCTGAACATGAAATGTGGGCAGCACAAATATACAAACCATATCAGCTGCCTAAGGACCTGTTATTTCCCTTACCTTACTACCTTATTTATTTATTTATTTTTGAGATGGAGTCTTGCTCTGTCACCAGGCTGGAGTGCAATGGCATGATCTTGGCTTACTGTAATCTTAGCTTCCTGGGTTCAAGTGATTCCCCTGCCTCAGCCTCCTGAATAGCTGGGACTATAGGAGCACACCACACCTGGCTAATTTTTTTTGTATTTTAGTAGAGACAGTGTTTCACCAGGTTGGCCAGGATGGTTTTGATCTCCTGACCTCATGATCTGCCCGCCTCAGCCTCCCAAAGTGCTGGGATTACAGGCATGAGCCACCACACCCAGTCCCTTACAACCTTTAAAAGAAGCTCACCTTGATCTTGAAATAATAAAAGTCATAATCTGGCATTCCTCATTTCATATAGCAGAATAGGCAGAGTAAGATTGAGACCAAAAATTAAATGTGATGTCTGCATTTCTGCTAATGGCTGTCACTGGTTAGCAATTTATATAATCATGTTCTCATTTAACTATTCATTTATGCTTCATAATTTAAATATCTTAAAAACTAAATGAAGTATTTCCTGGAGTCCTTTTCTGGTGTGTGAGTGTATGTGTATGTTTTTTAAGCAGAGTCATGTTTATGCTCCAAAGTTGTCAGAGCTGACATAAAAACAAAATCACTGCTTTGAACTCCAGGCCTAAAAATATCAGGGTAGGTCCTAGTACACACTATCCTTAATCAAACTTTTCTTTCTTTCTTTTTTCCTGCATTTAGCACAAGTGTCTTCTATAACTGGTCAAATATTTTCTACAGCCAGCCAAGTGTTTCCTCTCCAGGCCTACATTATTCCTGGGGGAGAAAAGACATCTCTCCTCAGTTTCAGATTACAGCAGAGACACCATGAACTTATCTCAGTTTTATGTTACCCAGTCAAAGGGAAGACAATAATATTTGCTACGATTTTTGGTTGTAAGTAACAAAACTTAAGCCAATAATTGGAAGAATTTTGGGAACTCACAGATTCCTTGGAGAGGATGGAGAATCAGGCTTAGAAAACAAACCAAAATCAGGAAAACTTGGCAGCAAAAAACACAGCCTAATCCTGCCACAGGTAGGTCTAGTTAGAACATCTACATAGCCACCTCCACTAACGGTCACTCCATAGCCATCGTTAGACTCACAAACCTGCGTCTGGAAATGCAGTGTTTTAACTCTGTTCAGGCTACTATAACAAAAACACCATAGGCTGGGAAATTGGTAAACAACACAAATTTATTTCTCACAGTTCTTGAGGCTGAGAAGTCCAAGATTAAGGAGCCAATAGATTTGATGTCTGGTGAAAGTTCTATGTTTCATAGATGATGCCTGTTGCTGTATCCTTACAAGGAAGAGGAGCAAAGAGGCTTTCTCGGGCCTCTTTTAAAAGGGCACTCATCCCATTAACGAGGGTGGAGCTCTCATGACCTAATTACCTTTTAAAGGTCCTATGTCTTAATATTATTGCATTAGAAATTAGGTTCCAGCTCATACATTTTGGAGAAATGCTAAATAGCCTCTTTTTGCCCAGTTCTCTCACAATTCAAAGTCCAAGGTGAGAGGGTCTAATTGTGTTAACTCAAGTCATGTACCTGCTACTGGAGGCTGAGGGACAGTATCTGACTTCTTCCATTTCTCTAGTGAGAGATTCTGTATTATCACACAAGAGAGAGTTCTCATAATCAGAAGGATGTTCAAATATCAGTCAAATAATTCACTGTGAACAGTCAACAATTTCCCCTTTCATTTCGAGAATTATTCTGGTCTAATTTCACATTACTCTGATTAATCCAGCTGGACTTTCTACACTCCTAAATTAACTGGATACATGACAATAACTCCAATTGTCTATGAACTCTGGTCGCAAAGTAGGGGATGCCTTTTCTATGCTAAACATGTATATGGGAAATCATCTAAATAATTAGAGTTCCTAGAGTTCTCCATCCTCAAAATAATTCTATGACAACATGGCCTTCAAATCTCCAGCATTGACCTTCATGCCTGCTATGTAGGAATGCTCAAAAAATGTTTCTTACATGAATACTAGTAGGGGATACTTTTTATTTGGTATGTAGCTATGCACCAGTCACTGTGAAGAGGAATTTATATGTATTATCTAACTTAAATGTCACAATTATTATCCTTACTTTACAAATGAGGCAACAGATATAATGAGGTTAAGTAACTAGTTCAGTGTCATACAGCTAATAAGTGGTAAAGTCACCAGAACTGTGGACTATCTAGAGAAAGCCAGGACATGGGATAATTCCTCAAACATGTGATTTACTCTGTACTACCAAGAAAGGGGTGCTGCCACTTTTATTTTAGTTCAATTGTCTTTGAGCTACATTTTATCAGTAATCTAAATATATCACAAACTAGAAACAGAACAGAAACCAGAACTTGTGTCTCTAACTATTCCATCTATATCTATTTACTTAAACAGTTTATCCAGACCTGTATTTTTCCTCTTGGTGAGGTCAGGGAAACTTTTGAAGAGAGCAAATACTATCACCTACAAGACAGACAGGGCTTTGGGACACGGTCATAGTCTTTGACTTCAGGGAGCATGAGGAAATAGAATTGTACATCTATATTTTATTTACAAAGATAGGATTTCCACATGAATAAGCCAATTCCTAGACAGAAATATGAAACAGAAAGGAATCCATGAATACTTTTCTTTAAAAAGAAAGGGGAAAAAAGTTGAAAATTGCTAATTGGTTAATTAGTGCTTAACTAAAATGACTCTAAATTTGGGCACTCCCAGATGAGCAGTAGGAAAAGCAAGCAGGAAACAAATGAATGCCTTGAAGTGAAATGCACATGGCTGTTAGTCAGACAAGCAGCTGGCCTGTTTTCTTGCCCATCCTTTTTTCAGGACTGTTTTCCTGAAATAACATGTGAAAATGTATTGAACAAAGGAAATGCCAAATAAATATGAATTCACTTTTCCAACCCACCTCCATTCCCTGTGTGCAAAGATCTGAGGCTACTCCATTTGTGATTAGAAAGAATGCGTGTGTGCATTCATTCATTCAACAGCATTTCCTAGGTGTCTGCTGCATATCAGATACCATGCTAGGCACTGGGAAATCACACTAAACCAAACAGGCATGGTCCTAGTTCTCAGTGAACTCATGGTCTTGCACAGGAATAGACTTTAAGTAAATGATTACTTAACAACCTTCATAATGTGACTATGCAACAAAGATTAAGGGGCAACCATGCAGAATCTAATGGGTGGAACAAATTCCAGATCCAGAAATAGTCTCCCTTTTTTTTCATCTCCCTCCTTCCTCAGACAGGTATGCACGTCTGACATTATTGGGTGAGATTTGAAGAGTAGGATGTGGTGTTGTCAGTGTTTGCATAAATCAGGTTGTACTTGACTGCAGCTCAGACACAGACCAAAGCCTCTAGAAAAACATGTGATGAGTTTGATCCAGTGTTCCTATTGAGCATGCATGTGTTCAGCCACTTTGAGATTGCCTCATTCCCCGGGGAAGCTCCTGGCAACATACTCTTAGTCAGAATCTCAGGTATCCTAAAATAGGGCAGCAAAGATGTCTGCGATGGCAGATGCTCTTGTTTTAATGTCAGTAAAAGATGATAGGGTTGCATAGTTGCCTCACATTCCCTGTGTCCTTAAATTTCCCTGTAGCTTCATAGCTAAGCAACTGTTCTTGTCGAGGCACTGAGTTCTGGAAGGTGTTTCTATCGTAAAAGTCCAAGTATATTAGAGCTATCTAATGCTTGAGGACAGCTGAGAATTATTTCATAACAATAATAACTAATGTTAATTAAGCACTTACATGCCAAAAACATTTCACACATGATCTCTTGAAAGAATGATTATCCTACTTCATGAAAACCATTAAACTGCAGTAAGCCAGGACTAACTAAGAGTTTTGAAATTTAGTTAATTCCCCAAGAGCTTAAATATTTCATTTTCAACAGAAGACTTCAAATCTGAATCTCAAACTCATATTTAATTTCAGGGCAATGCTTTTTTGCTGCGCCACTTGGGTCAAGTTATTTAACCCTTTGGGCATTGGCTTTTAAAGGGATGAAGTTAAACTACATCAGCTCTAAGTTCCTTTCCAGTTGTGCTTTTTCTAATTTGATCTGATGAATGCCGCCTTCCAAATAGTAGAGAGTGGTGGTCATGAGTTTAAAATCATGTGCTTACTATGCTCAAGGGAATACATTCAAAAAAGAAAAAGAGGAGCGTATTTGAATGTTACCTAGACTGAAGCAGTATTTAGTTTCTTTCTCTTTTTTTCAAAAACGTTTTCTAATTCCCCATGAGTATTCTTTCTTCCTGGTTAGACAGAAACTGCAGAAGTGAAACCACAGTCCTTTCCAATGAATCTAAAATGAAATCCTAATGAGGCTACGTTCTATTTATATAAGAGTGAGAATGGGGAGGGGAATGATTTTCCCTACCACATTTTTGTAAGCTTTTGAAAAATGGCAATTTAGATAAGGTTTGTCAGTCTTCCCACAATGGCTAGAATTCAAACCTCCAGGAAGTTGGAAATGAGTATTGTCCTCTCAACCAGAGCAGAGGACCAAGTCTGATTTTCTGTTTTAGCCTTGACTTTTTGTGCAATCATTAAAAAAAGGTCTTTAATATGGCTCTTGCAAATGTCTCTGCCTCCAAATAAAGAAAAATAAAATATTTCATGCCTCACCAGAGAGCTGTGAGAACTCATTTTTGTTTGTAAATGTTAATCAAATGATAAGCATGGATACCTGCAAAGTATGGTTTCTCTCTAATTTAAAATTAGCCAGGTTATTGACTGAGGTCTGAGTAATTACTATAACTTGAGTTTGATGTGTAATTTGGTGCCATTCTTCTCTTTGCATTAATTTGGAGCTAGGTGAGAGTTTTAGGGCTTTTCATAGAGACAGTGTCTATATGATTTATTTAAATTCTGACCGTGCTTTCTAATTATGTAAATATTTCAATCACTTCTCTTGTTGACTTGACCCTTAAGATGATAGAACACTTTCTATACATAATATTTGGTGAAGTTTCCCGGCTCCTGTGCATTAAATGCTATGAGAAAATATGTGTTACTGGGAAAGAAGAATGAAGCTGAGTGCTTTTCAATAATTCATCATTCTCCCAAGGTGAAAAATCCAGCACTTACGTTTAGAAGTACTATCCACACACCCAACAATGTTGAAATTGCTTTTGTTCACTGAAATAGCTGGCTGTGTCATCAAATCTTTCATTTTTTCGGGTGTGCTAAAAGCTGTGTGCCAGCATTCAAGGTAGCTGTCCAACTCCTTGGCCTTTCCACAATGGGAAGTGTACACCTGGGTCTTGACTGACTTCATAGTGATCAGCTTGAGGTGGCCTCATCTTTTCGTGTGCAATCCTAAGAGAAAAGAACCCAGAGTTAGCAATTCTAATTATTTCTCGTTATGTTAACCTGTTATCTCCCACCTCCGGACAAACTCATTTATCTCTTCAAACTCTCCCTTCTGCTCACTGCAAGACAGCTACAATGACTTTCTTCTTGTTCCCTCAAACACCATAAGCCAAACACCATTCCCACCCATTGTGGCAGAACTGTGAATCCTCGAAATACTGCAAGGCTTGTTCCTGGCTTCCTGCCAATATCAAATGACACTTAAAAGAGACACCTTCCCTGATCACCCCCTCAAATTACGCACCCTGCTCTGCTCCCTTTTCTTCTGTTGAACTCTCTATTTCCTCACCGTGCCTGGTTTATTTTTCTTCAGTTGATATCATTGTTTGGCATACATTTATTTATCTATCTTTCCCACTTATTATCCTCAATTATTTCCTCCACAACAATCATCTCAACATGAAATTCATTTATTTTATGTGTTTATTGTCTCTTGCCCCCTAGTTTATCCTCAATGCCTATAAAAATGAAACAGTTGCACGGTATTTGTTGATTAAACATATGATTGAATCAGGACTGATAATATTCTCCATTGCTTAACAAGGTGTGAAATGTCCCTATCACTTAAAACAAAAGTCCTAGCTTTTCAGCAAGACAGTTGGGATCTCTTTATAGTCAGGCTCAAAGCTTTTCATATAACCTTAACTTCTGCCATATATTTGCCCCTATCCCATGCAGCATCTTTCCCACTCCAGAGGAGCACGAACTGCTCTCAGGGCTCGCTCACCATTCTTCCCACTCAAGTCTTTGTTCAAGCTGTATTGTGCTTCTTAACATTTTCCTGATGAAATCTTACCCTTCCATAATAGCTTGCTAGAGCTGCCACACCAAAGTACCACAGACTGGTGGCATCAACAAGAGAGATTTATTGTCTCACAGTTCTGCAGGCTATGCTTCTGAATCAGGTGTGTGTCCGTGGGGTTGGTTCTTCCTGAGAACTGTGAGGAAGAATCTGCTTCATGCTTCTCCTTCCTAGCTTTGGTGTTTTGCTGGCAATCTTTGACATTCCTTGGCTTTTACCTCATCTTCATGCAGCATTCTCTCAAATTTCCCCCTTTTTAACAGACACTAGTCTTCTGGATTAAGGACCAATTCTGCTAAGTATAACTTCCTCTGAACTAATTGCATCTGCAATGGCCCTGTTTCTAAATAAGGCCACATTCTGAGGCCCTGGGCATTAGAACTTCAATATATGGATTTAGGGGGACACAGTTCACCTCAGACACCTTCATTCAAAGTCTAGAGAAAATATCGCCTTCTCCAAAATGCTTTTCTTGATACTTTTAGTTGGAGTCCCTTTTTCTTCTTTGTTCTCATGGTGCTGGATTTATGTCCATATTTTTTCTTTTACAGTACTAATTTCACTAACTTTTTTATTTACTCTTCAATACCTATGGGTGTGTAGGGGAGAATAACATTTTTTTTTTCTTCGACAATAGGATCTTAGTTGGAATGGGCTGCTCTAATAAAAGACAGATCAGCAAGAGGAAAACAGAAGTTTAATTTCACATATACAAGTAGACAACCAGGGAATAAGTAGTGCTCCAAGAGGTGGCTTAGAATTCCAGCTATTATAGCAGCTTCAACAAGGAACAGCAAATTTTAGAGAAGTGATGAGACAAAGGGAAAGGCCTTGAGTTCCAGGGGTGGGAACTTGTGAGTAGAAAAATAAATGGCAGATAAAGGCTGATTAGTACAGCTTGTTCATGTAGATTCCTCTGGTATTATCTCTAGATAATAAAGGTATAAAGTTTTCTTCAGTGATTGACCTATGTTCTCTGTGGTAGAAGGAGGGGGTAGAATACTTTTTGCCTTTGCAAATGTATGTCCTGCTTTTAGACAAATAGAGGGAGGGCAGAGAACTTTCCTGTATCTGTTTCTTCTTAATTGCCTTCAACTCAACAGTCCTTCGTATTTTGGGGTGGCATTGTCTTGTCTCCTGCAGATGCTTCCTTTGGTCTGGGAACATAATGCAAATAAAGCATATGGAGGCCTCATGGAGGTCCTAGACTAATGCGAATGATTTTCATCTCTTGGAAGATACTCAATAAATTTTGATTGAATTCAATAATTACCCCTCAATTTAGTATATTTTGTGATAAACACATATGAAGAAGCAATGGGATAATGAAGGAAAAATGTTTCCACAGAAGAGATGTTTGCTTTTGTTTGGAGAAATGGATGAGTATTTGTAACACTAAGTGGGAACAACAGACGTTTTAAGAAGTTTAGGAGAGGCATGAAAGAACAAGACATGTTTAAGATGTTGCAAGTAGCTGAGAACACTTGGAATGTGTCCCAAGTATGGGGAAAGGCATGAGAGGTAATCAAGCAGGAGTGATACCATGAATGTCTTTTGGCATAATTAGGAAATCAAATGTGCCTGGATATTGAACAACATTTTTCTTGTTCTTTATAAATTTTTCTAAAGTCCCAAAGTTGAGGACAATTTCTCTTAAAAGGTACAACACACACCTCATTAAGTCTTATCAAGAACAATTCAAAACAGTCTTTTTCCTCTTCTCTTTACCCCTCCTTCTGGCTTGTATAAGAATTCAGTTTGTTAAAGAGGAGATTAATAGAGGCAGTGAATATTATGCTTGGGGGAAAGTACTTTGCATTTCACATTCCTTTCCTTCTTCTTTCTAAGTCTAGAGGAGAGGGGAAGACTTAGAATGAGAGGAGGAGAGGGGGGAGAGAGAGAGAGAGAACAAGACATTCAGAGAGACTGAGGGTGCCTGCAAAGAGATAAGGCCAGCATTTCACCCCTGAGTTGATGCTTGTTCAGCTGTAGAAACTCTTAGCTTCTTACCAGTAGAGCTGCAAAAATGGAAGGCAGTGAGGGAATCCAGGTTATATGTATTTCTTAACCAGAGAATTCTGAAGGTGGGAAGCTGAGTCAAGAGCTACACTAGGAGTAGGAGTGCAAGGCTGGAAGCAAGGGTAATGATGTGGCAGTTTCCACACTCAGCATTGTCGTGGCTGAGTGTGCCTCCTAGATGGTCACCAAAAAGAACTGCCTTCAAAGTAAGGTTGCCTCAGGGTCAAGACACAGTGGATTGTGTTCTTGGGGCAGAAGAGGTTGCATGGGGATGGGAGCTATGAAAGGGTCCAAAACAGACTCACCAGAGAATACTTCACCCACTGCACGGATTGTACAACGTGGAAATGCCCCTCAAGAGCCCACAAATGTACTGCACAAGGAAGCCAGGATTTGAATGCAGCTGCTGGAAGATCACAGGTGGCTGAGAGAGAATTTGATGCAGCCTCATCTGATTAAATAACTACCTCTTTTTTTCTTAGTTTTTTTTTTTTTTTTTTTTTAACTAGGCCAGATCCTAAAAGCTGGGGTCAAGAAATTGAGAGAGGGAATCAGAGAAAAGAAAAAGAGACCATGCTCCTATATCACTTCCTTGGTGCAGGAACACCTAGCTTTAAATTGGATGGTAAACTGAAGTATTAATTTAGACTAACTTAATTAATTTAATTCTACATCTAGCTGTAAAATGATTGTACCTTCTGATTCAGTAAATTTAATAAGCCTGTTACACAGATATTATCATATAGTGGATACAGAGTCCCTACAGGTTTTAGGTCAAGGAGCCATGTATTCAAGCTATTATTTAACAGACAGCACCAGTAAAATCCTATGCTTTGTTCCTAGCCCAATCATTACTTTCTCACGTGAGTCAACCCTTCCATCACCTTGATTAATCTTCCCTATTTTTAATATCTACCCCTATAGTGATACTTGCCCTTAAATGCCTCTTTCTCATACTTGCTTGGAAGCTAATGGGGATAGAAATTTCCCTTACCTTTTTCTTTTTTTGCTCTTTTATTCTACCAATTCATCCATAAAAACTTAATAAATAAAAGGGGAAAATTGCATATATATTTTCTGTGGCTTTACTCTAAATTTCCTGAAAGTGGAGATTATAATCTATTTGTATTTATATTCTTGAATTTATCTAGACTAGCACTCAATAGCCATTTGTTGAAATAAAATTAATTTTAAATTCTTTTTAGTGACTTTAATAATTCCCACATGACATCTGCAGCTTCTGGATGTTTCCTGTTGTCCATTTTTCTGCCAGTTCTCATTCATGTTGTCTTATCTCCCCATGAGCTTGGTTATATCATTGACTGTGTGCAGGACTTTGGTTTGAAAACACATTCCTAGAAATAAGTTGAGGCATAGAATATTATACTACTTTAGGAGAATTTTTGTATGCTTCTGTAGGTACCTGGGGAGATTAATAAAAAAAGATTTTCTTTTTTTGAGAGGAGTTCCCACTATGTCACCCACACCGGAATACAGTGGCAGGATTTTGGCACACTGCAACCTCAGCCTCCCAGGCTCAACCAATCCTCCCACCACAACCTCTTGAGTAGCTGAGACCACAGGTGCACACCACCATGCCCGGCAATTTAAAAAATATATATATTTTTTGATAGAGACTGGGTTTTGCCATGTTGCCCAAGCTGGTCTTGAACTCCTGAGCTAAGGTGATCAGTGTGCCTCAGCCTCCCAGAGTGCTGGGACTACAGGCATGAGCCATTGCACTTGGCCAACAAGGATTATTTTAATCCAATTTTAGAGTGAGATTGTTTTGAGTAATCTGGGCCAGGTTACAGCTAGGGAGAAGGCTAGTTTATTTCTGGGTTACCTTTACTCCTGAAGCATAGTCTTTTGAGTCCCAATCCAAGATAAAGGTGGTTTACCAAACTCAGTGTTCAGCCCTGTACCCTTTTAAGATTATGAAAACTCTGGTTAGTCTTAGCAGCCTCATCTGGATCAGCAAATGTTCTCAGGGCAAAACCAGCCCCAATTGCTGAGTTAAAGTCATTAAGGTAGGAGTCCCTTTCTTTTTCCAATCTTGACCGGATATTGCTCATTGTTCTGTTATCTCTCTGACGCCCTCAAGTGGATGATTTTTATCTCCTGTCCCTATTTTCTAGTCGTCCTCAGTGGCAGGGTTGCTCCAAATTATGCAGTCCATCATTGCTAGATGTTGAAGTCCTGAAAACCACAATGTTGAACTGACTTGTTGCTTTTTTTCTAACTTTAAAAGAATTACCATTGACTTTGGTGGATTTTTAATTAGCCATAGCAGGAATCCTGGATTGTTGCCTGAGCACTGGATAACATTTTGAAAGCTACCAGGAAATGTTAATGAAATACCACATTCTATACCTCCAGAGTTCAGCCAAGTGTCTCCTCAATTTCAGACAGATACAGAATATATTTAAAGTTTCATGCAAGTCAGTCTTAATTCCCTATGAATCTGTGTCATTTTGACTACAATACAAGGTAAGAATTAACCTTGTGGTAAAGTTTTTTATAGCACCCACTTATCAAAACAACAGGACCTGTGAAAAAGCAAAAGAGAGAAATAGAACAATGAAGCCTGGCAAATAAGACCCTAAGGACAAGACTTCTTTCTGCAATGACTTTAAGATTATTTATCCATTACTACTTATCCAAACATTTATTAGAACCCTATGGTATGCCAGGTATGATAATGGATGCTACAGGTGGGAAGCAAAAATTTAAAAAGAAAGCCATGATTCCTGTCCTCCCATTACAGTGTCCATGCCTGGCAACTGCTTAATATACTATTACTCTAAAAACTTTGGAAATACAATCAGAGAGAGTGTTTTATTTGTTCTACTGCCCAAACTTATTTGCAGTGGGTCAAAAAATGGGAGCTTCATGGTAAAAAGAGGTGTTCATTTGCTCAGAGTGTAATGAAGAGGGAAAGAGAATGAGAAGGAGTTGGCATGTTGGGAGGATAGTTTCTGGCTGTGCTGGTTGGGATGAGGGCAGGCAAGGGAACTAACAGGTACAGTGACCCTGAGTCCCACCCTCTTTTTTAATATTTTCCCTTCGTGTTGCATGTCCACTTCCAGGATGAGACTCCCTTTCTCCTACCTCATCTCTCTTTTGAGTATGACCAAGCAAAGAACAGTGAGGGTTCTTCTCAGATGAATCAGCAGCTGTCTGTAATGGAGCCAAAATCAAGACACAGCTCTGCTCTCACTAATTTTCTAGATCAGAGGCTTTATTTAAAGGCTGAGGGAGAATTGAAAAATTTCCAACTGAGTAACCTTACTTACTCCCTAGACCCTTTCCAGGAATTGCTAACAATCCTAAATAAAGGAACTACTAAGCCAAGCACATTTTCTTTCTTTCTTTTCCTTTTTTTTCCCACGAAACATAGGGCTTTATTAGTGGGGAAATGTACCTATAGAGTAGATAGTCCAGCAGCGGCAGGATGGGCACGAGAACTGCAGCAGTTTTGCAGAAAGCATGTAGCTTACACAGCATTTCCACTTAGCATTCCTCCTAACAATCTCCACCTGGCAACCTTACTGTTAACCCGAAACAAAAGGCCTTGATTCTCACGTACAGCAGGTGTTCCACAGGACCATCCAGGGCCTCAGGTGTTCCTTATAGACAAGAAATGACTCCCTGATTGGCCATTCCTGAATTCCTCAGCTCAGAATTCCAAACAAATATTCAGATGCACCTACCATAAGCGTCATTCTCAGGGTCTATGCCTACGATCGCTGTCAAATGCACTGATGCGGTTTGACTCTGTGTTCCCACCCAAATTTCGGGTTGAATTACCTTCACATGTTGAAGGAGGGGCCTTGTGGGAAGTGATTGGATTACGGGGGCGGCCTTCCCCCTTGCTGTTCTCACGATAGCGTTCTCGTGAGATCGGATGGTTTAAAAGTGCAGCACTTCCTGCCCACCGCTTCCGGCCGCCTCGGGAAGAAAGGGCTTGCTTCTCCTTTGCCTTCCGCTGTGACCGGAAGTTTCCTGAGGCCTTCCCAGCCATGTGGAACTGTGAGTCAATTAAATCTCTTTTCTGTATAAATTACCTAGTCGCAGGTAGTTATTTTTAGCAGTGTGAAAACAGACTACCATACATATGGGCACCAAGTTGACAAGAGGTAGACTGCTGTGACTTCGAAAGGTGTCAAATTGGCCAGGCTGAAATACAGTGCCTAGACTTCCCTTTCCTGTGTTTCTGTTCAGGTGCACCGCAGGATAGACTCTTGGGGGATTTGAAGGCTGGAAGTGAAGCAGCAGCCATTATGTAGCGTTGTCATTTACCTGCCAGCTCACCTTGTGGCGAGAGGCAGCAGCTGGATCTGCAATTGTGGCACCTTTCCCTGGATCCTTCTTTAGTTTTTCTGACTCCTGGGCATGTATGTGTGTTTAGCTACCTTACAGAAGAAACGGGCTTCTGCGAGACACCTATTCCATTAAGGTCAGAGGCAGCAGGAATTGACACAGGTTTCAGCTGGCTTTGTAAGCTCCGGATTGGGCTTGTGGGTTCCAGCTTGTTTCTGCTGTCCCTCACTTTCCTCCTGCCTTTCCCTCTTGATTGCCTCTCCAGCATCAGACTGGAAGACAAGAGCCTCGCACAAACTGTTAACCAGCTCCCACAATTGTGGGAGGGCCAATTCCTGTAACAAATCCCATCTTCTGTTTCTTTGGTAGAACCCTAACTAATATGGTAAATTATAGAAACTAATATGCTATTTAAAAAATTTATAATACAGGACAATTTTTGCTAACATTATAAGTTATTTTACTGCGAAAGCTACTTGTTTGATAAAGGCGTGATACTCCTATAATTAAATGTGTGAGCACATAGAGACCCTGGTATTCTGTCTTGAAAAATAATTATATTTGAATTTAGCATAATTTGAAATTTTATTTCCTTGGACGTTATAATCAAACCTTTTCAATTTATAAAAGAGAAAGGTAAATATGACTAAAAACTAATTGGCACAATAGCTAGCATATACTTTTTTTTAAAAATTGTACCTTAGGTTCTGGGGTACATGTGCAGATCATGCAGGATTGTTGCATAGTTACACACATGGCAATGTGGTTTGCTGCCTTCATCCCCCCCACCCCGTCACCTACATCTGGCATTTCTCCCCCCATGTTATCCCTCCCACCCCTACCTCCACCTCCCACTGCCCCTCCCTTACTCCCCACAGACCCCAGTGTGTGATGCTCCCCTCCCTGTGTCCTTGTGTTCTCATTGTTCATCACCTGCCTATGAGTGAGAACATACAGTGTTTGATTTTCTGTCCTTGTGTCAGTTTGCTGAGGATTATGGTTTCCAGATTCATCCACGTCCCTACAGAGGACACAAACTCATCATTTTTTATGGCTGCATAGTATTCTGTGGTGTATATGTGCCACATTTTCCTTGTTCAGTCTTATCGTCGATGGGCATTTGGTTTGGTACCAGGTCTTTGCTATTGTAAACAGTGCCGATATGAACATATGTGTGCATGTGTCTTTATAATAGAATGATTTATAATGCTTTGGGTATATACCCAGTAATGGGATTGCTGGGTCAAATGGAATTTCTATTTCTAGGTCCTTGAGGAAGCACCACACTATCTTCCACAATTAGGAGGGGGAGGGTGCAAGTGTCCAGGAATTTATCCATTTCTTCCAGGTTTACTGGTTTATGTGCATAGAGTTTGTGGTAATCTCTGATGGTGGTTTGTATTTCTGTGGAATCAGTGGTGATATCCCCTTTATCATTTCTTATTGCATCTATTGATTTTTCTCCCTTTTTTTTATTCTGGCTAGAGGTCTATTTTGACCTTTTCAAAAAACCAGATCCTGGATTTATTGATTTTTTGAAGGGTTTTTTGTGTCTCTGTCTCCTTCAGTTCTGCTCTGATCTTAGTTATTTCTTGTCTTCTGCTAGCTTTTGAGTTTTTTTGATCTTGCTCCACTAGCTCTTTCAATTTGGGTGATAAGGTGTTGATTTTAGATCTTTTCTTACTTCTCTGGTGGGCATTTATTGCTATAAATTTTCCTCTAGACTTTGCTTTAAATGTGTCCCAGAGATTCTGGTATATTGTGTCTTCGTTCTCATTCCTTTATTTCTGCTTTCATTTCATCGTTTATCCAGTCGATATTCAGGAGCCAGTTGTTCAGTTTCCATGAAGTTGTGCGGTTCTGAGTTAGTTTCTTAATTCCGAGTTCTAATTTGATTGCCCTGTGGTCTGAGAGACTGTTTGTTTTGATTTCCATTCTTTTACATTTGCTGAGGAGTGATTTACTTCCAATTATGTGGCCAATTTTAGAGTAGGTGCAATGCTGTGCTGAGAAGAATGTATATTCTGTGGATTTGGGGTGGAGATTTCTGTAGTTGCCTATTAGGTCCACTTGGTGGCCAAGCACATTTTCTAAGTACGAAAGAGAATTCAAAAATTAAACAGACTAACAAAATGCTGTGGAAATGAATGAATCAAGCTCCTCATCTTAGTTTTTCCTAAGTCTCAAAACCAGAGCTGTGACTATGAGTCATAATGTTGTACCATCTTCTCTTTCTCTGTTGTAAATCATTCAACCAAAACTACACACTTTGGTGAAGTTAAAATATATATGAATAAGCTGACTGAACAGGCCTACCTTGGAGCTTGAATGTGAAAGCTTAAGACAAATATGCCGAGATTGCATTTTACAGAGTTAGGAGATAGGAAGTTCAAAGGTTACAAATGTGAAACATTTGAGAATTAAAGGGTCGAAAAATGAAAGCAAATACAACTGCATGAAGACTGCAGTAATTCGTATTTCCTGGGGAAGCTAATCTGATACTAGCAGTCATAACTGTAAAAATTGCATTGTTTTTAGTGTTTATTTTTTATTATGTTATTTAGTTAATTAATTAAGCTTAGTTGTTCAATTAAATTTTAATTAATACAGTAACTGGAACTAGGCAAACAAAGCTCTGCTTACCAGCAGTCCTTTGGAACCTGCTTTGATGAATAGGTCAAAATGATTTATAATTAGGTGTCAATTATTTATATGCAGATTATGTTGTTAAAGGCCCCAAGGGCATATTGAAAAGTTTATTTTCTTCAAGAGCTTTCAACTTCCTTCCTACCTATTACCTTATTTATATATGTTAATTTTCTTAGGTTCATAGATATTCACAGAGAGTAAAACACGACTATAAAACAGTATTTCTCTGTTTGCTTTTACAAATTCTAAGCCTATGGCAAGTGAATTAGTAGAGTTTTCTTCTGTTTTGTTTGGTTTAGTACATCTAACAGGAGCTCATCAGTGGAGAACGTGGTGTCTATTCACAAGAATAAATAAGACTAAATTCAGGATTTAATTTTTTTTAGAGAAAATGTGTCATAAATCGATTGCTTGATTTATTCTTTCCCTTGCTTTTCCTCTTTACTCCCTACCTCTATCCTTTTCTTTTTTACTGCTACTTTGGAAGGAGTTTCTGGGCCTTTATGTTTATTTGTACATGGGGACACACTGATCAAGTGTTTGTTAAATGTAATATTGATCAAATATACTTTACATTTATATAGAACTTGCATGAATATTTTATCTTTTCATTCTCACAATTCTTCTAAGATGTTTACCAAAAAAACCCCTATTTTTTCCCTTTTACAGATGTGAAACTAAGTCTAAGAAAAGCAAAGTATTAGACTCAAGATCAACAATTACTAACTAATGGAGTTGCTATTATTATAACACACTCACTGATATTGACCAATTTTATGTGCCATAAAATTAGATTAAAATATTACTATCTATGAAATGTTTTATGGTTATGCTACAAAGGCATATGGTGGAGTATGATCTATGTGTGAATATTCTGTCTATCTTCTAAAGCTAAGACCATCTAACCAACCTCTCTGCATGCTAGATAAACTTAGATCCCCAGATCCCCAACCAGTTCTGCTCTCCAAACATGGAGTCCTCTGAAATACAGTCTGCAATACTTGGAATATTTAAATGGTCTTCTTACTTGCTAATTTTGCCTGCAAATGTTCATTTTTGGCCTTAGGTCAAGACTACATTTTATGTTTCCTGTAAGACTGGTGTCCTTATCTAATGTTTTTTCCATGAAGCTAGACAAAAGGGTCACACAATCTGGATGTAACTATGACTTGTGATTTTAGTTAATGTACCTATGTTGAACCAGTCACCTTGCCTATTATAATTTTATATTTGTACTTGTGTAAATGCCCAGCAATAGCATTTTTTTATTTTTAAAATGTCTAATGCAATTTTCTTTAATAAGTACATGATCTCTACATCTTTTCTGTAACCTTTCTGAAAACATTAAAATTTTCTAACTGGATAGGTTTATGAATTTTAAAAAATGATTAGTGGGACAACACATCCTCCATTAACCTTGGACAAAAGTGGCTCACCCATTTAAAAAGAAAAACCAACAACATTCCATGGAAATATTTATGGAAACTTAAATACAGTCACTACTGAAGAGCTGATAAAGAATATAGGGCATATGAAGCAAAAATACCTACTTAAAAAAAAAAATATATATATATATGTATGTACATATAAGTAAAAATATATGTAAACATGTGCCTATATGCTGAAATATAAAATGTTGAATATATGTCTACATGTAGTTTTTACACAAATAATATATATACATACACCAGCAATACTCTACCTCAGTTTTCCTTAGGTAAGCAGAAAAAAAATCTATATGTAGATATATATACCGATTTACTTTGTCATAGATTAGCTGAAGATGAAACATTTTGAGTGAGGCATGAGGCTTGAGGCTTGAGGCTTGAGGCTTCTACCTGCTTTACTGTTATATTTACATTTTGTCCTCTCATCTGCAATTGGCTAAAGCCCTAGTAGAAATGGGCACAGGAAGTGGGCACAGGAAGTTCTTTGAAATTGCATTGACAATTACTGGATGTAGGCAGCTGTATATATTACATCAATTACAATTTCATTACAATTAAATAACCTTACTGCATTGGTGCATGGGAATATGTTGCCAACTTCGAGTTCCTGCCTCATCCCCATCCCACCCTCCATAGTTCTACACGTTCAATTGACAGAAGCTAAAGCAGGGTAAAATCTATTCTGAGTTTCTCACTTGAGGCTACAGATGAGGTTGTTGTTTATTTATTATTTATAATTTATTATTTATAATAATAAACTAAATAATATTATTATAAATACATTTCATTGGCTCTTACACCTACTTGCACATTTAAGCTCCCTAGGCTTTGCAGTGTTTACCACCAACTATTTCCACAAAACCCAAAAAGGTGCCTAATGTGCTCTCATAAACAATTACGCCTCCTTGGGACTCTGCTATTGCTCCATTAGCTTTCAAATATTCCCCTGGGCACCATAATCTTCTAGTAGGCTCTGCCACTGCTCCCCCAGGCATCATTGAGAATGTGCTCAAGTCCCGAAGTGGATAAATGGGCAAAGGTAATATGCCTTTCTTCCCTTTGTATTATAATTTGTCAAAGAGATTCCCAAGCAGCCCTGCCTCTACACCAATGTTTTCAGAGCTTTTGTGTAAAACTGCTCTATTTTTGTTAAATTTTTCTCATTCTAGACCATCTGGGCTGGACATGTATTCGATCGACAGCCACTATGTTGTGCTAAAATTTCTTACCCCCTTTCAATGACAGAGACTTTGTTATAAATGTGTCATGCCTGGTTCCTTCTTCCCTTTAGGTGAACTCTTTTTCCAGAAGGCTTTTCAGTCCCTGTAGAAAGAGACTTAAGTTAGGGCCATACCAAAATTTTCTAGAGGAATCAGAATGTCAACAGAAGACATAGATCATACCAGAGATGAAATCCTTGCTGCAGAAATAAGCACACATTTATAGACTGGTAGAACTTAAAGGTCAGTTGATACTCTGAAGTTTCATTCAAAAATGAAAAAAAAAAAGATAAATTCAGAAGATAGCAACTTCATACACAAAATTCATTTGATTAAAGGAGCTTGAGTCAATCCTATGAAATTGAGAGTCCTCTTGAAGTTTCAAAATTGACCAAAAAAAGTTGAGGAAGATAATTCTGGAGATGGAAGTTTGGTTTTACCACTTATTTGTCATTAAATCTCTTAGATCCTTAATTTTCTCATCTGTGAAATAGTAAGTCCTAACAGAAACGGGAGAAAATTGTTGACTTAGGTACTGTACTCTTCCTCTTTGGATAAAGAACCATGTAATTATTTTTCACCTTATTTCTAATTAGTGAAAAAATACAAGTTATTTTTTTAATGTGAGATTTTAAAATCTTTTGTAGAATGCTCTTTGTAATGCATGGCTATTACAAGCAGGTTATTTTACTATTTCACAGTTACGTCACTTCTATAAATTATGATAAGACCACCTGGATAGAGGTTCCTTTTGATGTGAGTCCTCCTAACCTAGCTGCAGTTTTCTCAAATTTATTCAGGGGCCAGGCTTGGTGGGAAGAAAGGGTCCCAACAGTGCTGGCTGTATCATACTGAATTTTTCTTTCCTTTCTCTTGGGTCCTAAAGGGTACCCTAGAACAGTGGGGGAAAGCTAAGAGCAAAATTATTTGTACATACTAAGCACTGTGAGAAGCTTTGCCCTTAAGCTTTGAATTTCTGAGTCTGACTAAGAAGAATGAATTAAAATGGAAGTATGTGACTTCCTCAGAGTTCACTGAGCTCTTTCCCTAGGACCCAAACTTTACTCTCATTATTGAGTTGCTGAGATGATCTGGTTGTGTACACTGTAAAACGCTATATGAATGTTGTTAGTCATCATGTGAGGAAGAATTCAGAGCTGATTCGTTAAGCAGTGTTTACTGCTAATACTAAGGACTGAAGTCCCAATGAACACTGAAGTTTTACGTTAGGGATGCAATTCCTGTGACCTAGTACACCAGCCTGGAACTAAAAATTAAAATTTCAACAAAAGAATCAATTCCTTTCTTAGCAGATCACCTTAATTAAACCCATATAATTTCAGGAGTCTTTGGGGGAATATTTCTTGGCTGACATGTCCTATTCTCCATTGACTTGCTATCATAGAAGCCAGAGGTGAATAAAGTCACAAAGATGAGTTGTCCTCCCCTGTGGTGTCTCCAATCCAGATGTCATTGTTCGGGCTTGCTGCTGGGACTCTGGGTCCACACTGAGCTCCAAAAGGAATGGCAAATTGGAAACTCTCATTTCTGTGAGTACAGTCCTGTGGTCTGCACTCCTCCCACGCTACAGAGAATTGCCTTCTACCCAGCTGTCTCCACAGATCACAGTAAAATAACTCTTTAGGGTGCCTCTGGATTTTTTCATATATTTCCTTCTCCTTTCAGGGACAGGGGTGAGAAACTTTGTGTTCTGTCCAAAATTGTTCTTCCTTTTTGTTATTAGTTTGCTCCCTAAAATGGTCCATTTCCCTTGGTTCAAACTTATGAACCTCAGTCCTTTATTCTTTAGGTTAACTTCACCCACCGCAGGTCCATATCCTCAGTCCCTAAAGCAAATAAACTGATAGCATATCCATTTCCATTAGTCTTCTAGAAGTATTTAGTCAAGTCTGAATTTAAGTGAAATTTTTAAAAAAAGACATATGTTGCCAGATGGAGTTCTTCTGCTATAAGAATATCCTAGACATAAAGTATTGGCAGTGACACATAGATTCTACACTTTATGGTATTTTTTTTAAAGTATGAAACTACTTGTCTGAGAAGGTATATTTATTTTTGCCTAGAAATGGGATGGAGTGGAATCTGTGATTCAACCAGTGGACTATAAACTGAATTTCTACTAAAATTTAGCATTTCACCCCTCAGGTAATGTTCCTTAAAGAAAACATATCACATCTGTAAAAAGTATCTCATCTGTGCATCATTGCTCATTTATTCAGAAATTGCTAGTGAGTATCTACTATACATGTGTCAGTCAGTGTTCCAGTTTTTGGGTTATGGTAGTAAACAAGACAACAAAGTCCTGGCCCTTAAGGAATTAAAACAAGGTGGCAAAGTCCTAGCTCTTACAAAGTTAAATAAAGAAAAAAGAGAAATCCATATTGCTATATAGGAAATTGTGTGGGTTAGGTTGCCATAACAAAATATCACTGGGTGATATTTTATTTAAGATTGGGTGGCTTTAAATAAGGTAAATTTATTTCTTATAGTTCTAGAGATTGGAAAATCCAAGATCGAGTTTCTGACGTTTCAGTTCTGGTGAGGTTTGTCTTCCTGGCTTGCAGATGAGTACCTCCCCCTGTGTCCTCACATAGTAGAGAGAGAACCAGCTCTATAGTCTCTTAACGATAAGGATACTAATTCCATCATGAGGTCCCTACCCTCCTTATCTCATCTCAACCTAATTACATACCAAATACTATCACATTAGAGGTTAGAGCTTTAACATAAGCATTTTGAGAGGACACAATTCAGTCGACATCAAAAATAAATAGGGAGATGTGATGGAGAGTGCTGGGGTAGATGAGAAACTTTAGGATAAATGAGAACTTTTTGAGGAGGAGCTAGCTGAGCTGAGATGAGAGCTGAGAAAGTAGCAATCTTGTGTGATTCTTAGGTAGAAATCATTTCAGACACAGGAACAGCAAATGCAAAAGCCCCAAGTATCTAAAGAGTATAGAAGGCAGATGTGGCATAAGATAAGGGAGAAAGAGATAATGTCAGTTTGGACTAGGATGGTGGCTCTGGAGATGCAGGGAAGTGGATCAATCAGAAACACAGAACTCTAAGAACTTACAGATTCAATGTGGAAGATGAGTGGAAGGAGGAATCAAGGTGATTTCTGGGCAATTGGATGTACCATCTACCATTTCCTGTAATGAAAGAAAGTAAAAGCAATTCTTTATAAATTCAGAACATTGGTAAATCATTGACACAAATGACCTCATAAAGATACCAGTATAGCTATGGATTGATCATTGTGAAATATAATGAAATTATCTTCAAAATAAGTTTTTATCCAGAATCAGTTTCAGAGACTTCAAAGCTGGTAATATGGAAACCGAAAGATGGAACTGATCGAAATCAAGTAACAGATCATGAATTAACATATTACATTTGGAATTGCCTTCCCATTGTTTATTTTACTTTTATGATCATCTGTCTCTGTGAGAGACAAATTATTTTCTGTGTTAAAATAACCATGAATAATAACATAACTAATATTTATGTAGTCTTTATTCTACCTTCTAGATGCTTCACATGTATTAACCAAGTTAACTAACAAATGAAATTAACTAATTTATTCCTAAAGCAGTGCTATCACTAGGCCCGTCATATAGTTAGTAAAACTGAGACACGATTAACTAAAATGATCTTCATGAGGTATCATAGCTACTAAGTGGGCAAAGCCAAGATTCAAGCCCAACAGTCTGACACCATAGTTCATGTTTTTATCCACCTCAGTATAATACTCTTCATTCATAATTAATAAGGCCAAGGAGATTGGGAAAATGCTAAATTAATGGGTTAAATGCACTTGCCTGTAGAACTAGATTTTGTAAAAAGGCGTTTTTAAAGATACCATTATGTACCAGATAGATCCAAAGAAAACATAACTTTCAAGTGTTTTAAGGTCTTTCTAACACAGTAAGGATTTTTTTCAGATCAATCCAATGAGCAAGCCATGAGAAAAATCTAGTCTATACTGTGGTTTCTCTTCTGGAATTTGAAAATCAGTCACCATTGTCCTTTAGAAGAGATTTGATCGATTGCACTATGAGCTTTTAAATTCATGCCAGTTAACAACAGTTTCCTGTTTGTGAGCTGTAAACAGATGTATTGCAATAAATATTGTGATCTGACAAATCAAAGGCCAAAAAAAATTTATCTGTTCACTGCAGAATAAGATATTGACTTTCCACCATGTCCCAGCTACTCTCCTAGGCACTGGAGTCTCTCACAGCTTTACTTGCTCCTTAGTGAACATAAGCCTTAGTTTTCTGATTTAGAAACAGAGAAAGATAATGATCAGATTTTTACTGTGACATTTTAGGCCCAAAACTTGCTTCCTATTAATTTTTTTTGCATCATGACACTGCTTCTTTTCTAATGAGTAATACATCAGTGTCTCTGAAATGAGCTGTCTTCGATGATTTTCTGGAAGAATATATTTTCAAAGACATCTTCTGTTTGCAGAGAAGGAGGCATTATTAATAGTTAATATTCAGCATTGCACTTAATGACAGAATAACCTGAGATGAGAGTTGGGACACAAACCTTTAAATGTTTTATGTAATAGTAACTTCTTTTTTTTTCCTGAGTGGTGCTTTCTAATTAGTTATATGTGTTGTCAAAACTTTTCCAATATTTCATTTTTGTAGCATAGTAACATTGGCCTACTTCTTCCTGTGAGTGTACCTTTGCTAGTTTCCTCAACAGATTGTATGGTGTGAGGGAAATCAATAGCTCATTTTTAACGTTCACATTTAACATTTAAATTTATTCACATAATAAATTTAATTTGTTAGTTAACTTGGTTAATACATGTGAATGTATTTGTTAGTTAACTTGGTTAATACATGTGAGATGGATAAGCCCAGGGGAGTTTCGGTCAAGTTTTGCATCCTTCTGACAAGGAAATACATGTTTTTCTTGTTCGAAGCTGCATAGTTTACAAGCAGCAATTGACAGTTTTGCAGAACTTCCTGCAGTCAGATCTGTCACAGTGGCTCCTAAAAGTCATACTGAATGTGGTATGAGTGTATCTATAACCACCTTTTCCACCAAGTTTAATTCCATAAAAGCTTCTGTCCTTGAATTTACCCAATAAACGTTAAGACTGGTTAAGTAACTGGAAGAAAGCTATTAATCATCTCTAAAACCAGATGGTGGTGTTTGAAGTCTGGACAATTTCTGTATGCTGAAAGGTGCAAGTTTAGTGGGATTGTTTTTTTCATTTTAAATACCTGTCAAAGATATCCTGTGTTTAGTCCATTTGTGTTGTTATAACAATACCTGAGACTGGGTAATTTATAAAAAAACAAGTCTATTTGCCCACAATCCTGGTGGCTGGAAAGTCGAAGAGCATGGTGCCAGCATCTGCTGGATCTCTGGCAAATCCTTTCCTGCTGCATCATAACATAACAATGGTCAAAGGAGAAGTGGCATGTATGAAAAGGGATCAAATGGAAGGGGAACTTCACTTTATAACAACCAGTTCTCAACAGAATTAATTCCTGAAAGAGCAATAACCCACTCACTTCTAAGAGATGAAGTCAATCTATTTATGAAGGATCTGCCCTCAAAACCCAAGTACTGACACCTCCCAACACTGCCTCATTGGGAATAAACTTTCAACATGATTTTTGGTGGGGACAAACTACATTCAAATCACAGCAAACTGTAACCTACTTTATTTTGCTGACCTTCAGAGAAAGAAATGGTGGCAAGTTGATTTATTCAGGGCTAGAAGCCACTTTTGTGCCCTTGAACATATTAATTCATACATATATTCTTATGGGTTTATGACTATTGCTACTTTTTAGAACATAGTAGTAGAGAATCGCCTGAACAAAAACTCTGTGCTTTATATTACTTATTATAGTAGGATGCATCCTTATTAAAAATCATGACTCCTACAGAGAAATGGTAAGAATAGTCATGATCTGGAATGTCATTCAAATGAACACTGCTGGGAATAAGCAAATCCCAGAAGAATTAGACTTTACTTCTTGGTTTCATTGCCCACTCACACCTTCCCAAGAAGAATGTAATCTATGTTTCCATAATGCCTTTTTCTTCTAAAATTTCTAGAGTTTTTTCATTTTAATCATGTACCTTCCCCTTCCCACTAAACTCTTCTTCTTTAAAGGTACAGACATTAAACTGTTTTAATAATAATTTACAGGATGTTTTGCATCTTCTAAGGAATATCTGAGGAATTCAAAAATTTCTTTTAATGTTTTTCATTTTCATTTTTAACTTTTATGGCTACATGGTAAGCATATAAAGGTACATGAGATATTTTGATATAAGAATATAATATGCAATAATCACATTGGGAAAATGGAGTAGTCATCACCTCAAGAATCTATCATTTCTTTGTGTTACAAATGTTCCAATTATACTTTTAGTTATTTTTATTTTTATTATTTTTAAGCTATGGCATTTGGCATTTTTTTCAACTAATATTTTAGATTCAGGAGGTATATGTGCAGATTTGTTACCTGAATATATTGCATGATGCTGAGGTTTAGGGTATGAATGAACCTGTCACCCAGATACTAGCATAGTACCCAACAGTTAGTTTTTCAACCCTAATGCCTTCCTGCCTCCTCACTCTAGTAGTTCCCGGTGTCTATTGCTGCCATCCTTATATCCATGAGTATCCATTGTTTAGCTTTCACTTCTTATAAGTGAGAACATGTGGTATTTGGTTTTCTGATCCTGTGCTAACTGGCTTAGGATAATGGCCTCTAGCTACAACCGTGTTGCTGCAAAGGACATGAATTTGTTCTTTTTTTGTGGCTGCATGGTATTCTATGGTGTATATGTACCACATTTTCTTCACCCAGTCCACCACTGATGGTCCCCTAGGTTGATTCCATGTCTTTGCTGTTGTGAATAGTGCTGCAGTGAGCATGTGAATGCACGTGTCTTTTTGGTAGAATGATCGGTTTTCTTTTGGATATATACCCAGTAATGAGATTGCTGGGTCAAATAGTAGTTCAGTTTTAAGTTCTTTGAGAAATCTCCAGATTGCTTTCCATGGTGGCTGGACTAATTTACATTCCCACCAGCAGTGTATAAACACTCCATTTTCTACGCAGCATTCCTAGTAGGTGTGACTGTAGAGAGTGTCGGGTAGGGTCATTTGACTTTACTTCTGTAGGCCTATGCCGTTCTCCCAGGCACAGGTTTATGTACTCCCCGGGCTGCACAAGTATGGCACCAGCATCTTGGCTTCTGATGAAGCCTCAGGGGGCTTTCACTCATGGCAGAAGCTGAAGAGGGGACAGGCATGTCACATGGTGAGAGAGGAAGCGAGAGGGTGATGAGAGCACTCTCAGACTCTTTAACAATCAGTCTCATGGCAACTCATTAGCATGGAGAGGGCACCAAGTCATTCATGAGGAATCTGTTTCATAACTCCTACCATGCCTCACCTCCAATATTAGGGATCACATTTCAGCATGAGATTTGGAGGGAACATCCAAGTTATATCAACCATTGTCTGATATTGGGGGCATACATTATTTTGCTGAATTCTTTTTTTTTTTTTTTTTGAGATGGGATCCCGCTCTGTCACCCAGGCTGGAGTGCAGTGGCGTGATCTTAGCTCACTGCAACCTCCACCTCCCGGGTTCAAGCAATTCCCCTGCCTCAGCCCCCAGAGTAGCTGCGATTACAGGTATGCACCACCATGCTTGGCTAATTTTTGCATTTTTAGTGGAGATCAGGTTTCACTGTGTTGGTCAGGCTGGTCTCGAACTCCTTACCTCGTGATCTGCCTGTCTCGGCCTCCTAATGTGCTGGGATTACAGGCATGAGCCACCTCACCCAGCCCTTGCTGAATTCTTTATTTTTAGAGAAGCCTAAAGCAAGAAAGGAGGCTCAACCAGCCTTCATTAACAGAGATTCAAAAGCAAGAAGGCATGAGTTTCCACATTCCAGATGAATGCTAGGGGAGGTAGCTGTACTGGAGTGGTTTTGATGTGACCAGTAGTAAAAGGCTAGGGACAGGAGCTGAGGAGAGTCACAGGAGTCAGTTGACAATGCACCATGCACATCAGTCCCTGGGCTCTGCATCCGGATCTCCTAAGGGACCTTTGCCAGTCATCTCTTCTATCTGAGCTCTCTATGCCCAGCATTAGTATACTACTTTCTCTTTCTTTCAATCTCCCATCCTTTGTCTCTCCTCCCCAAATGATATCCCTCCTAACCTTCCAAATTCTTCTTACTTGCTTTAGGAGAGCTGGTTACTGACTTCTTACCCATGCCTAGTAAGTTGTTTCTAGATCCTGAACCCCTTAATATCTGTTAAAAAGTGCAGAACATAGCAACTCATTTTTATTTATTGTTAATTTATACTATTTATTCAAAATGATTTGATGAAACTTTCAAGAAAAAATGTTATAAAAAGAAGACAATCCCTTACATTTTAAAAGTAAAGGAATTCAGTGTTATCAGTTACCCAAGATGATTTGATTACCATAATTAGGTCTTAAATTTAGCTGAATTAAATTTCGTGGCAGTAAAGAAAAGAAAGAGGATGTGAGAGTTATGAAGCATTGACTTTCTGGCGGAAGAAAACATTCAAATTTGTTAGTAGAGAAACTTCTTTCATTAACTAAATCCAAACATGAATTTATTGTATGAGTCATTAAATAAGATGCTATGACTTTCAAAAGATGCTTAAGTGCTGCTAGTTTGCAGCAACATTACTGCAGCTGGAGGCCATTATCCTAAGTGAAATAACACAGAAACCGAAAATGAAATACCACATTTTCTCACTTATAAGTGAGAGCTAAACACTGAGTACACACATGGATATGTAGATGGAAACACTAGACACTGGCACTCCAAAAGTTGAGAGGGAGGAAAGGATTGGGGGATGGGTTGAAAACTACCTATTGGATACTACCTTCACTGTTTGGATGAAGGGTTCCCTAAAGGCCAAACCCCAGCATTACACAATATACCCATGAAATAAACCTCCACATATGCCCCTAAATCTATAGTTTAAACAGATAAATAATGCTGTTAGCATGGATGGCTCTTGAATTGATACTCTGTAAAGCCTGAGGACATAATATCACATTGTAAGGGTGGAACTAGGGTTCAAAGGTCTGGATTTGAATCCTGGTCCTACAACTTTTGGGGGCTTTGTAACAGTTTACTGAGTTCTCTGAGCAACATTTTTCTTATCTATGAAGAATAACACCTGCTGTAAGTCTGTTTTGTGGAAATTAAATACATTAATATCCATAAAATTGTATTAGAATATTAAATGTTTTAAAATTTTTAATCCAAGAAAAAGAAAAGAAAATTACAACTACCCATACTTTTCTCACAGCTTTTAGTTTTATTTTTGCATTTGACATACATAATTTTCTTCTCTCAGAAATCTTATTCCCATTTTAGAGAGAGAAAGTGAGGCTTTTGGATCTTGGATTGAGTTTGGCCCATAGATGTACATAGACGCTTCAAAAAAGCAAACCAAAATAATACAGAACAAAGCAACAGTGGTACCACTCTGCATGACTGTTTTTTGAGGACCTGCTAGTATGCTTGTCTTCTAAGGCATTTCAGAAGAGTTCCATAGTGGACTGAGCACAGTCTTTCTCTGAAGTGGTGAGACCAGTTGGCTTTGTACCTTGATAGGTAGAAAAGCAGAGTTTTATTCCTGGAGCCCCAGTAGGGAACTGACAATTTTCCAAATTAGCCCACAAGAACAGAAACTGCTGTAGCCTCACCAGCACCCAAGGGAATGCTAATGTTCCAGGTGTATCAGAAGAACATTTTGAGCCCCAATGCTAAATCTATGTGTAGGCAACAAAGTAGAATAATTCCTCTAAGGAAATCCAAGTATCTTTTTTTTTTTAATTGTACTTTAGGTTTTGGGGTACATGTGCACATCCTGCAGGACTGTTGCATAGGTACGCACATGGCAATGTGGTTTGCTGGCTTCATCCCCCTGTCACTTACATCTGGCATTTCTCCCCATGTTATCCCTCCCTGACTTCCCCATCCTCCTGCTGTCCCTCCCTTGGCCCGCCCACCAACAGACCCCAGTGTGTGATGCTCCCCTCCCTGTGTCCATGTGTTCCCATTGTTCAACACCCGCCTATGAGTGAGAATATTCGGTGTTTGATTTTCTGTTCTTGTGTCTGTTTGCTGAGAATGATGGTTTCCAGATTCATCCATGTCCCTACAAAGCACACGAACTCATCATTTTTTATGGCTGCCTAGGTGTATATGTGCCACATTTTTCTTGTTCAGTCTTATCGTTGATGGGCATTTGGGTTGGTTCCACGTCTTTAACAACATTCAATTATAGCTCCTCAATGGACTGATCTTCAACCTAAAACAATTAATGAATTAAATTTTAAAAATGATAATTTTTTTTTTTTTCTTGAGACGGAGTTTCACTCTTGTTACCCAGGCTAGAGTGCAATGGCACGATCTTGGCTCACCGCAACCTCCGCCTTCTGGGTTCAGGCAATTCTCCTGCCTCAGCCTCCTGAGTAGCTGGGATTACAGGCACGCACCACCATGCCCAGCTAATTTTTTGTATTTTTAGTAGAGACGGGGTTTCACCATGTTGACCAGGATGGTCTCGATCTCTTGACCTCATGATCCACCCGCCTCGGCCTCCCAAAGTGCTGGGATTACAGGCTTGAGCCACCGCGCCCGGCCTTAAAAATAATAATTACTATTAAGGCTCAAATTTGAAGTCTAAATGATTAAATAGAAGAAATACTTCAAAATACAGATAAAAAAATACAAACACCATCATGGAATATATGAAAAGTGTAGGATGCAGATCTAATAGATGTAACTTACAAATAAGGAGAATTCCAAAAGAAGAAAAAGGAACATATGTAAGAGAGGCTATAATTTTTGTAAAGGGAAGGACGTTCATCTAAATTAAAGAATAACTGGAATCTGAATCTGCATATTAGAGGGTTTGCTGAAATCCATAGATAAATAATTTAGAAAGAAAGTCACATAGCTAGATATTGCTAGATAACATTTCTGAACTCTAAGAGTAAGAAGAAGAACATTTACAAATTGTCAGGAGGAATAAAAGATGACTTACAAAGGAAAAGCAGTCTTGTATCAGAGTTTTCAGTAGTGACAATAAAAGCTAGATACTCAAAAAAACCCTATAGACTGATGGAAAAAAAGAACTGTAGCCCAAGAATCTTGTGTCTTAGAATAATATTCTTTATCAGTTAGGATGAAAGATATTTGAGAACATGCAAGAATTCACATAATATCTATGCTACTATCTTGTCTGAGCCAAATACTTATTTGTGAGGAATCACTTATGAGAAATTATGCCTGAAAAAAACACTCATATTATGAGAATAGACATACTAAATGAATTGGAACAGAAACTTCAATATCAGCAGTAGCAGGAAATGAGAGACGTTGGTTACATGCCAGTAATTCTGCTCCTTTTATAGTTAAATTTAAATGGATAATATAATGATGGAGTGATTGGAACTATGCAAAAGGAATGCAAAATAATAATTAGAAAGAAGAGATGCATAGCAATCTGGACAATCTCTAAGACACTGGGTTGCTCAGGGCACCTCGGCCAGGTGTGGTGAGAATATACTGCCCCGCCTCCCCCAAAGAAGTCCGCAGCCTATTTCCAAGAACCTATAAATATGCAGTGTTATGTAACGAAAGGATTTTGCAGATGTGACTAAATCTTGAACCTGGAGATGGGGAGATTATGTTCAATTATCTGGGTGGGGTCAATCTTATCATATAATTTCTTAAAGGCATCGAAATTTTCCCAAGTATGCTCACTGGGAAATTTGATTACAGAAGAGTGGTAAGACAGGTGAAATGCTGCTAGCTTTGTAAAAGGAATAAGAAGCATGAGCCAATGAATGTAGGAGGCCTCTAGAAACTGGAAAAACCATGGAAACAAATGCTTCCCTAGAGCTCCAGAAACATATGTCTACTGACACCTTGATTTTAACCCAGTGAAATCCGTGTTGAACCCTAGCCAACAGAGCTCTAAAATTACAAGTATGTTTTGTTTTAATTCACCAAGTTTGTGGTTATTTGTTGCGACAGCAGTAGGAAATTAATGCTGAGCATCACCACTCAAGAAAACAACACTTGAAAGGAGACCACGCTGTTTTTGATAACACTATATGTAACTAGCCTAATATGTTCTATTTAAAGACAGGAATGGCCACCTGGGTTAAAAAAGACACACACACACACACACACACACACACACACACACTTTATAGAAAATAACCCTTAAAACAAAGTGATAAAATATATTAAAAAAAAGAACACAAGAAAATTATACTGGCAATATCAGTATTAGATAAGGGAGAATTTAAGGCTAAAATCCAGAAACAGGAAGGATAGTGTAAAATAATAAAGCACAATTTATAAATATAGCAAAACAATACATCACATACAACAGGCAGTATTGAATGTTTTTAAAATTCTTATTATAAATGCAAGGAAAATGTGATTTAAAAATATGTTCTATAATGAAAGATTTTAATATATTTCTTCCAGAACTAGACAAATATCACAAACTAAAAATAAGTAAGAATAGTGTTTGGGCTAATTCAATTAACAAAAGAGATTATGCTGTTGAAAGAGGGACCATACTTGTATTTTATTATGTACACAAAGTATTTACAAAATCAGTTACATACTAGCCCCACCCCCAAGAGTACATTTTTAGGTAACATGTTTTATTTAGAATAAAAAAAAAAAATCTGAAAAAACTTGTCTCTTTGGATATTAAAAATCACCATCTTAAATTGCCTTTGGAGAAAATAAAGGTTGTTTACATATGTACTTTCTATAAAGAAAGAATTATGAGAATGCATCACACTAAAGCTTGTGGGTATTAATTTATATAGAGAGATTGCATGGTCTTGAATGCCACTTAAAACTCTAAACATAAAATAACTTTAAATTGATCTTAAGAAATAGATGAAAAAGATAAACAACAAAAAACAGTGGAGAAGAAGATGAATTATTGAAATAAATAGAAAGAAAAATTAAAAACACTTAGATCTAAACGTGATTCTTTGAAAAGACCAATAATAGAGATCAATCCCTTGTGAATTTTATTAAGAAAAAAAGGGGAAAGAGAAAAAAATGTACCAAGTTTAGGAATTAGGAAGAAGACATAGCAAAGTAATAAGATATTGAGAAAAAGATAAAATCAAAAATAAAAAATGGCTAAAAGAATTATAAAGGGATACCAAATAAAATTCACAGATCACTCAGAAAATTTCTCTAGTAAAATACAAAGTACCAAATTTAACACTTTTAAATAAGTAAAAACACATTTTTTTAAATTGGTCAATTACTAGGGAGAACTTTGGGTAATAATCAAAGATATACCATTTTAATAGATTGCCAAATGTTGAACCATCCTTGCATTTCTGGAATAAATTATACTTACTTACATTGACTTGTTTGCGGGGGGGCACACTAATGAATTCTGTTTGCTAATATTTATATAATTTCCATCTATAATCATAATATAGTTTAAACTTTTTGGACTACTTTTTAAAGAGATTTAATAGTAAAGGAAACTAGAAAGGTTTTTTCCTTGTAAAGATTACAATAATTTAGAAAATCTTTTTTCTTTAAAGTTAAGTAAGAGCTCAACTTTGAAATAATCTCCTGTTTGGTCATTTTTTAATGATTCCTTTTTATTTTTTTAACTCTTTTAAAAATAATTGATTACTTTTTTTTTTAAACTTTTGAGGGATTAACTTTGGTAATTTGTATTTTACTAGGACAATTTTCTGTAATTGTTGTCTCTGAATTTTTTTAGTATTCCTTTATAGCTCTTTTAAGCTTTTATTTTTGGTTATCCACGATTGGACTTTATTTACATTTGCATCCCCATCTTGCGTTACTCTGCTTCACACACATGGTCAAACATCAGAACATTACCAACCCCTTCCACATCCATCCTCCCTTTTGAATATTCTCTTAGCCTTTGTGCTATAATTGAACTTAGGTTTCTTTATAGGTTACCAATTTCCATCAAGCCCTTTCCTGCTAGGAAAGGCTGTGTCCTTCTTGCTTCTTGCTGCTATTTACAGACTATTTCCCTTTCCTCTTCTTTACCTCTGTAAAAACCCTAGATGACCTGTATTTCTGTTTTGAAGTCCTCTATACCCCATTCTTCTTCATTTCTTTAAATTTTAGTGTCTGGAGATTGTATTAGCTCCACTGGTATTTTTGCTTTGAATATAATGAGCAACTGTCCTTGTTTGCTGAGCCTGAAGGACAGTCCTGGGAAAAGTATCCCTATTTGTCTACAGCTGAGAAATTTTCTGGAACATGACACTTCATATTAAAACTAGTAAATACCATTCAGGAGATAGGCATAGACAGACTTCATGATTAAAACACCAAAAGCAATGGCCACAAAAGCAAAAATTGACAAATGGGATCTAACTGAACTAAAGAGTTTCTGCACAGCAAAAGAAACTATCGTCAGAGTAAACAGCAAGCTACAGAATGGGAGAAAATTTTTGGAATCTATTGATCTGACAAAGGGCTAATATCCAGAATCTGCAAAGAACTTAAACAAGTTTACAAGAAAAAAAAAAACAACCCCATCAAAAAGTAGATGAAGGATATGAATAGACATTTCTCAAAAGAAGACATTTATGCAGCCAACAAACATTTGAAAAAAAGCTCATATCACTGGTCACTAGAGAAATGCAAATCAAAACCACACTGACATACCATCTCATGCCAGTTAGAAGGGCTATCATTGAAAAGTCAGAAAACAACAGATGCTGGATAGGATATGGAGAAACAGGAACACTTTTACACTGTTGCTGGGAGTGTAAATTAGTTCAACCATTGTGGAAGACAGTATAAAAATTCCTCGAGGATCTAGAACCAGAAATACAATTTGATCCAGCAATCCCATTACTGGGTATATACCCAAATGATTATAAATCATTCTGTTATAAAGACACATGCACATGTATGTTTATTGCAGCACTGTTCACAATAGCAAAGACTTTAACCCAAATGCCCATCAATGATAGACTAGATAAACAAAATGTGGTACATAAACACCATGGAATACTGTGCTGCCATAAAAAAGGGATGAGTTCATGTCCTTTGCAAGGACGTGGATGAAGCTGGAAACCATCATTCTCAGCAAACGAACACGGGAACAGAAAACCGGACACTATATGTTCTCACTCATAAGTGGGAGTTGAAAAATGAGAACACATGTACACAGAGAGGGGAACATCACACACTGGGACATGTCGAGGGGTGGGGGGCTAGGTGAGGGATAGCATTAGGAGAAATACCTAATGTAGATAATGCGTTGATGGGTACAGCAAATCACCATGGCACATGTATACCTATGTAACAAACCTGCACATTCTGCACATGTACCCCAGAACTTAACGGATAATAACAAAAAGATATTATATATTGCTGCAATAATGCAAAGAACCAAACATTTGTTTTCTACAATAAACATAAGTTGGTACAAGAAGAAAAAAAAAAGCACCACCCTACGAGTTCTGCCTTGCCCTACAATCCCAACTACTTTCCAGATGTGTTGCCTCCTCCTTGTTCCTGCTCTGGAGCCGCTACATCCTCCCTTGCTCATTGCAGTTCCCTGAATGCATTAGTTCTGCTCCCTCTTCAAGGCTTGTGCACTAACCATTCCTTCATCTGAAATGTGCTTTTTCCAGATACCTGCAGTGCGTGATCTTACTTTATTCCTGGTTCTGCTCAAATGTCACCATCTCACAGAGAATTTTGCTGACTACCTTATCTAACAGAGCTATCCTACCCCCATCCCTGTATGTTCTCTCCCCTTTGTCCAGCTTTACAGTGCACTAGCTGATATTTCTAAGGGTTATTGCTGAGTTTAAAATGAGGAAACTGAGGCAAGTATAAGAACAATTAAATTCCAATTTATTCAGCTCCCAGGCGAGGTTCTATGGTCTGGGAGAGGGGGCCCAGAGAAGTCGTGCTGACTTTCTGAGGCTAGGGTTTTTATAGTGAGCGAGGAGGAGCAGGGTGCTCTGATTGGTTTTGGGGGAGCGGGACGTAGATGGAGGAAGCTGCTATTGGTAGGTAGATTGTTGGGCGGGATTTCCCCAACGCAAGATTTGGCTAGCATAATATTAACAGGATCCTTCCAGGAAAGCATGTGCTCCTAAGATAGGTTCCGGTTGCAGAGATGTGACGTAGGTTTCCGGGCAGAGATGGGTGGGTGTGTCCAAGCTCCTGGTGAGGCAACCGGCCTTACAATATTTTATAAGTTTATTTCTCATATGTTTCTCCAAATTAGAATACAGGAGCCACGAAAACAGGTACTTCATTTTGTCTCTTAAAGGAGTACCTGTTTCTAGCAGACTAACAGTGAAATATTTGCTGAATCAATGAAGGAATTTAGGATGCACCCCAGCCATATTTGATTCTTTGTTATCCCCTGTACACACTGTATCTGTGCTCTTTTCTGTCATCTTCTATTGAAATGCCATCGAGACCTGAGCCTCTGCTCAAACACCATGTCTTCCATGAGGCCTTTGCTGACTTCCCCAGATGAAAATAATTCCTCTTTCCTCCATTTCCATGTAACTTTCTATCACTCATTGAATAGCATCTACTACATTCTGCCTCATGCTTTTTGTATTCAAACAAGCTATCTGCTTTTTCATCAACTTTATTGAGATGGGTATTATTTACATATAATAAAGCAGACACATTCTAAGTTTATATTTTAGAAGTTTGAAAAATATATACTTCATATAATCAGTAACCCAGTCAAGTTATTTATTATCTCCACCACCACAGAGATTTCTGCCATGTTTTTTGCGGTCAGCCCCTTCTTGCCCCACAGATTCCTGAACCAGCAACTAAAATCCTATTTCCATCAATACAGATTAGTTTTGCTGATTCTAGGGCTACAATGAATTGTATAGCACAAACTCTTTTGGGTTTGGTTTATTTCACTCAGCATAATGTTTTGAAATTTATCCATGTAGTTTTAGTACCAGTAGTTTCATTTTCATTGCTGAGTAGTATTCTGCCACATAGATATACCAAAATTAGTTTATCCATTTACCTGTTAGTAAACCATTTGGTTGTTTACAGCTTGGGCTACTTTGAATACAGCTGAAATGAACATTTTTGTGTATGCATTTTGTAAACATATGCTTTCATTTATTTGGGGTACCTATCTAAGTGTAGAAGGACTGAGTTTTATAATAATATCTTTATAAAACTTGATAACATGTTTTAGAAAGTGACTGTATAATTTGCAAGCCCTCTAGCAATGTATGAGAATTTTTCATTTCCCTGATGACTTTATGACCTTTTCATGTACTTAGTGACATTCCTATGTCTTCTTTTGTAAAAGTACTATGAAAGACTTTTACCTATATTTACAATTGACTTGTCTTCTTTTTATTGAGTTGTAAGAGTTTTTTAAAAATATATTCTTTATGTTGATGTAAATTTATAATTGTATAAATGTATCTATTCTTTATGTATTCTGGATATAAGTCCTTTGTTAGAAATTGCAAGTATTTTCTCCCATTGTTGCTTGCCTTTTCATTTCCTTAAAATAATATTTTAACAGAAATTTAAATCATTTTCTCATGTGTTCATATTTTTTATGACATAAATAGTTTCTTTTGCCTTTTTCAATCTCACCATTTTAAAGGCAAGCATTATCTCTGGTCAACAAATTGCTCACAGGTGTCTGCAGTGATGTTTATGTGATTGTTGAACTTATGATTATTAGAGCTGAAGAAGTATGATTTGAATGCATCTAATTGCCATTCCAGTTGTTTAGTTGATGATTAAGCATATATGGTTAGCTCAAAACATATGTGACACCATCAAAATGAGATTGCATCTGTCATAATGTTCCCGCTAACTCTGAGTTTGTTAGTTACTCTCTTCTACAGGCACTGAGCAAGTATCAATTCAGCATCAGCCACATAATTGCAAACAACAGAAACCATATCTGTTTTAAGTAATAAATGAACTTATAAAAAGGGTGTCAGGTAGCTTGCAAGATTTGGGGCAATCTGCAAAAGCAGTTATGGGAAACAAGCAGGAACCAATAGGGTTCTGGAGGCTAAAAGACAGGAAGATCCTGGCATGATGCTTCCCTCATAGTACTTGATGGTTCTGCCAGCATACATTGCAACTACTGTTGTCTGCCAGCTAGAGTGAATTTATAACTCTTAATTTTTGCATTTTTTTTTGTCTACAACTCAATATTTTAGAGAGAAGTATCAAATTTATTCAACATGTATTTCTTGATTACCTCTTAGTGTCAGGCAGTGGTCTAGATGCTGAAAATATATTAAATAACAAAATAGAAGAAAATGCCTGCCTTTATGAAGCTTATACTATTGGAGAAAAGAAATACAATAAAAATTAATATGATAAATAAATAAAATATATAATAAGATACCTGGTCCTGGTTTCCCTGAAGTAAGTAGAGGGTGTATCTCTTCATTTGGCTTCTATACTTGTCAAAATGAGCACTTTATTATATATGTATGCAATGGGAAGTTGCATATAAAGTGCCCATTTTTATGAGTGTAAGGGAGAAATTGGATTGGGGGAAATTGAATTTTGGGGAAATTGGATTTTAATAATGTGATGTGAAAGACAAATTGGATTTTGAGGAGGCAAAAATATAGAAAAAAAAAGAACAATATAGATATATTTAATTTAAAGCATAGACAAACATTTTCTATTAGCTTATATTTACCTAATATTTATTGAACCCTTCGTTCCAGGCACTGTACAAGTCAGTTACTCATATAGTATCCCATTTCATCCTTAAAACAATCATATAACCCCTACATTACCATCCATCCTTTTTTTGAGATAAGGCAATTAGAAGTTCAGAGTGATTGTTTAACTTGAGGTTGGATAACAGGATTCATACCCAAGCGCTTTCATTCTGTGTCCTATATTTCTTTCATACGGCCATTCTCTAATTAATAGAGAGGTTTACTTACTGGGATTTTGAATAATGAGAAGTTTATTGTGTTCTCATCAACCATCATGTGGCTCCAGTTCCCCACCCCCATATGCAATAAATTACGCAAACGTCTCCAATCCACAGAATAAGACTTAAGGATTTTTGCCTATGGCCCTTACAAATATTTTAAATTAAGAACTGACCTCTACTAAAGTTCAGGGCTGATTATTTCCACTTCCGGGGATAAGAAATCAGAGGAAGAGATTGTTGCATCTTGCTCTGACTGGTGAAATGCATTTCATCCATATCAAGTCAGATCATAAAATACATAAAACTGCATGAAAAATTATCAGCAAATAGAAAAATGTTTTCACTGAACTTTTTAAAAACAGTCTCTGAGCTTGGGGTCACAAGAAGGATCATTATTGTAGCATTTTTTTTCCTTTCATTAAGTGTTTACTCTTGGCAGTCTATCTGGCAACAAGCTCAAGGTTATGCTGTCAGTGCAAGATCATTAGCTTTACAATTTTTCAAAAAGTGTTTGCCTTAGCAAATGTTCATCCCAACCTCAGTGAACATGTTTATGTCCAGGTGTAAATCCTGTTGCTGGAAGAACTGCTTGCTAATTACAGTGGCTGCTGTTCTTTATTTCTCTGTGAGTGAATTAAGCAGCAGAAATTCATCAGAAATTTTTTCTTCCTGAACAACATTAGTTGGAGTTGTCAGCATAAGCCTTGCTAGTTGCACCTCAGTAAGCACTTTTGTCCTCTCATTTATCCAAGGAAAGGCCTAAAGAACTGTGTCCCCTTTACTCCAACATCATCAAGGCAACCAGAAAAAGTGACAAATGTCTAGTTATTTTTGGTTAAAGTATGTCAGTTTGATGTCAGAACATAGTCTGGCTAATAGATATTCTTTGTTTTCTCTTTCTGAACATTCCTTGAAAAAGAAGAGTATCTGGTTTGGTGAGGCCAGGGGAACTGGGAGATGCACATGAAACTTTATAGAGCAACTAGAATATGGTAGGCACTGTGCTCAAGACTTGAGCTACTAGGATAACATTGTCCTTCCTTCAACAAAACGAAAGAAATGCAAAACCCTCAGTCTAGGGAAAAGAACTATATGTAAAGAAATCTTTGCAATTGTCTATGATAATTGATATGAGATAACATTTTTCCACAGAGAAAAGGAAACAGGGTCAAAAGAAATTGCTTCTTTGAGGGACTAGATTGCTAAGGCTTCATAAAGGAGGTGAGATTTTTGTTGCTCTCACAGGTAACAGAGTTCCACAGATTTGGTTTTAAAATCCATTATACATTTTACATTTCCAGTGTTAAATCTGAATTACGCAGTCACACATACATTACTTCTTTTTTCCACTTGTGCCTTCAGTGACTCTTGACATATATTTTGTATTTTTATGTATAATTAAATTCAAATTATATATACTTATATTTTTAATTGACAGCTTCTAGCCACGGGCAACAATGAGTAGGAAGCAATTAATTGAGTAGCTGTCCATCTCCTTGCAGATTTTGGGGAAAGAGATAAATGGAGGCAGGACTGAGACAAGGCTGGAGGGGTTGATTTGGGAGCTCTTCAGTCTGATGCCAAGGAAATCTTTAGGCAAAGGCACATTTGAAGATTACACAACCTTTATAAAGCCCATCCAACAATCTTGCTACCAGTCGGTATGTTACTCTGAAAGCAAATATTAGACAAAATTCAACTAAATGCCCAAACAGGTTAGCAAGATGGTGCTAAAACAGGACTTTGTAGAGTCATAAGACTTGAGTTCTTCTTTTGGTTTGACCAGATTGAAGATGTGTGACTTCATATCAAATGATCTATACCTCCTGTACTTCAAGGTTGTGGTGAGAATTAAGCCAAATAAGGGAGATGTATTAGTCAGGGTTCTACATAACAGAATCAATAGGAGAAAGATAAATTGGTTCACATAATAATGCAAGCTGTCAATCCCAAAGCTCTCTAGTTAGCAAGTTGGAGACCTAGAAGAGTTTATAGAGTAGGACTAGTCTGATGGTCTCTCTCTAGGCTTGAGATCCTGGAAGAGCCAATATTTCAGTTTGAGTCTGAGGCAAGAAAAGGCCAAGCTCCCAGCTCAAAGACAGCCAATCAGGAGGAGTTCCTTCCCTCTTACTCATGAAAGTCAAACTTTTTAAGGCCTTCAACTGATTGGATGAGACCTATGCACCTTAGAGAGGGCTATCTGCTTTACCAAGTCTACTAGTGTCAACGTTAACCTTGTCCAAGGACACCCTCACAGAAACACCAGATAATGTTGATGTCTGACCAATTATCTGGGTACATTATGGCCCAGTGAGCTGACACACAAAATTATCCATCATAGTAGATAAACTTGCTAAGTAAATTCATGTATCATATGACTCTAAGTTATTCATATGTGGAGTTCATATGAGCCTTACCTATTTACTGCCTGCTGAATATAAGGTGGTACTCATTCCTTTATCTCCAGTCATTCATTATCCATTTGCATTCCAGTCCTTTCACATACCCAACAGTGTGCTTGGCCTGGGGATAAAATGGTGAGCAAAGCAATTCCCATTCTCACTGACATTATCACCTGCTGGAGAAACACATTAATCAAGTATTCACAAACATAAACACTGATAAATCGTATTTAGTGCTAAGGAGAAAAAAAATAACCAGGGGACTATATAGTCTTGGGCTAGGGGTAGAGCGGGGTTGTCAGAGGTTTCCTTGAAAAAGTGAAGCTAAACTGAAGTTGGAGGATAAGAAGGGGCTAAAATGTATGAAGGCAGGTGATGGAAAAGAACTTTCATTCATTAAACAGGTACTTGTTGAGTGCCTCTCCATGTGAGGCACTGTTTTAGGTGGTTGGGCTAAATCTCTAAATAAACCAGATATGGAACTTATAGTCCAGCCAGGGGAGACAATCAACATATGATAAATAAATTATATAGTTGCTAGAAGATGACAGGTAACCTGAAAAAATGAGCAAAACAGCAAGGTAAGAAGTCTCATCAGTACAGGAAGGTGAAGGTAGTGTTGCCATTTTGAATACGATTTTCAGGTTTGGCTTCACTGAGGAGGCATTATCTGAGCAAAGATTTGCAGATGACTACAGGGCTGGCCATGTGGGCATCTGGAAGAACAGGAGGGAATATCCTATGCAAATGTCCTAAGCTCACACATCCTGTGAGGTGTGTTTGAGAAAAGGTAAGGAGGCCAGGGACTACAGCAGAGAAAGCCAGGGCGGAGGAGGTAGAAGGCAACAGTATAATGAGCAAAGCACAGAGCAAAATGCTATGACTCTTTAAAGAATCATCTCATGTAGTTCTCATAGAACTCTGTGAGGCAGGCACAGTTACCTCCACTTACCGGATGAGAATCAGGTTCAGAGTTGTAAAGTGTCTGATTCAAAATTCTGTTAACCATGAATTCCATCTGTCCAAACGCTGCAAAAGACTGCAGAGTGTAATGGTTAGAAATATCACCTCTGGGGCCTGACTGCCACTGTCTGAATTCTAGTTCTGTGAACAACAAGCAGTGTGGCATTGGGTTAGTTATTTAACCTCTCTGTGCTTCAGTTTTTCCATTTGTAAAAATGGGATGCTTACAATACTACCTTATATTGTTCTGAGAAGTGAATGAATTAATTCATGTGGAGTGCTTATGAATAGAGTATGGCACATTGTAATTACTGTACTCAAAAATTTTTAGCTATTGTATTGAATTCTATTCTAAGTAGTTACTCAGACAACTACTATGTTTCTTCTAACAAATGTGAATTGAGCTACCCTCTGGCTGTTGATGATAAAGAGATGAATGACAGCAAATTACCATGAGGTTCTGTAAGTCTAGAACATGGGAGCAGGATCTGACCAGGGACAAAGACTTCATAAGTGGAAGATAAAATGATGGATGTAAGCAAGGTGTTTAGACTTCACTATGTTGATAATGCAAATTTTTGAAAGCTTTTAGGCAGTGGGATAGGAATAAAGTTATACTTGTGGATATATTACTGTGACTGCAATGGGGAAGGTATTAGAAGGTACAGTGAGATGGGGGGAGGGACAGTTAGAAAGCATTTTTCATGTTCCAGGAAGAAGACAGAGGGTCTGAACTAAGGCACAGTTAATAAGGATTTAGTCAAAGAGATGCCCTGCAGAGACTGTAAGTATGTCAACTATTGTAATGGGTGAGGTGAATAAAATAAAATAACCTAGGATAACTTCTATAGGTCTTATTTAGGCATTAGATGGTTCTGGGTGAACCATAGGGCCAACCATCAGATAGGAAATTCATGGGAACTGTTTTAAAGCTAATTTAGCAGATTAGAAGATGCTAGATTATTTGGTAAATACAGTAGCCTCTGATGGAGCAGAAGTACGTGTGGTCTATGCTTCCTTTTCCCCATAACCTTCTAACAAGATGTGTTGTTACCCTCAAAGCGAGTCCCAAAAATGATTAGTAAAAAGGCACAAAACCAGTGCCATACTCTGCACTAGGTACCTGAACAACACCTTGCAGAAAAGGCTAGTGAGAACTGATTCTAGGACTTTATGAATGAAGGGCCAGACAACTTTTTAGTTGAGTTAGGTTACAAGTTCCTTTATGGAGTCAGGGATAGCCTGTGTTGGGGAGTGGCAGTGGGGGGTTGGCTGAGGAATGCTGAACCCCATGGAATTGTTGTGTTTCTGCAAGGGTAGTGGAGCCTGCAGAACATTCCTAGCCAGTCACCTTTCTTAAACACATTCCTTTCTTAAAATAATTTGTTAAAGTGCTAATAGTTTTTTAGATAATTACAAACTCTAGGGTCTCAGATTTTGATAATGGTAATTCAAATGTTTAGTAACCATCTTTGGAGCATTGATTTCTGTTGGAGTACTTCAAATACTTCCTAATTCCCCCCACCCACCATCCCCCAGGCATTTTTAGAATTAATCTGTACAACTGTTTAAAATTTAAACTTATTTCACACCACTGATACAGAAATAAGTATTTTTAAAATAAATTACCAATATATTAGGAAATTCTGTCAGAAAGTTGTACATACACTAAATATAAAATGCCAATGGAGTCCAACTATATATGTTTAGTGGGTATTTGCATATTTAAATTTAAAGTTCAAGAGAGAGGACTCAAAAATGTAGAATTAGTCATTATTAATACAAAAAGCATAGATCAAAAAGAGTGGCAAAGTATACACTGCTTGAGCAGTATACATGTGGTTAGAAATTTGTTTGCTTAATTACCCTGCGTATATTGCTTGATTGCTTTTTCTCATTGAGAGTATTATAGCAGCCACTCCAATTGCATGTATTAACTTGTTTAATCCTCACAATAGCCCTGCGAGTTAGGTAATGTTGTTATTACATTTATATAGAAGAAGAAACCAAGGCAAAAATAGGTTAAGTAACTTGTCCGAGATCACACACACAAAGATCATACACAATACAACACCCGCGACTTTCATCACTAAAAGGAAAATAATATCTTATTATTTGGTCGTTTGACTAGATGAAATGCAGGCGTTCTCTTTTGCTTATTTTTGAAATAGAAAATCAGGTTACTGTCACTAAATAAAAACTATAGAAATATTCTGTTGCTTCCTATAAGGCCCACCTCAGTGTTAGAGTTAAAAGAAGCTTCTTAATTAAACAATGTCGCCCTTGGGAAGCAGCACTTTTAAGCTGTATGTTGAAAGAAGGCACAACTTGTGCCACTAACTAGAGGCAAGAAATTCTAGAAATGGGGTGCTCCCTTTTGTTTCCTCAGTGAGAGGAATTGGATATTTGACACCTCATTGGGGTCAGGCACCTGTGAGGAACAATTATTTGCATAACTCTCTCCCATGGGCTGCAGGGCAAACATCCTTACAGATTACATCTCTCTGGAGAGCTGTGTGGCTTCTCTCTGCCACTTGAGGTCCTTAAATGAACTTAGAGATCTCCTGGGGCCACCAGGTAGAGAATAGCCTATGCCGGCAGCAGCAGTGGGCCGCAGTTGTGAATTATTGGCACAGACCAGAGAGCAAATTCAAATGGTGTTTTCCCTAGAGTCAGACATAGGTTGCGGGGCAGTGTGGTACATTTTCTCCTTAAGGTAGTTTTTTGGATCACACAATTTTTAGTGGTACTGTTTTGATCCATCCTTATGTTTTAAACATCTAGAAGCTTCAGGAAATGGAAACAGCCAGCTATTTACCATTTCTGAAGGCTTTGTTTTTATTGTGATGGTTGTCATTATAGTGGGCTCTACTTTCTATTGCACATGGAGTATGCAGAGGATATTTATTTTTTATATATACGCTATATAATGCCCAAGCTAAAAAATATGGTAAAAGAATCAACTCCTCACATGTCAATATTAACCTTGAATGTAAACAGACTAAATACATCACTTAAAAGACAGAGTGGTAAGTTGAATAGAGAAGCAAGACCCACCTGTCTGTTATCTTCAGGACACTCACATGCAATGATACCCATAGGTTCAAAATAAAGGGATGGAGAAAAATCTATTGAAAAACCAACAATGATCAAAAAGGACAAAGAAGGGCATTACATAATGAAGAAATGTTCAAATCACCAAGAAGATTTAATTATCCTACATATGTTTGCACCCAGTGTTGGACAACCAAGATTCATAAAACAAGTTCTTAGACCTATGAAAATATTTAGATAACCATATACAAAAATCAACTCAAGATGGATTTGAAGATTTAAATGTAAGACCTCAAACTATAAAAACCTGGAAGAAAACCTAGGAAATGACATTCTGGACATAGGTATTGGCAAAGATTTCATGATGAAGATGCCTAAAGTAATTGCAGCAAAAACAAAAATTAATAAATTGGACCTAATTAGAGAGCTTCGGACAGCAAAAGAAACTATCGACAGAGTAAACAGATAACCTACAGAATGGGAAAAATATTTGCAAACTATTCATCCAACAAAAATCTAATATCCAGAATCCAGAAGGAACATAAATAAGCAAAAAATAAACAACCTGATCAAAAATTGGGCAAATAATATGAACAGTCACTTCTCAAAGAAGAAATACACACAGCCAACAAGTCTATTTTAAAATGTTCAACACCACTAATCAGAAATTGAAATAAAAACCACAATTAGACTCCAGCTTATAATGGCCAGAATGGCTATTATTAAAATCTCAAATACAGCAGATTATAGTGAGGCTGTGGAGAAAAGAGAACACTTAAACACTGCTGGTGGGAATGTAAATGAGTTCAGCCACCAGAAAAAGAAGTTTGGAGACTTCTCAAAAGAAAACAGAACTACCATTCGACCCAGCCATTCCATTACCTGATATATACCCAAAGAAATATAAATTGTTGTATTATAAAGACACATGAATGTTTATGTTCATTGTAGCAGCACTATTCACAATAGCAAAAATGCTATTTAACCTGCCCAGTACATGCTGTTTTGTTATAGCAGCCAAAACAAGACTGATACAGTGATATAACTGGTTTAACATCTACTACGTGTGCAACTGTTTTCTATTGGTTGCATTAACAAATATATTGCTTTCTTGTTCTACCCTCTCTGGCTGGCTTCAATTAAGCCTTTAATATAATTACATTTTTCTCTCCTTTCTTGATTTTTTATTTGATTTCCTTTATTCCTTCTCTGAAGCTCTTTCTTTCTTATGTAGATCAAAATTCTGACCTATATAATTTTTTTCTCTGAAGAACTTCTTCTAATGTTTCTTACAGGGCAGGTCTACTTACAGAAAACCACTTCAGTTTTTATCTGTCTGAGAAAGGCTGTATTTTTCCTTTTTTGAAAATAACTTTGTCGGGAATAACATTCTAGGTTGGTGGTATTGTTTTTCTTTCAATACTTTAAATATTTCACTTCACTCTCTTCTGATGTGCATGGTTTCTGAGAAGTCCAATATAATTTACATCCTTATTTTTCTATAGGTGAAGTATTTTTTTTTCTTTCTGGCTTAAAAAGTTCTCTCTCTATCTCTCTTTCTCTCTCTCTCTATGTGTATGTGTGTGTGCATGTGTGCGTATGTATGTGTGTGTGTGTGTGTGTGTGTATGTGTGTTTTCTGCAGTTTTAATATGATATGCCAAGGTGTCGATTATTTCATATTTATCCTACTTGGTGTTTTCTAAGCTTCCTTTATCTGTGATTTGGTGTTTGTTACTAACTTTTGAAAATCTCACACATTATTGCTTTTAATATTTCTTCTGTCCTCCTCTCCTTTTTCTTTTGTCATTCCAAGTACATGAATGTTATACCTTTTGAAACTGCCCCACAGTTCCTGGATGCTCTCTACTTTTAAATTTTTATAATCTTTTGTATTTTCTCTTTGTATCTCTGAAAGTTTCTGTTACCATATTTCCAAGTCCACTGATTCTTTTGTTGTCCATGTTCACTCTCCTGATGAACCCATCAAAGGTATTCTTCATTGCTGTTACAGTGTTTTTGACTAGCATTTCCTGTTCACTCTTTAAGTTTCCATCTCTCTGCTTACAGAACCCATCTGTTCTTACATGTCTATTTTTTATTCTAGAGACTTTAACATCATAATCATAGTATTTAAATTCCCTGTCTAATAATCCCCAAATCTATATCATATTTGAATTCTGTTGTTATACTTGTTTTGTCTCATTAGATTCTACTTTTTTTTTCTTGTCTTTTGGCGTGACTTGTAGTATTTTGTTGAAATCTGGACAGATACTGAGTAATAGGAACTGAGGGAAACAGGCCTTTAGTAAAAAGTTTTATGTTTATCTGGCTGGGGGTGGGGTTGTGTGTTTATGTTTATGGCAGATGTAGTTGCCAGAGGCTTCAGTTTCCTCATTTATGTCTCCCCTCTTGTGTTTGGCTTCCCAAAAAGCTACTTCTTAAATAGAATCTGTGTCTTGCAGCTCTCCACTCTTATTATACTGAAGCCCTGTGGTGATAAGGTACAAGAGAAGAAATATTCTATAATATTTTGATGGTATCTGTGTTTTAGAGGGTCTGTGTGCCTGCACTGTGACTTTTACAGTGTTTCTTAACTTGTTTACTCTCTCCTTAGGTGAGACAGAAAGGCTCGAGGAAACTGGGATTGGATAAACACCTTTCTCACTGGTGGTATAAGGATTAGCTAAAGTTGTTTCTCCTAGAGATTAGGCTTTTGTCATAGGGCATGTTTTGGGTTTCTCTGAAAATGATTTATTTACCCCTCCTCCTACCAAAAATATGAAGGTTTTGTTTGGTTGGTTTTTTTTGTTGTTGTTGGTGGTGATGGTGTTTTTGTTTGTTTGTTTGTTTTTTTTTTTTTTTTTTTTTTTTTTTTTTTTTCACCACGAGAATCTGGGGATTCCAGGAGATAAAACTCAGAAAAGTGTGAGAGCCCTCCTAGGACTGGGTGCCTAAGAATTCTTACTCTAAGCTAGTTTACTCTTGGCCTTTAGCAATTCATCAAAATATCATGAAAGGGTTTCTACCAGTTTATAGCTCTTATGGCTTCTGCAGCAGATAAGCTAATCTCAGCTGTGATTCTCTATATTTGGCTATGATTCTCTGTGTTTGGCCATGATTCTATGTATTCATCTATTTTTCCAAATTTCAGGGACACAGATTTTCCCCTGAACTCAGTTCTCTGATGAATTGAAGGCAAGTTATTGATTTTCAATATGTTGGGTTTTTTCTTTTAAGGATGGAAGTAATGACTTTCAAGCTTTTGACATGTTGTAGCTGAAACTGAAGGTATTGTATACATTTAGATGATCAACTTCCATTTGTTTATTATAATGCAACTGCTTTTTTATTATGTACTTTAGGTTCTAGGGTACATGTGCAGATGATATAAGATTGCTACATAGGTACATACACGGCAAGGTGGTTTGCTGCCTCCACCCTCCCGTCACCTATATCTGGCACTTCTCCCCATATTATCTCTCTCCAATCTTCCCACCCACTGCCGTCCCTCCCCTGCCCCCCCCAACAGACCCCAGTGTGTGATGCTTCCCTCCATGTGCTCTCATTGTTCAATACCTGCCTATGAGTGAGAACATGCAGTGTTTGGTTTTCTGTTCTTGTGTCAGTTTGCTGAGAATGATGTTTCCAGATTCATCCAAGTCCATACAAAGGACACGAACTCATCGTTTTTTTATGGCTGCATAGTATTCCATGGTGTTTATTTTCATTATTATTTGAGATAGAGTCTTGCTCTGTCACCCAGTTTTGAGTACAGTGGCATGATCTTGGCTTACTGCAACTCTCACCTCCTAGGTTCAAGCAGTTCTCCTCCCTCGGCCTCCTGAGTAGCCAGGAATACAGGTGTGTGCCACAACACTCGACTACAATTTTTTTTCTGTATTTTTAGTAGAGGTAGGATTTTGACATGTTGGCCATGCTGGTCCTGAACTCCTGACCTCAGACGATCCACCCGCCTTGGCCTCCCAAAGTCCTAAAGTGCTGGGATTATAATTGGAAGCCACCATGCCCAGACTGCAATTACATTTAATCAGTTCAATTAGTGATAACAGAAGGACTATCACTGATTGTTGCAAATTGTTTTAGCCTTCAGAGACAGGATTCTAATTAGGCTTTCTTTCTACACTTCCACCCCATTGCCCACTTCCCAGCCCAAATATTACATTCTGTTTGACAACTTCAAGTAGGTTATGTTCAAAGTAAGGAAACAATCAACATTGATGAATTCCTGCAGGGGCTCTTTAAGTGTAGTTCAAAAGTATGAATTTTTTGTAGATCAGTTTGCAAAACAGTGAAACTCTAGGACACTAATTTGGGTTGATGGGCATGATTCGAAGACACAGAACCCAGAGAGCTATTTGCTCTGCCTACTAGCTTCCTTTCCCAGTGCCAGCAAGTTCTCCCAACTCACATTAGTATTTCCTTGTTCATGCTCTGCCACTGACTCACAAACCAGCGTGTGGTCTTGAGACCATCTGTTTCAGGATTACCTGGGATATGTGTTTAAAAGTTCATGTCCTAGTCCTGAGTCAAGATCTTAGGATGAGGGGTGTCCGAATCTGTTAATATAAATCCCTCTTGCTCCTGCTTCACCACCACAACTACCATGGTTCTCATATTTACTTAAATTTGAACCCTACTGCTCTTAGTGTAGACATTTAAAAAACCACTAAGTTAGACTGATAATGGATACATACTGTACAATTCAAAAGTATTAACTGAATACATAGTATTGTGCTGTAAAGAACATAAAATGAAGGATATATATATTAGTGCCTTCAAAACACAATTTACTAGGGGAGATAGGATAAAACATCTAATTATGATACTCATCAAATTTAGAGACATGTAGTAATAAAAGCAGCAAGGATTACTTCTGCTTAAGGGGATCAGGAAAGATTAGTGGAGAAGGTGACATTTACATTAAGCTCTGAGGCATGCAGAAGGAAAGGTGTGCATCCTAGGCAGAGGGAGCCCCAGGAGCAATAGTAAAGACCTTGGCAGTGACTGGCATGTGTGTGGCAAATGTAGGAGAACTGGAAGGAGGAGATGAAGCCAGAAAGTAAACTGCAGCTGACTGTGATAGTCCTTGAATGCCAACTGAAGGAATTCTGCTTTATCCTGTTATTAAAAGGGGGAATGATTATTGAAGGTTTCTGAACAGTGGATGACATAGTTACCCTTGAGAAATATTATGGCAGCAATATGAAAGGAAAGATTAATGTGAAAGACATCTGTGGTCTGTGGCAACAGTTCGTGTAATAGATACAAAAAGCTAATCTGTGGAGCAGCAGTGGAGATAGAGAAGAGGGAATCTGAAGTATACTAGAAAGTTTTAGATTTGCTGCATGGTCCAATTTATTATAAAAAAGGAGAGTTACTACAAGCATGATGGCTCATGCCTATAATCCCAGCACTTTGGGAGGCCAAAGTAGGAGAATCACTTGAAGCCAGGAGTTTGAGACCAGCCTAGGCAACATAGTGAAACCCCACCCCTAAAAAAAAACAGAAAAGAAAAAAAATCAGCTCGGAGTAGTGGCATTTGCCTGTGGTCCTAGCCACTCAGGAGGCTGAAGCAGGAGGATCACTTGAGCCCAGGAGATTGAGGCTGCAATGTGCTATGACTGTGCCACTGCACTCTAACCTGGATGACAGAGAGAAAGAGAGAGATCCTGCCTCTTAAAAAGAAATAGGGTAATGTTGAAGTTGATTCCGGTTTCTAGCTTGTATAAGTGGATGAGTGGTGACAAGAGTGAAGTGTAAACAGACTCAAATCTGTTGGAAGGTGCAGCAATCTTAGGTAGATAACAGTAGCCTTTAAAAATTTGAGGTGATGAAGCTTAGCTGTTATGCAATAAGGGTGGAATGTATAATGAAAGCAGCTCTCAGATCAAATTTTGCCACACATTTAGACATGTATTAAATATTTTCTAAGTGGGCATGAAACAGTGCACACAACCTGTCTTGTAACCTTGTTGACAGGCCATCTGTCTGTCCTTTTAAGTAACTGACTCAAGCTTACTTTAAAAGTTCATTTGAGGCTGACTGAATAATAGAGGCAGGATTCAGCCACCATTTTAATAACAATCAGGAAACTTGCATCCTCTGTTTCAGTGGCCGGACCCAGAGGGCCCTCTAGGGATCAAGTCTTGAGTGTCTTTTCTAAAGTGAGATCAAAGAGCTTGTTAGAACACTTATTCAAGGCTTATGCAAGAATTAGAAGTATCATTAAAGTGTCCTCAAATCTTAACTATCACTAATTTTACCAAGGAGGTCTTGTTTCTGAAATTCATTATACTACATAACAATATCATATCCAAAGCCAACATAGCTGGAACAGTTTAAAGGTACTTTAGAGTGTGGACTTTCAGATGTGATGGGACCTTGCTAGCTGACCATCCAAGAAATAAGAGTTTCTATTAGGACAGCTGACTTCCCTAGAGTGTACTTTAAACAAACATGCACACATTTACATCACTCTGTCTAGGGTGACGTGTTTTAAAGTAAGTTGCATTTATGGTAACACCAAGATCTGGGATTCAAGAAGAGAAATGATTTCAAGGAAAGAAGAATCATTTGCTTATGCAAATCCTGACGTTCTACAAAAATATACAACTACCCATAATAGGAGATTTTTTTGACCATTAAAAACAATATCTTTTCAAGTCTACTTGTTATTTGCTTATCTTTGGCACCATGTAAAATCCTCTGCCAATAGAAGAATACAGCAAAAGCCAAAAGTGGCCTTTACACCAGCAATTTTTTTGTTAGGCTCTGCATTTGAGAAAATTGGTTTCTAAAGGAGCAATAAGGCATGAGCATATCAGAACAAAGACTGGCCAAAGAAACAACATATTCCAACATGTATGGATTCTAAGTGTGTTGATTCTAATAGAATTCTGCAGAAAATGGGAGTATGCAATTATACAATATGTCTGTAATCCAATTTGATACCATGAGACTGAGATTTCTTCACCTTAAATTCAATGAAGAGCTTCAGAGGGTACATGAAAAATAATTCTGTCTGTGGAGCCATGCATGGCAATGTATGAGCTGACCTGCATCATCTTCCATCTCTCCTTTCCATGCCTCCTGCTGCTTGCCCACTCTGCCGCTTGCACAAAGCATAGATGTATATAGCACAGGACAGAGCTGTGACACAAGCTAGATGTTCTTCATTTAAATATGGTTTCACCCTTACTGGTTCTGCAAGTCCAAGGTCCTGAAATTCACCTGACCTCAGTTTTCAAATCTGTAAAAAAGAGGTAAGAATTGTGCCTGTCACAGAAATTGTGTGGGGATTATAGGAGCTAATGAGTGTGACCTGCTTAACAAAGGGCTGGGACACCGTACTTAATATATGTTAATGGGATCATTGCAGTGCAGTATCGGGCAAGAACTCTAATTTGCAAATTAACTAGCTTTTGCATTTTCTTTGTTGGATAGACTCACATTTTACCTTGCCTCAGGTCTTCTGTATTCAGGCAGGAGTCAGTTGAGCAGTACAGTACTTGTTAGGTAGAGGTAAAGCTGATTTCCTTTAAGGAAGAAAGAGCAGAACATTTGGCAGCCTGACAAGGGAGGTCCCTGTCAACACACCCTGCTATATAAAGGTGAGGAAATTGGCATATGGGGGCCAAAAAGCCTCCTTAGGTAAGAGAGACCTCTGTCACCTCTTCTAAGGTTCAATATTATCAGAAACTCTATGGTGAACTCCCATGATTTGAGATTAGTCAGCAGTGTGAAACAAGCCATGTGACTACAAGGGACCAATTTCCAGCAGTAACCATATATGGCAATGAAGGAATCAATGACAATAATGGACTAAGCAGACTTACAATTGCTCTTAAATGCCCATGGGGCTTAGTAGTCCACAGGGTTAATAATTGAAATGAGAACACTTCAGGGTGGTATTATTGGATTCTGGGTAGTTTGCAGGAGCAAATTTCAAGAGATTAGTTAAGAAAATACAAGTGGTGAGGCCAAGTATTATGCTAAGCTCTCATACTACTTACATTGTATTCATCCATCCATCCATTCATTCATTCCTTTACTCCTTCATTTATTCACCCATCAACGTGCATTTTTACAGGTGCTGTTTAAAACAGAGAGCTTTATAGGGCATGGTTTTGGTTGCCAAGTGGCCAATAATCATATCAAGGACACATGTTTCATAGGATAATGTATGAAGGAATATCATGACATTTAATGTGTTCCTATTTTGCCAATAAAACAAGTATACTTAGGAAAACCTAGCCATTACCTTACTACATGTGCTAAAATGTTTCACTCTGTGTATATGTGTGCTGTGTGTGTGTGTATACAAGCATTTGTGCTTACAGATCCTCAGAATAACAAAGTATGTCAGTCTTTGCTCAGTTTTAGTGTGGTGACTGCTATTTGATGTGGAAGTTTGTTTTGCAAAACAATGTAAAAGTTCCAAAACCTACCAGTGCTTGGAGAAGAAAACTTCAGAAAGCATGCTCTGGTGGGCTCTCCTTCATCTGCCAATAGAGACATGCATTTTTGCAATTCAGTATCAGATCTGGCTCCCATGAAGCCTCGATTATCTTCTTTTCTGATGACAAACGTAAACTGACCACAGCAGAAGAGATACTGATGAAGACACCTTTTCTTATCACCAAGTAATGATGACTCACTGCCACTTCAGCCCGTAGGAGTCTAGAATAAATGAATTCCCATTTGTCATGGATTATCAGATATTTCTGCATGTGTTAAACAAAGGTAATTTTTAACAGTACAATGAAAGTAGGACTTTTTCTGTGAATTTGTTATATTTTTTCCTTTGCTAATCTTCTATATTTTGCTTTTTGGTTCCAAGATGACAGAATAAATGTGCTCTTTGGATGCAAGAGGGCATCTGATCCAGTATTCATTAATTAATGTAAGCTTTTGAAAATCATTCCAATATCCTTAGATGGTCTTTGAACACTCAGGCAGAATGAGGAAAACCTCACTGCACTTATTTTAAAATTCCTATTCATGGCAGCATCTCATGGAATATTCTAAACAGCTGTCAAGCAGCCAGGTCTCCCCATAGCTTCTGGACAGCCCCAAGGCTCCCAGAAAGATGGTGGAGAGGGTCAGGTTGACAGATTGTTTTTGCTGTCTTAATGAGCACAAATTAACTGATTTTGCTAAAAAAAAAATTTCTCTAGACTATGACAAACAAAACATCTTTCACAACATGATATGTCTTTAGTGGGCTGCTCTGGTTTTTTCATGTAGGGGCTGACAGTCTAGCTTGCCTATTGTAGTTTGTTTCTAGTTAATTTTTTGCTATTATGACTCAGCCTTAGCATTTTCCTGGTAACACAAACAAAAAGGCTTAGAAAAAAAAGACAAATGTATCCTACATGTATTTTCACCTAGGTTGTCTGATGACAGATACTGCTATCCACTGCTGAGTCGTTTGTCTGTTGGTTGTTTAATTCTTTTTGGTAGTGAATGCTTTCTTGCAGGCATTAACATGTGTTATAAAGATCTTCATATTTTGTGATCACTCACGTCCATCCATATTCTTCCACAACCCCTGACCATTCAATTAGGCCACTTGTCACAATCCATAAATTCATATATATTCCAACTGTGTGTTACTTTTCTCTCCACACAAAGCATATGACCAGGTAAACAAACCAAAGCATTGATCTTTGGGAAAAATATCCTTTTTCAATGTTTTTCATTGCCATCCATAAATAAGCTATGGTTGCTGTCCATTTTCAGTTGATGTCTGCATACCAAGCCAAGCCATCCATAAGCCAAGGTTAATATTTTTCCTTTCTAGTAGTTGATCAGTTAGTGTCCAGCATATGTCCGGAGGTGTGAGTTGAGAAGGGAATGCTATTATAATAAAGGGGGAAGCTCTGGGTGTCTGGACCTGGACTACCTGCTCATGCAGCTTACTTTCGTTCTCTGGTCCTGCTTGTGCTTGATGCTGGATGTACCACTTCCATCTTGTGATGAACTATTGCTGGTCCTGCCCAACCTTATGACTAGGACTGATAGGACCCAGCCCATGATGAGCAATTGAATTGCATGGTCATGTGTTGTGCCATGGTAAAATACCCAATCTCTAGCCAGGGCCAGTACTATGTCAGAAGTTATTTTTCAAAAAACATGTAATTACCTGCTGTAGATTATATTGCTTCAGAAACCCAGACACCTGTGTTGTGATCTCCCACTGGGGCATGAGACAGGCTCCACTTGGCCTCTTTTCTCGCCACTGATACCTCCAACACCATTGGGTTTACCCATTTATGGCCCAAGTGGTGGCAGACTTGCTTGCTGTGCATCGTGGACCTGCTGTAGAGTCCTCTTCTGCTCTAGACTTAACAACCTCACTGAAACCTGGAAGCCTTTCCCATTGCCTGGTATATCAACTGGAAAAGTATTTTTCTGTGTGTAATGTAGCTGATATGGTTTGGCTGTGTTCACACCCAAATCTCATCTCGAATTCCCACATGCTATGGGAGGGACCTGGGGGGAGGTAATTGAATCATAGAGGTAGGTCTTTCCCATTCTGTTCCCATGATAGTGAGTTCTCGTGAGTGAGATACGACGTTTATAAAAAGGGGAGTTTCTTTGCACAAGTTCTCTTCTCTTTATATATATATATATATATATGTTTTATTGCATTTTAGGTTTTGGGGTACATGTAAAGAACATGTAAGATTGTTGCATAGCTACACACACGGCAGTGTGGTTTGCTGCCTTCCTCCCCATCACCTCTATCTGGCATTTCTCCCCATGTTATCCCTCCCCAACTCCCCACCCCCTGCTGTCCCTCCCCTAGTTCCCCCCGACAGACCCCAGTGTGTGATGCTCCCCTCCCTGTGTCCATGTGTTCTCATTGTTCAACACCCACCTATGAGTCAGAACATGTGGTGTTTGATTTTCTGTTCTTGTGTTAGTTTGCTGAGAATGATGGTTTCCAGTTTCATCCATGTCCCTACAAAGGACACAAACTCATCGTTTTTTATGGCTGCATAGTATTCCATGGCGTATATGTGCCACATTTTCCCTGTCCAGTCTATCATCAGTGGGCATTTGGGTTGGTTCCAAGTCTTTGCTATTGTAAACTGTGCCACTATGAACATTCATGTGCATGTGTCCTTACAATAGAATGATTTATAATCCTTTGGATATATACCCAGTAACGGGATTGCTGGGTCAAATGGAATTTCTATTTCTAGGTCCTTGAGGAATTGCCACACTGTCTTCCACAATGGTTGAACTAATTTACACTCCCACTAACAGTGTAAAAGTGTTCCTATTTCTCCACATCCTCTCCAGCATCTGTCTCCAGATTTTTTAATGATCGCCATTCTAACTGGCATGAGATGGTATCTCAATGTAGTTTTGATTTGCATTTCTCTAATGACCAGTGATGATGAGCATTTTTTCATATGTTTGTTGGCTTCATATATGTCTTCTTTTGTAAAGTGTCTGTTTATATCCTTTGCCCACTTTTGATGGGTTTGTGTGTTTTTTCTTGTAAATCTGTTTTAGTTCTTTGTAAATTCTGGATATTAGCCCTTTGTCAGATGGGTAGATTGCAAAAATTTTTTCCCATTCTGTTGGTTGCCTATTCACTCTAATGATTGCTTCTTTTGCTATGCAGAAGCTGTGGATTTTGATTAGGTCCCATTTTTCTGTTTTAACTTTTGTTGCCAATGCTTTTGGTGTGTTAGTCATGAACTCCTTGCCTATGCCTATGTCCTGAATGTTTTTGTCTAGATTTTCTTCTAGGGTTTTTATGGTGTTAGGTCTTACGTTTAAGTCTTTAATCCACCTGGAGTTAATTTTAGTGTAAGGTGTCAGGAAGGGGTCCAGTTTCTGCTTTCTGCCCATGGCTAGCCAGTTTTCCCAACATCATTTATTAAATAGGGAATCCTTTCCCCATTGCTTGTTTTTGTCACGTTTGTCAAAGATTAGATGGTTGTAGATGTGTGGCATTGCTTCCGAGGCCTCTGTTCTGTTCCATTGGTCTATATCTCTGTTTTGGTAAGTTCTCTTCTCTTGTCTGTTGCCATGTAAGATGTGCCTTTCACCTTCTGCCATGATTGTGAGGCCTCCCCAGCCATGTGGAACTGTGAGCCCATTAAACCCTTTTTTTTTTTTTTTTGTAAATTGCCTAGTCTCTGGTACTTCCTTATCAGCAGCATGAAAATGGACTAATACAGTAGCTCATTAGATATTATGCTGCTGCTGCTCCTCCTCCTTCTCCTTCTCCTTCTCCTCCTCCTCCTCCTTATTTTGGTGGCAGAAAGTACAAGGTACACTAATTTGGAAATTTGGAAATTTGCAAGGGGTGTCAGCATGTTACTGAACACAGGGCCACCTGAAGTTTTATAAATGTTTCAGGCCCCACAATTTTCTCAGGGCCCGTATCCTACCCTGTTGAGCATATATCTGCCACCAAGACCTCCTGTATGCCAGCTGTCTCTTGCTTATTTGCCCCTCTAACTGTAGTATCGTTGTTGAAGTTGATCAATGTGAAGTTCCCTAGGATGTCTACATGGTCCAGATTTCTTTGGACTATGTTGTGACTGCAGTAGGAAAGTTATCCTTCGGTAAAACTATGCATGCATATTTTCACCTGATTCATGTAAATGCCAATGGTTTCCAATAATCTTTTCTGATTAAGATAGAAAAGAATCTATCTGATAAATTAATCTCTGCATATACTGTACTTGAAGACATATTAATCTGCTCTAGCAAAAATATTGAATTTGGCACAGTTTCTGTGGTTGGAACTGCAATTTGGTTTAATTTGTAGTAATATTTTACCTTCAGGATTCACCTACTTTCTCCAGAGATCAGACTGGTAAAATAAGTAGAGATATGATAAGGATGACTACCCTGGCATCTAGAGATCTTCAAGAGTGGCATTAATTTCTACTCTTCCTTGCTCTGGTGTAATATATATATATATATATATATATATATATATATATATATATCTTGAGAGAGTCTTGCTCCGTTACCAGGTGCCAGGCTGGAGTGCAGTGGCGCGATCTTAGCTCACTGCAACCTCTGCCTCCTGGGTTCAAACAATTCTCCTGCCTCAGCCTCCGGAGTAGCTGGGACTACAGGTGTGTGTCACCACACTCAGCTAATTTTTGTATTTTTATTAGAGACGGGGTTTCACCATGTTGGCCAGGATGGTGTTGATCTCTTGACCTCGTGATCCGCCCACCTTGGGCTCCCAAAGTGCTGGAATTGCAGGCGTGGGCCACCACACCTGGCTGGTGCAATATTTTTTAAGTTACTATCTTGGCTAGGCATAGATGGTTGGTTTTAGAGACTTCTGCTTGGCCTTCTTCACTATGATAGCTTTCAGTCTATAGGCCAAGGACAAAATGTGGAGGTCACTTCAGGTGTTAAGTATATCAATCTCAACTATACATTCAGGGATGGGAGACGTGACTACAAGGCAGGTCCATGGACCCAGTAGACTTATTGCAAGCCAGATTTTGGCCAGGACTCCATTTATAACTTGGTTTCTGAGTGCTCCTCAATGTAACAACAAACTATTATGACACTGTTGTGGTTTGAACACATCCCCAAATTTAATGTGTTGAAACTTAATCCTAAAATTCATATGTTGATGGGAGATGTGGCCTTTTGGAGGTAATTAGGATTAGACAAGGTCATCAAGGTGGAGCTCCATAATGGAAATCTGATGGCTTTATAGGAAGAGGAAGAGAGACCTGAGCTGACACACTCTTGCCCTCTCACCATGTAATGCCCTCTGCCATGTTATGACACAGAGGGAAGGCTCTCATCAGATGCAGGCACCATGCCTTTACACTTCCCAGCCTTCAGAATTGTAAGTAATAAATTTCTTTCTTTCTTTTTTTTAATAAAGTATCTAATCTCAGGTATTCTGGTAGATTAAGACAAACACTTTGGGTCTCCAAATAGCACTGTCAATTCAAAGCCTGTGTCCAACAGTCCTCAAAATATTTTAGTATTCTTCTTCTCCCTTACACACTTACCTGACTAACTGGCTATAGATCCATTTGGAGGAAAGTTTGGTAGAATCATTATCATAGTAAATGCTATGGTGTTTTAGGATCTTTCTTCCTGAGGATCTAGTTATCTCTTTGATCAATGGGCTTCAGGTCTTAAATTGGCTCAGATCTAGAAACTGAACAAGGGTAATAACTTATCAGGGTGATTATGCGTAGTCTTCTGATCCTCTGTACTTAATTTCTTCTCCTGGAGCAGGCTGAGTATTACCTTGGTCCACTGCCAATTTCATTTGTCTGTAAAGACACATCTTTATTTTCTGTAGATGTGACCCATTGCAAGCCACTCTAACCTTGCCAGGAATCACAATTAATGGTTACTCCCTGGATTCTATTATTTAAGCACCACCACATGGCCTTAGTTGTTTTGGGGTGTTATTAACTCCATTGCTATAAGTCCAAGTAAATAAAAACCTTTCTTAGCAATAGCTATGGCCCTCTGTAGCTCCAGTGGTTGCTAGAGCCACCACTGTTCTAGCAAAAATACTGCAGCTGGCACAGCAGCTGTGATTGGAGCTACTATTAGGTTGAGTATGTGGTTGTCGATGCTTAGATGATGCCATTGCCCCGCTTACCAATGCATTTCTTTGTTCTTGGCCAATGTTCATCTCCCGGGCCTTCCTGTGGAGCTTAATCATCCAGTGGCACTTCTGGCCTTAGGTCATAGCTCCATGACAGAATGTGTATTGCTCCAGGAAGACTATGTCCCTGGGCAAGGTGGCTCTCTACAGCTGAGATAGACCCTAAAGGAGCTGGAAGCTGTTCACTGAGTATATTTCCTGCTGCTGAACAGCAAGTGCTTTGTAGGGGATCCGGGCAACACTTCTTCATGTCTACCACAAGTCTTTTTTTTTTTTTTTTTGCATTTTAGGTTTTGGGGTACATGTGAAGAACATGCAAGATTGTTGCATAGGTACACACATGGCTGCCTTCCTCCCCATCACCTATATCTGGCATTTCTTCCCATGCTATCTTTCTCCAACTCCCCACCCCCCACTGTCCCTCCCCTATTTCCCCCCGACAGAGCTCAGTGTGTGATGCTCCCCTCCCTGTGTCCATGTGTTCTCATTGTTCAACACCTGCCTATGAGTGAGAACATGTGGTATTTGATTTTCTGTTCTTGTGTCAGTTTGCTGAGAATGATGGTTTCCAGGTTCATCCATGTCCCTACAAAGGACATGAACTCATCGTTTTTTATGGCTGCATAGTATTCCATGGCGTATATGTGCCACATTTTCCCTGTCCAGTCTATCATCGATGGGCATTTGGGTTGTTTCCAAGTCTTTGCTATTGTAAACAGTTCCACAATGAACATTCGTGTGCATGTGTCCTTATAATAGAATAATTTATAATCCTTTGAATATATACCCAGTAATGGGGTTGCTGGGTCAAATGGAATTTCTATTTCTAGGTCCTTGAGGAATTGCCATACTATCTTCCACAATGCAAGAATACCAATACAAACTCTCTTAAAAACTTGTGGTAATGGCAAATACCACAAGTCTTTAAGATAGTTTGTATTGGTATTCTTGCTGTTTTGTGAGAACTCTTTGCAAAACTGAAGTGTTTTTGTTTTGTTTTAATTTAAAGGAGCTAGAACTGAGACACTATGAGTACCTTTCTATTTTTGTATATATAAACCCAGACATATCTGCCTATTTCTTCCCTGTCTAGGCGTAGGTTAACTTTTTGAAGAACAGTATATATTTCACTTTGTTATGTGAAATGAATTCTTTGCAGGTAATTCTTTGTGTCCTTATAAAGAATTGACTTACAAGAGCCTTTTCTGAGGCCCTTCAGCTGGGTGGCCCAACAATTATCTGTCACCATGACCCTGCTTCCTAGATCGAGTACATAGAAAAAGAATCCTGGAGCCAGTTTGGTGTGAATAATTTCATCAGTTGTGGAGCGGGAATCTTGAGACACTAAAGTCAAGCCAAAATCGATTTAATTATTTTATTGTATTGATGGGACCTTGAAATCTTTTCCTGGTCAGAATTTATTTTTTTTTAAGTATGCTATACCTAATGATGCATTTTCTGCTTAAAATTCTTTAGTGGTTTCCTGCTATCTTTAGAAGAAAGTACAAAGTCCTCAACATGGTCAGTGAGGCCCAAGCATAATCTGAACCCTGCTCACCTCTCCCATCTCAACATAGCCTTGTTATTTAAAAAGTTTATTGTAAATACACAAGTTATAGTTGTATGTATTTATGGAGTGCAAAATGATGCTATGATTTTTTAATACAACTGTGGAATAATTAAATCAAGCTAATCAACATGTCCATCATCACAAATATTTATCATATATTCTGAGAGAGGCACTAGATATATAGGATTGAGCCAAACAAAAAACTAGAGGGAAAGATACACTTAAAACAAATAATGACACAAATAATGATTTAATTATAGCTATAAAAAGGACTACCCATTACCCTTTTTTTAATAAAAGGGGTATAAAAACAAATTCAGTCTTTCCTGTCTTAGCAAAGCATTATTCTTTGGCATTATTTCAGTTGTGCAGGAGCATCGTCCTTAGGTCTGTGGGTTTTGCTTTGTTCAGTCACTGAGTGACTCCTAACAAAATCCAGTGGTGTCCCAGCAGCCTGCCCCCAGCAGTGAGGTCTGTTCTCAGGAGCCAGCTCCTCCTGTGTGGGGATGGGGAAGGCATCGAGGTGTTGCTTTCCCCCATATGGTGTGTCTGGTGGGTGGGACTAGAATACAACCTGGTCTCTTGTCCACAATCCAGTTCTACTGGTAACCTGCCCAGAACCTGAGACCATTTGATTGGAGGCCAAGTGACTGGTCAATCACAAAGTGCAAACTGGTCGATGTCCCAGCTTGGTCTCTCTGTATGCCTCTCCTTTGGTTTCTCCCAGGAATGCTTCCTGCTTCAAACTGGACAGATTTCTCTGGAACAATGACAATACCTTGCCAGCTTCAGTGGCGTCTGCTGCCACACCTCCCTCCATATTGGATCCCTTGCATAAAGGGCTCTTTTTCTGCCCTCTTGGACAGCTACTCCTCAACCCTTTCAAATAGAGGAACGCTGCAGGGATATTGGGCCCTTGGCTCTTGCTCCTGTCTTCTTCAACATTCAGATTTATTTGTTTTTCTGGCTTGGATGATGACACATATTTAAGTCCTTAGGTTTAAAAAAAAAAACAAAAAAAAAAAAACAGAAAAATACCTTTGTTCTGTCCTTCAGAAAGGACAACAGGGTGTGGGAATGGAGTAGCATGGAGTAGAAAAATAGCTTACACTCACCTTCTTTAGATACGAGGTGACTGATGATAAAATGCCAAGCCTGCAGAAAGAGGAACCATAAGACACTTCATGTCTAATGTTTTGTCCTCCCCCACTGTTGTCACTCTGTGTAGAATCCTGGCTGGCAAGGCTGGCTTGGACCTCAGACCTCACACTATTGATTCGCTTAGGGCTAGATGCCAGGCTTCTCTTCCAGCCCATACATAACTAATCAAATTAATGGATGCTGCTGTTGGTTCTCATCAAATGCCATTAAAATACAACTCTTTCATGAATAATTCTAAACATTGACTCAAACAATTGATTACAAGAGCCACATATTTCAAACGGGAGAAATAATTGCTGTTTTTAACGTGTAAATAAGTTTCTAGGGAGTTCGGAGATAACAGTTACAAGAATACGGCTATAATCACAGTTCATCTGAGTTTTAGAGCTTCCGACTTTGTGTTTATTTTCTGGTTGTGGCTTTCAGAGTGCAGCACATAAAAGATTGCAACCTGTTTCATCATCTCAATTTCACTCTGTCCCATTCTGCCTGTAAACTTACTAAGTGCTATGGGTCTGCACTCAGACATATGAACTATGGAAAAACATACAGAATGGGGACATTATATTTCCTTTCTTCTAAAGACTGGCATCTCAAGATACAGAGTCAGTCATTACTGCCTTCCCATCAGTCACAGTCAATTCACCCATGAAGAGCTGTTGTAGAAAAGACTGAAGAGTCAGGCGAGGATATAGCACCCTTATCTCAGAAATTAGTGCAGGGAACTTGCAGCTGCCTCCTCTGACTGGCTGCTCTTTGTTTCAGCTCCCTCACGCTTGATCCTGGTTTGCTCTCACTCACTACTTTGGGCCTCCCTTACCTGATAGTTTTGTACAAGTTTTTCTGGCTCAACTGGGATACTCTCTTTTAATTGGATTTTTAAAATTTGCTATTCTTACCCCTCATTTCCCACATTGAATGTAAGAAATAATCCTGCCTGTCTCTTAACTGAAAGGATTTGATTAAGGGTCCACTCCCTTACAACATCTATCATGGAGATTACTTGAGAATATTATGCTACATAAATAAGTCGATT
>NW_016107317.1:12586450-12612813 GCF_001604975.1 Cebus imitator
ACGGAGACTTGCTTTGTTGCCAGGCTGGAGTGCAGTGGCACGATCTTGGCTCACTGCAACTTCTGACTCCCGGGTTCAAGCGATTCTCCTGCCTCAGCCTTCTGAGTAGCTGGGACTACAAGCGTCTGTCACCATGCCCAACTAATGTTTGTACTTTTTTTTAGTAGAGACGGGTTTTCACCCTGTTGGCCATGATGGTCTCAATCTCTTGACCTTGTGATCCACCCACCTCGGCCTCCCAAAGTGCTGGGATTACAGATGTGAGCCACTGCACCCAGCCCTAATTTTTGTATTTTTCGTAGAGACAGGGTTTCACCATGTTAGCCAGGCTGGTCTCCAACTACTGACCTTAGGTGATCTGCCCGCCTCAGCGTCCTAAAGTGCTGGGATTACAGGCTTGAGCCACCGTGCCTGGCCTAAATGAGTCAATTCTAAGTACATTATTTTATTTAATATGTAGTTATTCAGTCAAATTTTATTAAGTTAGAAACTATAACAAAAGATAATTAATGTATAATTCCTTCCCTCACACCAAGTCATCAATATAGGCAGGAGCAAAAAGTTTATAATCTAACAGGACACACAGATATATAAACATATAGTGGAAGAAAATGCTAAAGATACCAGAATAGATAAAAGGTAGGTCATATATGAACACAGTAGAGGGGCAGTACATTTTATTTGGGAAGATGAAGAAAGACTTAATAAAAGAGATGATACTTGAGTTGATCTGGGTGGTTATGGTGGAAAAGGAGATTCCAAACCAGACACCTAATAAAAGCAGAGTTGAATGGTACAAGTGTTGCAATGGAGAGCTGTCAGTAGTTCAACGTGTCTGCATAGTTAGAAGTCACTGGACAAGGGAGAGAAAACCTGAGAAGCTGTCATACAGTCTTGAGTGCCAGACAGTAATCTGCAATTTATCAGTGGTTCTCAAATTGATGTTTGTAAGAGAATCACCTATGGAACTTTGAAAACTCAGCTCAGCTCCAGCTCCATCCCAAACCCACTGAAATGCACTTCCAAGGGTGAGACATGACTTGGCATATTTTGTAAATGCTCCTCTGACCAGAAACTCCCCAAGCTTGTTCCCTGTCCTTTGTGGGCACATAGCTGAACAGCATTTCCTAGCATTCCTTGCACTTAGGCAGAGGCTGTAACTGAGTTTTGGTCAATGGAACGCAAGAAGTGATACATGCCACTTCCAGGTCTATTCTTGAAAATTTTTACAGCATCTTCCTCACCTGCTGTCCTTTGTCACCAGCCTGCTGAATATGCTGAAGGCTCTAACTCTAGAAAGTCAAAGAACATCTTGCTGAAACATGTCTTAGCCCCTGAGTCTTTGTATGGAAGGCCACCCAGTGATCATCCAGTTCAATGGCCACATGAGCAGTAAATTAATTCTTATTGTGTTAAACCAGTGGGATTTTGGAGTTGTGCACAATACTTTTGAAAACCACTGCTGGGCAATAACTGGCCACTGGAAGTGTGAAGTGTCACATTCAGATTTACACTTTAGAAATATTCTGATACAAGTGTGGAGAATAGATAGCACTGGAAAAGGTGACAGCTGGGAAGACCAATTAAGATCAGTTGCAGTCATCTTAGGAATAGATAATGAGATTGCTGTATGGCAGTAGTGATAATGATGGAGAATAGGATAGTGGACCGATTATGGGAGACATAAGTATGTAAAATCTATTCATTTTGGGGAACATTGGGATAGGTAAATGACAGAGCCTCTGAGTTTTCTAGTGTATTTGAAGTTCAAAATATTGCTCCTCAAATTCAAAAACATGATTTGTTCAAAGATAATTTTATAGTAATTTCATGGTTATCAAGCCTGAGGAGTAATTGTTAGAGTTATCTTTCCTGATATGGCCATTGCCCTTCCTCTCATCTTACATATTTTGTTTCAGTCAAGAGTAACTATTTTTAAGTGCAGATCTTTTCTAGTGTGGTTTGCTTGAAGTCAACTGGACTATCTGGATAAGATGATGTATTCAAAGCAAATAAGTCTATATGGTGAATGGAAAACCCTGACACTTTTTAAAATTTTCTTCTATGAAGCACTGTGGCTTGGCTGAAGTGTTGCCTTGATTCCACAGGATACCAAGGTGAGCATTCTAAAAGGCAAGGCTAGAGCAACACCCCAATTCAGAAGTGGCTACCTCAACTGCATCCAAATACAGCCGGAAGATCCTAAATTGCAGGGGCTCAGGTGTATGTGTCAGTTTTCTTGAAATGCTGAAGACACAAGCACTTTCACTTCAGGGTTTATGAAAGGTGGTGGATTACTGGCAAGATGAGAGTGTCCTGATAAGAGAAGCTAGTAAAGCAATCATAAAAGGAAGGAAATAATTTAGAACTCCAGAGCCTAGGAAACCTTGAGAAATAAGTTTGGCCCAGCAGTTCCAAGGGATTATGACCATTGATTTCAGACAATATAACCACTTGCTTTAAACTAAGGGATCTGAACATCTGTTAAAAGTGAAAAGGGATTACATTGCAGCTTGTAGAGTTCAAAACAACTGCAGGTACAGAAAATTGGGAGCAAACGGCCTAACCATGTTATCTTGGAAGAAGCCAAGGGGGTTCTGTTGAAAGCTGGGCACTAAAGGGGACTGGAGCCCTCGCCTGTCGTATTCACCTCATGTCTGCATGACTTGCTGCTGCTACTGGCATGCTTTCACATACACAGTCTTCTTTGGTCCTCTTCAAAACCCTGTGAGTAATTTCCATTCCAGGGATGAGAATAGGGCTCATGATGTCAAGGGACACATCTTCATGGCCAGTCTACCTTGACAGGGATTCTTAAAAATAATGAATTTGGGGTCATCACTTCAAAATATTGTTGTCTGTAGAGCTCATATTCAAATTATGCTTCCTAGAACTGGCCATTAACTAATCTTTTTTTCTCTTGTTTTAATATTCGTAACTACCGGTTCTTCCTCTGACATTCTCCTGGGTGTGTTCAAAGCATGCAGAGCTCCAGTCTCTCTTACCCAAAGAAAGTGAAATGATAAAAGAAACACGTCTCAATGCTAGGAATTGTATTGGGACTAACCTGTGTTGTGGTTTTAAAAATGCAGCTTAAATCAAAACACCTGGCAATGAACTGACTGCTTTTGCCATTTAATTTTACTTTATCTGTTTCAATCATATGCTTTAAATTGTAAATTGCATCCAGGCAACTGTTAGAAATTGATATTTAACTTAGATTCTTGAGAGGTAAGAATTGCTAGAAGTCGAGCATATTTATGGCTTTACAACCATTTCCCAGGTTATCCTTACCAAAGATCCCGTTTGATACAGGTATTCTAGTTTTGATGGGTGTTTATAGATGTTTGTGATGGAAAATTAGAATCTGGGGAGTCAGACAAGCCTGAATTCCAATCTTAACTTTGCATTCGGCTAGTTTTAAGTCCTTGGGCAAGTCAAAAAACCTCTCTAAGTTTGAGGTTCATCATTTGTATAGTGAAATTAACCATACTTATTTTCAATGGTTAAGATTAATGTGAATATTAAATATGATATTTTCATATAGAAAATATTCAAAATAATAGTATTGTTAATATGAGAATTGAGCAAAGATATGGATAGGGTGAAAAAGTTTATTGGAACAAGGAGTATCTATGAATTGGTTTTGTTACTGTAATTCTCAATTATAAATTATAGTGGTCCTTCTCAATTATGTAAGTCCTTAGAAAGCCCAACAGTACTGTTAGTATTAAGGAATTTAAGACCTTGTGAAAGCTTATGTTGGAGGTAGATGTAAGCCATAAACCTGTGAAATATGTTTTATATTCACTGAAGTAAAATAATTGATACCTCACACTAAATTAAAATATTATCAGTAGTATTTTATACATATTAAGTTAGTAATACTTTCCAAATTTGTTTCTCATTAAATTTTTTCAGAATCTCTCTCTAGCACAAAGTACCTGCAAGATACTTTCATTTACAGGATATCAGCTTTTATATGCTGATAGTATACACAAGCCAAATTGCCCCTATGCTTGTTCTTCCATCAAGGATGTTCCAGTCTCTCTAAATTGATGTGGTGATTTTTCTTTCTCTTCTCATGTTGTCTCTTGTAGTTTGTTTCACAGTAACATTTCTCCCCTCCCAGGTCTCATCATGCTCCCTGAAGCAGACATAGAGTAACTTCAATGCTAGAACGCTTAAGAAACCAGCTAACCAGCCAACCAACTAACCAACCAGGCTTTTATGTAATACCCTTACTCAGCTATGTTGAACATAACTTTTGAGTCCTCCACACAACACGTTAAGATTACTGGCCTAATGAGAATTTTATGTTAAAGTTCCTTTCATAGAGGCTTCTATCCTCTCCCTGCAGTTTTAAAGCCTGTTCAAAGTAAAACTGCTGTTTTTATTTCTAAGATTTCATTGCAGCAACCTCCACTTGTTCTCCACCATCTGCCTAACCTTCTCATTTCATTATAAATATCTACCTCTTTTTCTAGTTTATTCAAGAGTGACTGTGAGTTATAAATACTACATCTACACTTCCCTAGTTGTTCAAATAAGACAGTTCTAGACCAGTCTAAATGGTAGCAAGTCAAACATTTCTGAGCTTGACTCAGTTATCTATATTTGTTCTCACTAACTACAACTCTATGCACACAAACATGTTTAAAAGTCTAAATGGGGATAAATGAGGAAAGTGCCAGTTTATCTGCAGCAGAACTAATTGAGTTGCTCTTGCTCTCTTAAAGGTAAGAGCTGGCTAATAGGTCAGAGTTGGGTTCTAAGGGACAAAGCTAGAGGAATCCTACTTGTAGCTGCCTAACCATGAATTTAAATTTAAAGTAAGGGTCAGAGCGAAGACAGATAGATGAGAAGTAACGTTAGGGTACTGAGGTCTTAGCTGAATGTCAGATAATCCAGTTGGCCTCCTGAATTACCAGTTAAAGGGACAGTTAAGAGTGATTTATTAGCATTGTCTTTCTCATATTTCGTATTGGGCTGTGTTGGTGACCCATGGGATAGCCAAATAATGTAACAAAATTGCTTATGGAGCCCAGTGGTGAGCTACCATGTATTGATTCCCTCTTTCAAATATGAGTGCCTGTGTTGGATTTCTTTCCACTGAACTGTCAGCCAGTGGTGCAGTGTTTTTGGACATGATTTGTGTGAAGTGTGATGCTACAAAAATAAAAAGATATTTTTCCCGCTTGACTCTTAGGGCAGATGGGGAAGAAATAATTCTTAATGTTTTAAATACAATTTGCTGGTGATCTCAGATATGCTAAAAGATAAGGTAGCATGATAAGTAGCTACCGTGGGGAGAAAATGGGGTATCTAATTATGATTATACAATACAAATAGACATATGGTGATGAGATTTATGTCTAAGTGTATATTATCAGGCACAGATTCATACTGTTTATTTAATTTTCCATTTAAACTACTAATGAAGTACTCTATAAATGTAGGATACTAAAATTGTGTCAAATTAATTCAAATTCTGCACTGTGTGGAAGAAAATACTGTAATTACCTAACAGTAGAAATATAATTGTTTATAGTACTTAAGCATCACTGCAATTAAGATATCACATTTTTAAAGCTTTCTTTAGAATCTATGATTAGTAATTTTTTAAATCCTTTTTAACTTCAATTTCTGAGTTTGCTACGCATCTTTTTAAAAAATGTCCTTAATGATTTAAAAGTTTTGGTATTCAAAAAGCTCCGCAGACTCAGTCTATTGGTATGTGACTCAGGATTCAAGACTGAATGTGAATGGATTTGATTTTTACTTTTATTTCATTTTAGTATCTTTACTTGATATAAATGCAATACCCAAAAGAGGCAGCAAAAGAAGAAAGTAGATCCATGTGTAGGTAAGAAAAGGTCACTATCGATATATACAATTCAATAGTGGAAGCCTTAGAAGGCTGAAGTCTTCTTTGACTATTAAAATGTCCTTGGACATTAAATGTATATTTTCATTTTATTTTGGTAGTGTTTCTAGCTAATCCCCAAACATAAACATGTTGTTCTGGGTTTGCAATTTTTTGGTCTTACTTCTATTAGATTTTTACATTAAAACATTTTCCCTTAATACCCATGTAAAAATTCTCAAATAATATTTTTATAAGACATGCATACTGATAATAAATATCTGCTTTCTAAATAAACCCTTCATTTTACAAGACAACGACTTTCAGAATAAATAAAAATGTGGTACTAGGTGGTATTATTTACATGTCCCACGGCTAAAAGTTGAAGGTTCTAGGCTGCAAAACTTTAGTGATAGCCATTGTTGGCACCTATCAGACATAATATGGTAAATTCCTTTGGATAGTATAGGTAATGGGTTACTAGAGTGAGCTTGATCTCGGCATTTTTTTGTGTGTGTCAGATATGTTTATGATTCTAAATAGCACCATGCATGGCTATTAAAGGTAAAAGAAACAGTGGGGCATGGTTCCAAATGCTTAGTAAAGATGTTTATTAAAGCTGGCTCTCAAGTGACAGATAAATGCATAGTTCTATTATGCATGCTAAATTCAGTATGCTGCAAGCTTAAAAGCAGATAGATCAAAACAAGAGAGATTTTAAAAAATCATAAAGACAAAATGCAGCTATGTCAGTGTGTGACAGGAAAATAATTTTTCCTTAAAAGTGATCTCCCTTCACCCTCTCAAGAAATGTAATCACAATTCATGGAACAAAATTGAAAGCCAGTTGGCAGTGTGCCTTTTCTTAACTTGCCTGGCATCAAGCTTAAAAAACCCCATGAAAATTGACTTTTATTAAGCTAAGATACAATTAAACAAAAAACATCACATAACAGCTCATGATGTATAATTCTTATTTATTGTGCAATATTTAGTTTTTAAAAAACAAAAACAACACACACGCAAAACAAGACACTAAACAAATTCTTTCATGCACGGCTTTTCTACCTGACAAGGTTCCGCTGCATGATTTTTGAGGAGTTCCCTTGCTCAGGGTTGGCATATGGTTTTCAATTTTCACTATCCGGAGCCATATTTGCAGAAAGATGTACAAATATTGTAAATGGCGGGCTGTGCTTCTCTCACATGATGAAAACTTCAGTTCCTTGGTTGTCTGGGGCTTTGTGTAAATGCCAATAAATTTGAGAGTTCACCCAACTGTGTATCTTAACCTTTGTTCCCAAAGGTGAAGGGCAGGATTTTTAATCAAGTAGCAATTTATCTTTAATTAGGAAAACATAATTAGGTATTATCACCTAATTGCAATTACTGGTGGGAGACAGTCACATTTCACGAGTAGTGACCCATGTTGGGTTATAGTTCTCCTATTACTGAATTCTGCATCTGTATTTATATTTGGCAGACAGCCAATAAAAATTAAAATGTGATCACCATGTTTTTCTGCAGTTCAGTTGTCAAAGTCACCAACTCTGCTGCTGAATAAGAAACCAAGAGATACTTCCTGAGTCACATTTAGCTATTTTTGTTTTCTGCTCAGACATCAAGTGTAGATCAAAATAGTTGTATACAAAATGCCCATGTGAAATAGGTTAGATAACTGTTCCACACTTCATTTCTGGTACAGTTAAAAACAGTTTAATGTCTCAAGGCACCACTATGGTTGAACATCAGATACATGGGTCATCAGCTAATCATCTACTATGCTGTAAAGTCAGTAATAGCTTGTGCAATTGTGAAAAGCAATCTCTAGAGGACTGTTAAGTATACAGTAGGCACGTGTATTATAATACAAATAGAAAACAATGAATCCTAGAAAAGCATGTTGAGCACCGTTGTGGCATTGTTCATATTTTTACTTAATGCTACGTAAACCTTACATATACAAAAGGAAAGACTAAATTTTTAAAGTTATACTCGGGGTTGCTTTTTGTGAGTCTAGTTCGTAGGTGTACTTTTAGAAGTTGTTGGGTCTTGATCAGCTTCTGTTGCACTTGTAGATTCGTTCAAGTGTGAGCTCAAGTTTTCCGAGGTTAGGTGGGAAGACTTGTAGACGATCTCATTGAAGTCAGACCTGATGCAAACCAAAGAAGGGTCATTCAAAGGGTCTTCTACTGAAGCTTGGGTGTTTTCTCGAGTGATTCCCATGTCTTTGCTATGTTCTGATGGAGACTTTCTTTTCATGCGAGTGTAAGTTTTGTCTTGATTCTCCATGCCTTGCTCATTTTTCAAAAATCGTCCAAAGAACCAAATAAAGAATCCAAACCACACAAAGGCTATCAGGCTTGGAACAAAGGCCAGACACTTGACATCAAGACTGGCTCCTATGAACCTGCTGTGTAAGAACATGTCTCCCTCGACATAAGTTTTATTAGTCCGAGGGTTAGTGTGATTGGACCTCCATTCCCAGGATAGCTTGGTTCTGTTCAAATCTTTTAAGCTTTCTGAGTCTTTCACTGTATATATCTTCTGCCCTGGGCCGATATATTGCCCATATTCATGAGGTTTGTAAAATATTTGGTTCTTCCACATATTAAGATCCAAAATCAAGACGAGGAAGATAATTCCATAGTTAAACCATTTGCCTGCATTAAAAAAGAAATACTGCATTAATCAAAGGGCCATAAAATTACAATAGGGTTTTCTCCAATAAAATGAAGATAATGGTATAATAGCATAAATTGTTAATGTTTTAGACTGGTTAACAATTTTCTGAGAGTGCTATGCTGCCATTAAGTGAATTGGCAAAGGGAATTTACTAAATGGATTCTGGGCATATGAGAACACAACTGTAGGTCCCCGAGCCAGTAATTTATGGAATTTATACTAACAAGATTAAGTCTCCTTGTTTTATAGGCACCACAGCTATACTCAAATTTGGTTCCATGTAGGTTATCCTCTAGAACATTTCAATTAATGTGAAAAAACAAAGTCTAATGAAATTTTTAGAAAAGTTCAATGTATAATTGAACATCTCTTACAGTTTTATAATTATGTCTGGGAAAGAAAGAAATCATTTTGCAATGCAAGCACAGCAGTATATCAAATGAATTCATATTGCTGTTTGTAGGTGACCTGTTGATTAAGCCATTAGTTGATGTGATTCAAATCAATAATCCTTGAGCATTCAAGACCTTAAAAATAATTGCATCAAATTCTCATTGAACAGAATGCATTTATCAGACACAAATGTAACCAAACCTTATGAACTGCTTGAAAAGACATATTTGAAGAGATTGCAACTACTAATATTTCTTTGTAGTATTTAATATCTTACATAAATAAGATATTTAATGATCTATTATCAAATGATACTTTTACATTTGCAAATGGAAAGAATGTGGAAAAACTTTTCAGGTACACTAGAGTTCATTATGATTTTTATTATGATTTCTACAAATGGAAAAAAAGTGAAAAAACTTTCAAGTGATACTAGATTCTATTATAATTTTTTATTATAAATTACCACAAGTTTTACAGTATCTTGTTTATTATAATAATAGTAATACCCGCCACATAGGTTTGTTATAGTAGGTTAGGGGACATACGTACCAGGTTCCAGAAGCTTTAGTTACAATGATTTTATGTATTATGCCAAAATTTTTTCTTTTGTATTTGTAGTAACATTATTTAACATTGTTACTGCTTCATATGATTATGTATTTTGCAATATACAGTCTAACAAAATATATATCTGCATAAATACATAAGAGACGTAACTATGAGGAGTTTAGTAAAGTATTTTATCATCATAATTACATATTTTAAAGCTCCTATTATATGTAAGGCTAAATGGTTTTAATCCTGGCTCCAAAATTACTAGCTGTGTGATCTTGGGCCAGTTGTTAAATTCTCTAAAGCCCAGTTTCTTTACATGCAGAAAATACAGTATTTATTAAAGTTGTCAGAATTTCATGCAATTACTAGAAGCTGAAGATAGTGCCTGGTACATAATAGGGACCCAGTAATTGTTATAATTATTATCACAAAAGCCTTGCCTAAACAATGATAATTTTTTTATTTGCATGAGAAGGTCCAACTTGCTCCTCTATGAAGAGAACTTACCTAAACTATATGAAGGGAAATAGTAACTCTGCTGTCTTGACATTGTTCAGCTATATAGTTTATAGTATTTGAAATGAAAACTCTTGCCTAAATGATCTTTTTGGCATGTCCAACTGGAAAGTAACTAAGTATTGGGAATGTTGTTTCAGATATGATAAAATATTTCTAGCATCTGGGGCTGTTAAGTTCAAACCACTCATGAGATTTTCAAAATTAAAACAGGTCCATACTAAGGATCCACCATAATAGACTCTGTGTAGGACACCTTGGTAGATGCTGAAGACGTACGTTTCTGCCTTTCAGAAAGGAATTCGTCATCTTGTTGGGGGAACAGGACAGAGATCAACAGATAAATAATAAGAGGCTACATCTGAGAGGTGCCAAATGAGTGATACAAACCATAAATGCTGTAGATATTGAGAAAATGGAAAAAAAAACCTGAAGGATACTCTCTGCAGGAAAGATTTTGAGGAAGAAACAGTTCATGTGGTCCTTGAAGAACAAGCAGGACAGAAAACAGTTTGGAAAATTTTGTGTTTTAGTTTATGCTTTCAATATGTTGCAGGTAGAACAGCATATAGAAAAAGATGAGATGTGGAAGAAAGCAGCTGAGAGGAGAGAAAAGGAAAAGAGTGGAGACTATTGTAGAAAAAGGCAGGAAAGGGATGAGAAACAGAGAAATGAAAAAATTCAGATATTCTTATCCAGTCTTGAGGAGGCTCTAATTTGTAGATTCCATGACAGAAAGCAAGTTGACGGAGGGGCTTTGGGTTCTCCTCTATTGTAGGAGCTTTATATTTATTCTCTTGCTGTAAACTGTATGAGTTACAAAGCCAGAACCGATTTGGGGTGGGGGGGGGGAAGAGGTCCTTGTGCTTGTATGACAGACCACCATCTTCTTTTATTTTTATTTTCCTTTTGAGACAGGGTATCATTCTGTTGCAAGGCTGGAGTGCAGTGGTGCAATTGTAGCTCACTGTAGCCTTGAACTCCTGGACAAAAGCAATCTTCCTTCCTCAGCCTCCCAAGTAGCTAGTACTATAAGCTCAAGTTACCATACCTGGCTCCCACTCTCTTCTTGACTCCCAAAGGTTTCTTTCTCCCAAATAACTTTTTACAGCACTATTCAATTATTTTTCTACCAATTGAATAGTGCTGCGTCAGTCTGACGACTAAACTTGCACACCCAAGGATCAGTTTTTATTATTTCTCATATGTCCTAAAGTCTGAACATTTAGATGGGGTGGAGAAGGAACAATTTAAGACAGTGTGGTCTACCATCAGTTAATGGATATCATCCCCTACTCCAACACATCTTTACTGGTTTGAGAAAGGGAGCACCATGGTGACAAAGCTGTAGGCCGGAAATAACAGATGGGCATCTCATCTGAACACTAAACTTAAAGCATATGACCTTTGGGTAACCTGCTTAACCTCTCTAGACCACGGTTATTCTATTTTCAAATTGAGGAAATTGAACTAGATGCCTTCCAGTTCCATAATTCTGCCCTCCTCCCCCAAATCTGTCTACTTACTGGTTGTGTATAGAATCCAATTTTTTATTTTGTGAAATGGAGAATAATACCAGTATAATTACCTCAAAAGATTATTTGTGAGGATAAAACAAAATGTTGTTGTATTTGAAAATTCTCTGAAATATATTGTTTGCCAAAAATTTAAGGTGGTATTATTTCTTCAATTTCTTTTCTCTACTTCTTCAATCCAGATAATATAGGATCTTGGTGATAGAATAAGAGAGAAGCAGATGTAAGGATTCTAACAAAGATACATCTTAAAGGTGATCACATTATTTTTTCTGTTGGGATAAAACAGTATGCATTACAAAATACTGACAATAATAGGAAGATGGCATGGAACCAGTTATCCAAGAGGACCCAGTGTGTGGCTCTAGGTAAATATGCTTGTGAATATGCATATTTAACATGTTAAAAATCCTTTGCAATTGGTAGTTTGTTTACTGCTTGCAGTAGTTTTGGCCCTGAAAAAAGATCTTTTATATCTATGAATTTTGAAGCTAAAGAAAAAGGGATCATGTCCCTACCTCTCCCTCACAGAAGACAGGCCATGTGGGGGCAGGGAAGTGCAGAGGGGAAGGCATGCAGTGAGGCAGGCTGGCTATTCATATCACATTTCCCTTCTGTCTTCTGAGGATGTAGCAGCATCCTTCCCTCATTCAGCTGAAACTTGAAGCTGCTAACACGGTAGATAAAATGGCCCTTCTTACTATTTGTGTTTGTTTCTGCCCGCCTGACATGACCTCTAGTTCATTTATCTGTTTACAGAGGAAGGAAGTTCATCTTTCTCTGTCATCTATACTTCCATTTTTCCCACGCACTGTGTTGTTACCTTAGTAATGATTTCTCCTCCGTAAAACTTCCTTTTGCCCTATCAGATGTGGCAAAGCAGAAGGTAAAGTCAGGGAGGGCAACCCAACCCCCGTGTTCTTATCTATAAAGTGAGGGAGTTGAGCTAGATAATCCCTAAGATTTCTTCCCAGCCCTAAAAGTCTCTTTGATGAGCCTGTGAAATAAACATTGCCTAAATCTTAGTGTTTTATGCTGGGCCAGGGAATCTCAACATTAGAGCAAAGAAGATGGAATATACAATTTTTAGAAGGAGAAAGGTTTTCTGAAAAAAAAATTATATATTCTGAGAAACACCGTTTACCATAAAAAATAAATTTGAGTCCCTGAAATGACCCGCAAAGAAAGGATTTAAGACAAAAAAGAGCAGAATAGAAAGTGCTTCTGTAGCCATTTTCCCAAGTGTGTTGCTGTGAATACACAATCGACAGTAACCAGAGGGTTGGTATTTCAGCATTAATCATATGAGAGCTTTTGCATCTTCCCCTGTTGTTTCAACTACATAGCACAATGTAAATCAGCAAGGAGGTAGGGTAAGGATCCATACATTATTTCTATTAATCTCCTTGTTGGAATATCTCACTATCTCCTCTAATGAGAAATCACTGCATGGTGTTGGTGGGATTACCTCTTTCTTGATTTGGGGGCTTTTAATGAATCGTACTGGTTGTCAGAAATGATATAATGAAAATTTTATCTTTTTACTTTGTGGGAGTTTATACAATTCGAGGATAGGTCATTATAAAAGGATTCTTTATTAAATATCACCCTTAGTTAACATAGCAAATGACAACAATTTGACGGAAAGTTATTTTTTCAGCTAAGGAAAAAGAATACTTCTACCTTATAATGAACCTTTCATGATTGAAATATGCAAATATAATATTTTAAATCTCTTACTCTTCAGAGTTGCCAATTAGCATTGTAGCTGATCTGTGCTGTTGGCCCCTCTACCACATGGGTGCAATGACTTGGCCAGACTTTGACATCCAGTGCAGGTGCATGGATGTGCAGTTATGCTCCACAAAGTCATTCAGCAACCATCATGGGACAGCACAAAATCATAGCCTTGAAGAAGATGAATTTTCGATAAATAAAAGACATACACAGTTTGCTGTATCAGTCTTCTTGGCCATACATATTCAATGTCCCCTCATTCCAGATGTGAGCAATAAAAACAGGGCTCACAAGTTTGCATCTCTTCATGTCTCTCCCTAGGTAATTTAGGGATATCTAGAAACCACATTAAGTGCTTGGGTTATGAGGAGGCCATTTACTGAACTGAAAATATTTACTTATTTATGAAGTAGTCGTAGTAATTATTTGAGTTAACAAAGTACCTACCTTCTTAAGGCTTAAAAACAAATTGATATTGCTTCTCAAAGGGCCTCTCTTGTCATTGTTACTTCCTAAGTGAGAGACTATGCCTTAGGAAGCGATCCAATGTGACGAGTACAGATAGGAACATGTGATCATAAACGTAGAAAGAAGAAGACATGTGGTTATATTAATGACCATTAGATTATGACTTTCTTGAGATTGGGAACTGTGTCATGTTCATTTCCGTGTTCCAGATACCAACTTGTTTTTGACACATATTAACTCAGAGAAATATCTGTTACCGAACTTGTAAACTCTGAGACAAAGTGCCCAGAAAAATACAAAGAGAGAAGTTTTAGCATTTCAAATCAAATGCATGTGTCATAATTATCTGATGAATTCCAGGGTATAGCTAAAATTGGATATAATCTGAAAAACAGGGAAAAGCAAAATGTTCATGTTTCAAGGATTATGAATAATTAATTACATATTTCAAGTCCTTCTTCTGGCTCTGAAGACAATTTCTAAAGGGCATGTGAGTTTTATTACAAAGGTGCTTGTGTACGCACAAATGAAGACAGGATACCTCAGTGTGGGCAGGGCAGATGCTCAGGACTAGCAAAAAGTAGCAGGTCATGGGCAAAATGATGGCCCTGAAGATGAGTTTCGGAGAAATAAAAGAAATTGCTGCTTTATATAGAAATAAACATAGTTAACTCTTAGAGGTGAAAATGAAAATTGCTTGAGGAGAGGTCTGGGAAAAATTACAACTGAGAGAAGAATAAGAGGTACTTGTGTACTTTGGATAAATTCATGATCTCTGGAGACCTTCTCTGTGTACAGGATGCATCACATTTCCTTATAACAAGTCCCTTGCTAATTCTACCAGATAGAATATTCTGCTAGAGGAACCACTGGCCTCCCATCCCCAGCCTTCTCATGGCCTGATTGATACAGGAGAGCTCTTTTAAAAAACCAATCTCTGGGAACTCATTTGCTAGAAATCATGCACCTATGAAAATAAAAATCGTTCGTTTTTATTCATTATTTTCCACATTCTCACCATTGTAAAATACCTGTACCCTCACACAACACAGGAAACTGAAATAGAACACAGACACTACACAGGCTTGTTTACTTCTACATTTTCAATTTTTGCCGAAAGGGCTCCCATGGGCATCATCGTGCCAACAGTGTGAATTCTCTTCTCAAGGCTGCACAGGCCTTCCTTCTGGCCTTTTGCCCAACCCCCTCCTAATTTACTCAGATGATGGCCACCAATGGGATACTTCCTTTGTCTGGCTGCGATGACAGATGGCAGAGCTACCACTGGGATTGGCATTAATAGGACTCAGAGGAGCTTCCGAGACTGAATTGAGAGGCCATTCCTCTCTCACCTCCAGAGATTTAGTACATCGCATTTTCAATCCATCTATGCACTTACCTTATAGGTAAAGGGGAAGAGGTCAGAGGAGATCATTATACAGTTGCTTTTCATGTTTACTTTTAGGAGGAGACCAATGAACTTGGGCTAAAAGTACCAGTGTGACTTAATTACTAACCATTTGTTCCCTATGTTACTGAAGTCAAAATTCTAAGATAAAAAAATTTTAAAATACCCTTGGATAGAAATGATTTATTTTTATAAGCTGTAGCCCAGCTTATAAAATGAAAGCTCATATATACTGCAGCAAGCCATCTGTCAAGGGGGATCCAGATGAGCTAAACAGATGCAACAATTCAAGTTATTTCTGACATACATAAATAAAACTAGCTTGGAATCAGGATTAAAAAATACTCAAATCCTAAGTGCTTTTAAAATGTCAATGGGAACTCATCAGTGTCAGATAACCCGCTACATACAGAGTATTTCATTGAGAGAATTTTGCATTCTTAGTTTTCTCTTTTTTGAGGACTCAGGACAGTAGAGAACTCAGCATTGCGGATAAATGGCCAGAGAATGCCCCCTCAAGCTACCCAGCATTTCTGAATTAAATAGGAAATCAGCCTGGGCAACACAGGAAAACCTCTGGCCAGATGAAAGGAAAAGCTTTAAGTGAAAAACAGCGAAAGCTTATCAAATGCTTACTACATGGCAGATAGTGTTGTAAGTGCCTTACATATATTAATTTAGTTCTTGTGAGAACCCTATGGGATAAATATTATTACTGTACCCATTAAATAGATGAGAAACTGAGTTTCTGAGGGGGTTAAGAAACTCGATGATGGCCACACCAACAGTAAGTACCAAAGGTGGAGCCTATGTATCTAACCTCTTTGCTCCATTGCTTCAGTGTATACTGGATGTCTTTTCTAGATCATAGGGACATGGTAGATTGGGGCCAAGGTGGAGCCAACTCTTGACTGTGGAGACCCTGCAGGGTCCTCATCCAGGCTCTTCTAGTGCATAACAAAAGAAGCAGTAAAGCAACAGCAGGACCCATCTGGGGTTCTGCAGGTTCCCTTCTCAACCCTGGCTCCAGCTTCCTCTGTGGTCACTCAGACCAGCACCTTTCTTCAATCATCTCCTCTGCTGGCCCCAGCTCTAAAATTTTCAGCTCCTAGGACTCTACCATATCCCTTTCTCCCCAGTCACCCCATTGCTATTGAATTTGCATTCTCCCCCTTGGCCTTTAACAGTTGCATATGAAAACAAATTAAAGCTGAGATAAGACGAATTCTAACTACAGAAAATGTCTCAGCAGCAGTGCGTCTCAAAGAGCAGGCCTCTGCCAGCCAGCAGAGGTATCACTTGCAGTGCTTGACAGAAGGGTGGATTCTGAGTCTGCCACTACCTCAGGCATCAGATCCTGGAGGTGTGGCTAACGCAGCTGTCTGTTCAATAAGCTCTCCAGGTGATTCTAATACACACTAACGTTTGTGATCCCTGATGGATCTAGAGGGTTTTATGCTTAATAATCCCAGTGGTGATACGATATTACTTAAAGGAAAGTACTGAAGCCTCCATAAAAAAAGTAACAGGACTTGAAGCTGATCAACAAGCTATAATTTGTAGTTTACATGGAAACTTGTAGGCTACCATTGGGAATATTGAAACGCAGCATGTAGCACAGTATTTTGGAATTTTTACCAAGGTTTCCACAGAAACTGTTGTCTTACAAATGTAGACAGGTAAAGTAAAAGGCCCTTCACAGAAGACTAGATGCTATTCTAGGGTGGCCTCACCAACCTCTTCAGCCAGTTAACAAAACAGAGAGTAAAAGAAACAGAACAAAAACAAGAGAACAAAAGCTCAGACTGCTTCAACCTCCAAACCTGTGACATCTTCTCAGGTATCTTTATCATGGATATGTGGATGCATGTGAACAAACTGGGTTTACCACAAATTGGATTTAATTTGCTTATGGTGGAGCCCTTCACTTCAAAGTCCTCATCTACCCTATTTTAGTTTATTTTTTAAGACAGGATCTAGCTCTGTTGCCAAGGCTGGAAGTACAGTGGTACCATCATGGCTTACCACAGCCTTGACCTCCTGGGCTCAAGCAATCCTCTCACCTCAGCCTCCCAAGTAGCTGGGATCACAGGTGTGTGCCATCACGCCTGCCTGCCTTCCTGCCTGCCTTTCCCTCCCTCCTCCTTTTTCTTCCTTTCTTCCTTTCTCTCTCTCTCTCTCTCTCTCTCTCTCTCTCTCTCTCTCTTTCGAGATGAGGTTTCCCTATGTTGCCCAGGCTGGTCTCAAACTCCAGGGTTCAAGTGATCCTCCTGCCTTGGCCTCCCAAAGTGGCAGGATTACAAGTGTAAGCCACCATTTCTGGTCCCCTATTTTATTAGTGTTTTGAATTTAACTCCAGAATCCTCAAAGGCCTTTTTGGCAAGTCCAGGCACCCAGTTGTTTGCATGACGCATTTCAGGGAGATGCTCTGATCTGTCTGTGGTCTCTCAATCAGAAAGGTGACATCCCCAGTTATCAACATCTCTTAGAGGAGCTTTTCCAAAGTCCCATTCCCTGGCCCTCACCCAGACCTATTGGATCAAAACATTAGTGATGAAAACCAACAATCCGAATATTTATAAAGTTCCCTGAGGACCTAGCCATCAGTATCATATAGCAAACACTGCACCAAAGCCTTAATTACAATACATTCCCACCTTCTGGCAAACCAGATTAATGTGCAGCCTCTGTTACAAAAGTTTAACTAGTCTTTCATCCTTTTAGGTTTTCAGAAAATAATTCTTGGTGGGACAAGGGTTTTAGTTCAAATGAAAGTCATGGATTTGCTTCTACCTAAATCCATAGTAGGCTTTACCTCAAAGGTAGTAACACTGAAGCTTCAGGGACTCCGCATGCATGGCCTGTTTCTGAGGCACTGAATATAATTTTGAGATATAATTTTATATTCATCTTCTTAAACAGAACATTCTAAATTGTGTAAACTCTGGACACCACAAATCTGAAATCTGTACCATTTATAAATGACAATGTAAATGATAGTCATACAAAATAACACTAAATTAAATATTTTTAGCAGCTCATTTTTTTTCTTACCAACAGATCTCCTTTTTTTTTTTTCTTTTTTAACCTGAAGTTCTGTACTTCAGCAGGATATTTTTGACAAGGTACTCTGATAGTCAGAGACAATATTAGTGTAATCATGGCCTGGGACAAGTGCTGGTAGCAAGAACAGATGGCCTATGCAGAAGCCCACCCAAAGGGATACGATGGTGCCATGTGTGTGATAGCTGTTTTAGAAGTCCAAGAGGGTAGCATACTGCAGAGATTAAGTGGGGACTCTGAAACCACACTATGTGACCTGAACTCAAATTGATTGATTTACCCAGTGAATTTAATAGATGGGCCTCATTCATTTTGAATAGGAAAAGAAACCTGCTGCATCTTCCCTATTCATGAGCTCATTCTCCAATTTAGGAAGGTCGCCTCATGCTCAAAGCAAAAAACAGCCTCCTAGCTGGGAAGCAAAGGTTTTTTGCAGTACTCAGATGTTAATGTTTTCTGAGCTTAGACTATTTTTATTCTGCAGCACAGACGGTAGTGTAAGCACAGATTTCTTCAGGAGTTTTTATTATAGCAGGTGTGGGATCCTAGGCCATTGTCCTTCAAACAGATGCACATTCATTACCTGCATTTGAACAGCTTCGGAACTAATGCCATCCTTTATCTGTGATCATTCAGCTGTCTGCTTCTTGTTATAAAGAAAAATAGATATAAAACGTAGCTCCGGGAAGCCCTTTTTAGATGAGAACGATATGTCATGAAAGGATATTATAATAAATCATGTTTTACCCATTTCAAAAGCAGAAAATATCTGAAAATAAAATAATCTGAAGATCCACAAGAGAATCACTTAAGATGAACCTGAGCTTTGCCACAGGAGTAGGTTTTGGAAAATCAAATGAGAAGTAGCCTAACTCCCTAAAGGCGTATGTTCTGATTGGGGCTCTAGGACACCATTGTTTTAATTTCAGCAACACATGAAGAACAAGAGCATAAAGAACATTAAGCTGAAAATAGACACTGAGTTCTGTGGTGAAAAAGAAACCCATCCAATGAATAAGATCAAGATAGAGTGGTATACAGAGTATGGCGGAAATAGCTCTCTACACCAAAGATTTGTCTTTCCTCTTGGATAATCCTATACTAGAATACTAGATCTGACACCAGAAGTGGCTGCTCAACTAAAAACCACATTTCCTTGCTCTCCCTGACTCGAAGTAGGGCTATGTACTAGTTAACATCAATGGAACATGAGAAGAGGTGACATATTTCTTTTCTAAGCCAAAGAGTAAGAAAAGGACAAGCCTTCTTAATCACTTTCCCCATTCTCTTTACTTCCATCTGCCCGCTGGTTGCTAACACTGAAATTGTCAAAGCCACCGGTAACCTAGGTCCCAGAATGATGGTACAGAGCCCCCTGTTGATCTGAAAACCACCTTGCACTATTACGTGAATGAGTCATAAAACTGTATTTATGCCTCTCATATATCATGGCTTGCTTTTTACAGTAGCTAGCATTACCCTAAATAATATACGAAGATAATTAAATTGTGTTCAAAGATATAACACACCTGTTATGTGAATACGGTATTCCTCCTTGAAGATCTTCTGGAAGAAAGGAATCTTGAACTGCATGTGTGGGGTATGCAAACCAGGGAGATTTACATCAACATCTCCCATGAAATGTGGGAATTCCCAGTCCTGTCAGAGAAAATCAAATGAAAACATATTTGTGATTTGTTTCATTCCTAAGCAGCAAAACACCAAAAATTGACTTTTTATAAGCACTTATTTTAAAATCATTTAAATGCAGCCAGCTGTTGGATGTCAGTTTCATTCTGTGATGGTTATTTTATGTACATTAGGTAGCAGTATGCATTCAAAATCAAAATTAAGTCATAACTTATATCTTCAGATTTTCTTTTTAATGTGGTAATAAGAAACCAATACAGAATTGATTTGCATCTACATGTTTCTCATTTTCATTCTGGAGAACTGAACTTAAATGTTTTTGGGAAGGAAGTGATCTGTATTTAATAAATATGGAGTAAATTTGTTGTATTTTGTTTTACGACTTTTAAAAAATATGAACCTTATAGCATGTCTTCCATAAGAAGACAAAGTAAAGAGGATCTGATTCACTTAACCAAGTTCTTTGATTCATATCAAGTGACTTATTACTCATGTTTGCTGGCAACCATCAGGAATGTAAAAATGACAGGCTACTGTCCTGCTCTCTTGCAAGTCGGCATCATTTGAGCCAAACAATGGAAGACCTGACATGGTAGCGTGAGAGATCAACAGTGAATTAATTCCCAAATTGTCATTAGTTATTTCCTTGTTGTCAAGGCAAAACTGGGTGGGCCAATCCTCCTTCTCCAAAGGAAGGGAAACAGATGCAAATGAGGATACTTTTAGGTGTCTCACCTCCTCTTGGTTTTCAGATAGAGGCACCAAATTAAAGTTCATAACTAGCATATAAAGAAATAATACATGAAATTTGAAGAAACATTTGAGATAGATCCATAGATATTAGTATACACATTTTCACTTATAATACCTAAATAATCAACAAATAATCAGTCCTATATTTAGTTAACATTCCTTTAAGAATTTGAATATGTTAGGAACAAAATATTAATTTGAGATTTTAATTCATTACCTCAATATAAATAAATAAGTTTATTCGAGGCTTTTATATATGCAGCTGAGAGCGATGTGCTAGTAGTACAGTGCCTAAGCTTTTTAGAGGTTTCCATGTCCATTCCACTCTCCTCTCTCTTGGGAATTCTGGTTAAGAGAGAATGGGCCTTGAAGAAAAGATATGTGAGTGGCAGTAACCAGGAAAGCCTGCAATGTCTATCAGTTTCCTGATCTATGATCATTTCAAGCTGCTAATAAGAAATAAATATACAAGAAGAAAAACAGAATGATGCAACACTATCCCTTTCTATCAGTGTACACGTAAATCTCTCGTTGGTCTCACCTCCACTTGTCTTTCAGACATCAGCAGCAAATAGACATGTAATTTGGGAAGTTCATAAAAACCAACACTCTAGAGCTGAATGAATTTGGCCCATTTTGATCTAAAATATTAGTAGAAGATGGATTGGTGATAACACCTGTGAACTATTGCTGAGGTTAATGTGCATTTGCCTTTTTTTCCCCCCATTAATGCCACCTTTGTTCTATGTTGCTTGGAAGACGTCTAAAAAAATTGACATTGAATTTATTATTTTGCTAAAATATAACTCATGAAGAATTATGCTTGACAAAGAAAATGACTGATAACCAGAATATCTTTCACTTGCCCTGGATAAATGACACAAAGCATTATCAATAGAGCACTTCTCTTTTTATTTCTCGGTTTAAGGAAGAGAAGATTTCTTGGTAGTAACTGGGCAAGTATATTCAGAATTGGCTTCTTTTTAGAAAGATGCTTTTGAATGCTCCCATTTAGCTTTTCCTTCCATGAAACTAAAGTTTTCTATTGGGTATGAAATTGGTTTTAGTTTGAAAGCAATCTCTAGAGATTTCTTATAGACTATGATCAAAATCTCATTCACACACACACAAAATAGTTTCTTGATTATATCCCACCTGTAGTATGAGAGAGAAAGATAAGCTATGGAAAAGGAGAGTAAAGGAAAGAGGGGGAAGAACAAGTCTTTGTTTTTATCTAAAAGATTACTTTTTTTTTCTTTTTTTAAAGAAAGGGCTCAGAGAAGATTTTTTGGGCCTGGGGGTGTGAAGTGTGAGAGAAGCAGCTGGTGCCCTGTGAGCTATTTTTAAAAGAAGATAAATAAAAGGCATGATGACTCATTCATAAAGTCTTTCATATCAGTCCTTCCTATTTTACTTTTTATAATCACAATTTTGTTTTTCCAGACCTCTTTTACTTAATCTCCTAAGGGTTTGCCTCCATTTTCTCTCTCTGGTACTCTGATTTTTACATTTCAATTCCTACTCCACATACCTCTTCAGACTCATCATTTTTAAGTAAGTGTAAACTCTGGCTTAATTTGACTTGGAGCAGAAGAGTAATAATAATAATTGCTAACATTTTGCAGGACATGTGGGGCTCATTTAATAGAAAATGGACATCCTGGCTAAGCGCTGTGGCTCACCCCTGTAATCCTAGCATTTTCGGAGGTCGAGGTGGGCAGATTACCTGAGATAAGGAGTTTGAGACTAGCCTGGCTAACATGGTAAAACTCCATCTCTACTAAAAATACAAAAATTAGTTGGGTATGGTGGTGTGTGCTTATAATACCAGCTACTCGGGAGGCTGAGGCAGGAGACTTACTTGAACTGGGGAGGTGGAGGTTGCAGTGAGCTGAGATTGCACCACTGTACTCCAGCCTGGGTGACAGAAGGAGACTCAGTCTCAAAAAAAAAAAAAAAAAAAAAAAAAAAAAAAAAAAAAAAAAAAAAGAAAAAAAAAAAAACGGAAATGGACATCCTAGGCTGGTAACCTCAGGTATTTAAAGGAGATAGAAAGCAGAGTGGGGATGATATTCTGAATCTGTCTAGGTTTCAGTCGATTCATCTATAAATTGGTGTTAAATATGTCAGCCTCACAGGCTCCCTGGGAGGATGAGATAACATTAGCACAATGCTGGAGACAGAGGTGAGAGACAGGTGAGTGTCCAACAAAAATGGTTTATTTCCTGGCATGATTTCAAGGTCAAGTTTATCCTAGCAGTAAAGCAAAGGAAGTGGATAGGTGTGTTTCCAGGAGGGTCACACATTGGCTGTTTCAAGGTTCAGGAGAAAAAGTAAGAAAGCCATGTTCTCCTTTCTGCCCTTATCCATGGCAGAGCACTGCCCCGCGGAGGCCCTTGACCAGGACTTGGGCTACAGCAGTCCTCCCAGACGGCGCCTGGAACAGGGCTGTTGAGAAGGTCATCTCTCTCAGAGACATGTAAGCATTGGCCTTACTGTAGGAGATTGGTCATAGTGGTGGGGAAACTACAGGGAAAGGAGCAGGGCTTCTGAAAGGTCAGAGGGTTCTGCAAAGCTTCAGGGGAGGATAGCTGAAGAGGCAGCTCTTCTCTAACCCCGAGGCAGAGGGCAAGGAGTAGGTACAAGGTAGTGTAGGGGAATTTATCTTAAACAGGCTTGTTTACTTATGTTGTCCAGAAACTGACCTTTGATCATCTGCCTGCCTGACTCATGCCTGCAAGGGGGAACAGTAATGTTAATTATCCGCAGATTGGGTTTGCTCCAGGCTTTCGGCAGTATGTCTGTACTGAATAAAAGCAAGTAGCTCCAGCTGTTTGGGGCTGCTCTCTTCTTCAGTTACTGGTGCCAGGCACCCTCTTAGCTGCTCTTACACTGCATACCTGTGTCTGAGTACTTTGTTCATCCATTGCTCAGCCAGGGTCTGCAGGACAGACCTGGCACTTCATGAAGACAAGAACAGAAGCTTACTGGTTTCTTGTGCAATGTGGGTCATACTGTGTGTGAAAGACTTTTAACAGTGTGAGGGAGATGCTGCTGCCATGCAGGTGGGAGGGAGAGCCAGCAACATGTGCAGCCAACTGATGGCAGAGAAAATCTGTGGACATTTGGGTTATAAATTATAGAGTACCTATCATCCTAGGCTGTATATCTGTGTATATAGTTACACACAAACCATCCTGCTAGCTATTATTAACCCATTTTTATTGAAGTATAATTGACAAAATATGTATTTAAGGTCACAATATGATGTCTTGATATGTGCATACATTATGAAATAATAATCACAATCAAGCTAATTAACACATCCACCTGCAGATGTGAGCATCTGCCTCAGAGAAGTTGTCGCTTGTCCAAAGTGACGTAGGTTCCATGCAGCAGAGCTGAGGTTTTATCTGGCTCCAAAGAGGACATACTTGCTACCAGGCCATGCTGTCTTTCAGTATGGAAAGTACATCACTTCCTGATTTTAATTTAGAACTGGAATTACTTTTACCTGCTCTATGTGTTCTAATTGAGAATCACTGGTGGCAGTCGTCACCAAAAGTCAGTTCCATGAGAGGCTTTAAACTATTTTCTTTCTTTTTTTGTTTTCGCTACAGCGATGTCATTTGATTTATTCTACCCTGGTGTAAGCAAGACCAACGTTAACACTTTCTCCAACAAACAACTGCCCCAGGGATAGCTGGCTTCTAATCAGACTCTGATGAGTAGGGAGATTTGACTAATGGGTGATTAATAGCAAACACTGAGATTCTTTTGGCATCATAACTATGGATATACAGCCAGTTTTATATACAGATTGTATAGAGGTGTTATGAGAGTCATGGCTTTCTTTCCTTCTACATAAATGTAAAAGATGTATCTTGAACACAAGATAAAAATGTTGAATTAAGGGAATCATGAGGCAAGAGGTATTCTGCTACAAAGCTCAGGGTAGATAGGCTGGGATCCTGGGATTGTATATTATAAAATATTCACTTATTTTGTTCTTTAAGAAATGTTATCAGTGTTTAGTAATTCAAAGCTTTCTTATCGTTCTCTGCTATTAAGTCTAACAATAACTACAGAGGCCTATCAGTTTTGTGGTTCAGTGATGTGAGAATTATTTAGGCACATGGTATTAGGTATTATGCTAGTTGAGTTCTCATCAGTTCACTAGAATGTACACGGTGTGAACAGACTTCCGACTTTGTATCTTTGTTACATATGATGAACAGTTAATTTTTATTCAGATGGGTATATTTCCCATGTAAAAATAAATGAACTGTGTCATGATATATATCTAATCTTAATTTTTACATATATGGTTTACTTTTGCCTATAGCAATAAAAATCAGTTACTCATCCCTGTTATTCATGAGCCACGTTAGACATAGAATTTCAGTTCAATGTTAAATACATAGTCAAGGTAGTCTCAGGATATTTAGGATTCATAATTTCCCAATGTTTTCTCATTGATACCCATGCCTCAGGATCAAGGAAAAGAATTTGCCACTATTGAGGGGAATTCAAGCTTGAAACCAACACTGTTTTGAATTCCCTGACTGGCATTTAATTTCCCAAATCAAATGAAGAGATCTCATTTCTATTTAGAGAAGCGTTAGAGGATAAAAGTGTAATGACACTGATTACTCTACCTTGCAAAACTGAAGTCAGAGTATCAGAACGAAAGTTGTATTTTCTAGGCTAAAAATTAGCCACCTGGTTTATGAGGAAATTAAGAGATAGATTAGATTTTACTGAAAAGCTGGTGACCATTTAGAATAGAGTTGACAATAGATGCTTAAATGTTGCTATAAAATACCAAGTTTTTTGATATAGTAATTTGTATAACTTCTCTTTATAAGCATTAGATTATTAAGCTTGGTATCAAATGTAACTTTACAGATATATTTCTTTCTATGTTAATCTCTATCCCTCCATTTTTCATAACTGAATTTAGATCTATGAGTATCAGAACATCATTCTACCAAAAATTTCCCCAGCTTGTAAAGTGTCCTTAGCTTTGCTATGCTTAGCAGTGTCCTAGCAACCGAATTTCAGATGAAAGTGAGCAGTGGTGCCCTGAAGAATTGTACTCAGGCTTTGGGTGATATTTTTGCTTCTTATTAAGAAACTCGAGTAACTGATTTCTTTCAGCAACACTGTACTTCTAATTGGCAAAGTTGCTGTAGTATCACTTGGCCAAATAAATCCTTGGAAACCTTGACTTATAGTAGATTTTGCTTCTTCGTTTGTTTATTAATGTAAACTCCAGGGAGCTGAGAGGAATTTCTTTCTGTTTTGTACACTGCTGTATATTCTATGGCTGAAATAATGCTCAGTATATAGTAGGAACTCAAACATTTGTTGGATTGATGAATGGTGCTCTCTGAAAGTTAAAGATATATAAGAATCCCTGCCTGTAATCCCAGCACTTTGGGAGGCTGAGGTGGGCAGATCGCGTGAGGTCAGGAGTTCGAGACCACTCTGGCCCAATATGACAAAACCCCATCTCTACTAAAAATACAAAAATTAGCCAGGCCTGGTGGCTCATGCCTATAGTCCCAGCTACTTGGGAAGCTAAGGCAAGAGAATCGCTTGAACCCAGGAGGCAAACGTTGCAGTCATCCAAGATTGTGCCACTGCACTCCAGCCTGGGAGACAGAGTGAGACTCCATCTCAAAAAAAGAAAAAGAAAAAAAATTCCTTTGTGGTTTCATATAAATAA
>NW_016107317.1:12619448-12627255 GCF_001604975.1 Cebus imitator
CCCAAAACCTAAAATACAATAAAATAAATAAATGGGAAAAAAAAAAAAGAAGTTCATGATTACATGTCTAACCAAGTGAGAGAACAAGGAAAGAATATAAACTAACATGTGATTTTAAAGGTGGGGCATCATTCCACACAGTGGATGACAGCAGGAGGAGCACTAAGACAAGGTTGAATGTAAGAGATGCCCCGTGGAAAATGTGAAGGATGAACAATAGAGACATTACAGGAGGTTACTTCCTAGATGTCCTTTGACCACTCCCCTTTTCTCATATGTTGTATCCTCATTTTCTCTTAATATTCACTGTTGCTTTTTCCCTTCAAGGGCAAATTAATTCTATAAACTTTTGGAATTTTCTCTCAGGAGGAATATATGCTGTTTAAAGAACTTAAAATCTGTTGTGAAAAATCTAGACTTTCTGGTTCAAGTAGGCTCTTTTCAACAAGTAGTAAGGATGGTAGACCTCATTCATCACTAAAACAAATCCAAGTCAAACTGTAAATTCTTATTTGAAATGTTGTTAAAAACTTGACTTTTTAAACGTGCTTTTGTATATTCTAAAATACCAATGAACTCGCAAAGTTGTTGTTGCTCAATTTATCGTAAGGATCTATTTTATAGTATTGTTTATTGTCTTTTATTCATCAATAATTTTTCTTACTTGCAAAGGCCAATATGATTTTTCCTGGAAAATACTGAAGCCAACATATATCAATAAAATATAAGCAATAGTTTAGTGCCTCTAGAAAAAGCAAATAAGTCAAGCCCAGAATAGGCCTGAAAAGTAAGTATGGTCTGTTACTTTTCAGAGGTCTTGCCTTGAGGCTCTGGCAAGATAGCGGCAGGTTTTTAAAAGCAAACTTCATTACACCTAGACACCTTGAAAACAAAGTGCCAAGGTGGAACTGTGTCTGATGAAATGCACTGGGCCTCATTTACAAATGTCCTACCCTGGCAGACTGATGTGATGAAGAAAAAAATAGAAGTCAGTCTTGTAAGTGTTTACAACTAATAGAAATGTATCATGTGGCATCCAGGAATAATGGAAAATCAGTACCCCCTCACTAGGCAAATATAGCTTACCAGTACAGAAGGAAAGAGTGCTTAACATCTTAAAGACACCAATAAAAGGGTAGAGGGGTGCAAATAATTGGCTATGAAGAGTTGCTGATAATAAGGTTAGCGCAAAATCTAAAGAAACATAATGAGAAGTCATCTTGGATCATCTTCATCAGTTATCAAACAACTTGATCTAGTTAGCACTTCTTAAGAAGAGTGAAAGTTAACTATATAAATTGGCATATTTCTTACTCAAATGAGCACTCCTCCAATAAGGAAAGAGTGAAATCTAGTGAAACAAAGTTCTTAGACAATGTACTTTGGTGTTCTTGTTCAGGGTCTGGCTACAGTTCAATAGCACATAGCTCTTGCTTATTTGGTGCTTTATTGTATTTGCATATTTGGTACAAAATACCACTGCTCCAGTATCTGTTCTGGCTCCACACATGCTACCAGCAATGGTCATATTCAATTGTCTGAATGAATAATTTCTTCTATGGGCTGTATAGGAAAATTAATTGCATACTGTCAAGAGTAGGTATTATTGTCCTTGGTAAAATTTTTATTTAATATTGAGGTCATTTTTCTCCATGAAAAAATAATGATGATGGAGATCAGTGGGAAAATGTGATTCAATATAAAAATATTCACTTTACAAATAATGGAGAGAGTACAAGGTTGATCTAAATATTAGATGGTGGGTAGAGGTGAATGACCTTCAGATTTCTTCACAATAGTTTTAGTTCTATGGTTGTATGTTTTTTCAGAAATGTCTTATGGAGCATATATTCTATTTGGGGAGACAGACCAATCAGAAAATAGCAAGACAATGTGATGTCAAATAGTGGTAAGTGCTCTGAAGCAAATAAAGCAGAGGAAGGGGGTGGAGAGCAGTTGAGTGTGGTTTCTATTTTAATTATTCAAAAGAAAACTTCTTTGAGGATGACCTTTGTGTAGAGGACTGATTGATAGGAAAGAGGAAGCCCTGAGCAGCTCTGGAGGAGGATCATATCAGCTAGATGGAGGAGCAAGTACAAAGGCCCTGAGGAGGAAATGAGATGGTTGTATTAAAGAAACAGCAAGGTAGCAATGGTCATGGGAGTGTGGGTGATGAGGACAGTTATAAACTAACTGCAGAAGGGATACAAATCTGTTAGGAGGCTGTTGCAGTGGTGTAGGCATGAAATGATGGTGATTTAAAATAAGGGTGGCCAGGTGGTCAGATCAAGATGTATTTTGAAGGCATCATCAACTGAATTTCTGAATGGCTGGAGCAACAGTAATAGCATTTGCTGAGAAGGGAGACACTGGGGAACCAATATACTTGCAGAAAATAGAGAAGTGGATAAGAAATCCAGGGAGCTCAGAATATGCTAATATGGAACAGCTTATTAGACATCCAAGTGGAGGTATTATGTAGGCAGTTGAAAATCTTCGGGGAGAATGCAAGGCTGAAGATACAGACATGGAGTCACCAGTCTATCTATTGATCTAAGGCCACAAAATTGGATATACTCCTTTAGAAAGGGAGTATAGAAGGCCAAGAGAAGTGGCCAGGGACTAAGCACTGAGGCACTCCTGCATTTATAAGTTGGAAGAGGAAAATCCAGTAAAGAAAACTGAAAAGAAAAGGCATGCATTAAAAGAAGAACAAAAGAAAGTGGTGTCCTAGAAGCCAGGTAAAAAAGTGTTTCAAGAGGGAGGACATGATCAATATGTGTCAAATGCAGCTGAAGATTTAAGTAATAAAAAGACTGAATATTAACCATCAGATTTGGCGACATGAGGGTTGTTGATCTTGGTAAGACCTCTGAGCTCCTAAGGAAGCTGATGTTGGGGACAAAGGCCTGATTGGAGTTGGTTCAAGAGAACGCAGGAGGTGAGAAGTAGAGGAAATATATACAGAACTCTTATAAGGAGCTTTGCTGTTAATTGGAGTCAAAGAAGCAATAACTGGAGAGAGACTATGATTAGATTAGTTTTAAATAATTTTGTTGGCATAAAGTAAGTTGAATTTTGGTAGAATAGAGGACTCTTAGTGAGATTCCTTTTTTATGTTTTCAGTAGCTTTTGCAATGGCAAATGTTAAAAGCCCTCAATATGGATACACTGTGTGCACCAGTATGGATACACTGGTTGTTTACAGCTGATGTCCATTGTGATTGGGCAGTGTCTCTTCTCTTTGGTCAGTACCACTGCTGTACCAGTAGCTAAATATTCTGACCATCACCCTTTGTGAAGTCAAGATGGCTATTCTCAAACAAAACTGGGTTAAGTTCACTGTGTCCCGAATGCAGCAGGCTTTTAGAAACAATAGGCTGGATCCTCACTGCCCTGTATCCAGTGTGGTTTCTTTCTGTTTTCATCTTTCTTAGTAAAGACCTCAGGTTCTGAAACAACCTCCATCTCTGACCCCTATGGACCACCCAGTGATAATACGTAACAGAAAGTAAAACCTTTAGAGCAATGGATTTGAACTGCCAGGCTTTCCATGTCTTTCTTCAATGAATGTTAGGTCAAGAGTGTTCATCCTCTGAGCTCTAGAGAAAAATTATCCACCCTCATGTAAGAGAGCAAAGACTAGGAAAACAAGATACACTGGAGCAGGTTAGAGGGAAGGAAAGAATAAAATACATTTTGTTGTTTGAGAATTATACCCTCAGTGAACTGAAAAATTTTCTGAAACCATTGTTAGTCCAGAGGCCAATGGCCAAGAAAAGTCTAAAATACATTGCTTTCCTTGTTGGACACCTATGGGAGAAAGATTCTAGCACCCTCAGTGTCTTTTTGGAAAACAAGTCTACATGCTGGGGTAAAGAACCTTACATGCTTGTTAGCAGTTGCCTATCTTTATACTGACACAATCCATTCAAAGCCTGGGGTGGCTACAACAAACTTGGTTTATAGATTCTACATAGCATGAATAGAGTGAATGTTAAGTATACATTTCTCACAGAAGTTCTCAATGATATACTCTAGTTCCCCATAGGAGGATATCACACTCTTATTGAACTAATTCAACAGTTATTCAATGATCACTAGATGCAAAGTGTCTATTCTCAAAGAATATAAAATAACATTGATAAATAAAGAATCAAACTAAACTCTTCCTTTTACAGTTACAGACAATGACAGTCAATGAGGTTACAGGAATCCTCCCATATTATTCAACAGATTACTGGTAAAGACCAAATGAAATCCTATCAGTAGTCCCCAAACTACATTCCTCTACATTTCCCTTCACATTACTGAGGACTCTTCAAGAAAATCATGTATAGGAGATTGACTATATTTTTATTTTCAATTCAGACTAAGCAAACAAACAATTGTCATGAATTTGCTCTGTGCCAGGCATTTGATATATTTAATCTATTTTAAACCACATGCAAATATATATGGTAGGTAGGATTTTTCTTATTTTACATGGGAGTAAACTGAGGCTCAGAGAGCAGTTAAGTAGCATGTCCAATGCTGCACGACTGATACCAAAGGGATTTGTATCCAGGATAGTCTGATGGAAAAGACTTTTTCTGTTTACCATAGTAAGATTTTTTCCTAATTTTTCCCCCATCAAGACTAATGTTACAATTATCTACCCACTTTGAACCCAACTGTCATGCCAATATGTCTTCCTGTTTGATGCTAAATTATATCTGTAATGGAAGGTTTACTTTCAGTGGTATGTTGCAGCTCATCTTGAAATAATATTTTCTCAGAATTTTTGCTACCTGGAGCACCTGGGGAGGGAATCCTAACACATACTGCAAAGTGAAGGAATGGCAGTGGTCTTATGTTTATCCTGCAAGTGATTGACAAAGCCTGCAAACTATGCAGGCTGAGATATGCATTTGACTCTAGGTGGTTTATGGCCATCTTAGAGTTTTTACTGCCAATGCATAGATTTGGCTCTAAACTTATCATATTTCTAGCAATGAATACTATCTCCCTAACTTCTCTGCACTTTGCTTTTCTCACCTGAGGATATTTTTCATCATGTTTAGGCACTCTGATGTCAGATTCCTATATCATTGCTGTATCATGGAAAAACAGAATGGTTTTTGAGATGATTTAGAGCCTACTAGTGATGGCTTTCAAACTTCACATCGTGCTAAAAAGACAGAACTTTTATGTTTCTTTGGAACTTATATGATGGTAAGATTTGTACTCCTAACATACTGTGGCTGTGCATATCATTAAATGGTGAACCTTTTATATTATGTACATGACTTAAGGCAGTGCAGACACACAAGAAGATCTATATGGGTAACAATTTTTTTTGGCAAAGAAACCTAACTATTTTAAGGTTTTTTTTGTTTGTATATCTATGGAGTGTTTAAGATACTGAGTTACAAGAAGCTCTACACTTAAAGGATTAATTCTTTTGGCTCCTAATTATGATCAGAAGATGACACATTGCCTATAAATGTAAAATCATTGATCATTTTATTCCATATCCTTCTTTATATTTGATTTTAAATAGAATTGTCAATGTAACCAACATTAAAAACTACATCTATGTTATTATGAGGTTGAAGCTTCATGTAATATTGCTGCATAATATGTCATAATGAAATGTGTCATATTTAAAAGTATTACAAATGATATCCTTAGGCATATGTGGAAACAATGAAAGAGTGGACTTGTAAAGGTGGTAAAAATTACCAGAAAATAATTTTATGCTACCTCAGTATAATATGTCATAAAATTTTTACCCATAAAAATTGGCAAATCTATGGTTCTGAAAATGGAGTTTTAAAGCACAGAAAAACTATATGGAAGCAATAATAAAAACTAAACATAAAACACAAAATTTTGCCTTGAAGCAGTGGATTGTATTTGGTGAGCCATAGGTAAATGTGAAATTATTACATTAGCCAGTTGCCAAAGGCTTTGCTTATGGATATCTGCAATGTTATATACATAAATCAATTAATATGTTTTTCCCCATATAAACCCAGGTACACTTGATTTATTGCCTCTTGTTGGAGGAGAAGCTGACAAATCAGCATCATTATGAAACTGTTTAGGTGACAGACTATTCAGAAATCAGTTTTCTGAAAAAGGCTCCAAATTATTTTACAAATATATGATTTGTTGACTGCTCTCTGCCCCCAATTCCCAACTCTGAGATTCCTGGACTTTTATTACTACATTTATCTTCAGATGAGAAATTCACTCTAACGACTATACACTCAGAACAAATACGTCAACTAATTATGTATCATCTGCCTTTCAATTAGCCTTAGCCTGAAATGGAGAGCTCTTCAAATTTCTTCTTTTAGAACAATACATAAGAAGAACATTTGGGTGTCTTAATGTAAATACCTGCAAGGTATGCTAATTAACTCAGAATCGGTGAGAGATTTTTTCAATTTTACTTCCTAAGCCTCAATCATATGCAATGTGAAAGAATAATTATCATAATTAATGATTTTTTCTTTTTCAAGTCAGTAGTTTATGATTAATCATGCCTTTACTGACAATTATATATTATGATCAATAGGTTGCTCATGCAATAATCTAAAATAAAGAGATGTCCTTTAAAGCTATTTAAATGAAGAGAAATACATCTTCCTTTACTAATATGATTAAATGTTGTGCTTGCTACCCTTCCAGCTGGGCACTGTAATTGATGTACTGTTCTAACAATGACCACCATTCAGCTATCTCCCACATGAAATAGGTTTGGCACTAGGTGTAGCCTTTTACATTCATTTCTTTGCTCTATTTTAAAAATAGGTCTATGGGGCAGGTTTCATTTTTCTCATTTTGCAATTGGAGACACTGTGGCTCACAGAAGGCACCTGACTTACCCACTGTAATACAGCTATAAATAGAAGACTAAAAAGCCAAACCTAGGTCTGTCCAGTCCCACAAGTGTTTTTGCATGACGGCAAGTAGTTCAGCTTGTCCTGGCTCTCAATAACCTTAGATTATTCTTTTGGTCTAACCATTGTTTCATTTGGGTCTCTCATTAAGCCATAGCTGGGCGTGGTGGTGCACGCCTGTTGTCCCAACTACTCGGGAGGCTGAGGAAGGAGAAGCGCTTGAACCTGGGAGGTGGAGGTTGCAGTGAGCAGAGATGTGCCACTGAACTCCAAACTGGGCAACAGAGGGAGACTGTCTCAAACAAATAAATAATGAGAGAAAAAAGAAGCTACCAAATTGTGTAGAGATGTTTGCCCACAGTTGTGTAGAGACAAAGACTTCAGATTGCTCTTCTGGCTCAGTGTTTGTTACTTCTCTTTTCTCCCAACTATCTTTGATTTGCAGTCATTACTTTTCATTGCAAATAGATCTTGCCTTTACCATCACAATTCTAAGCTAACACTTGCTTTGGTATCCTAGCCAACAACTAATCTCTTTGCTTTGCTTTTTTTTAAAAAAAAAAAAAATATTTTGTCTTTTATTTGTGCTATCACCTTTTATTTGCTAAATATTTGCACATTCAAGAATTGTATGTGTCAGTTCCTCTACTAAGCCTTTACAATACAGCAGTTAAACAGGTAGAAATGGCTCTAGGCTCTGTCCTCATGGGGATTACAATTTGAATATAGCATAACTACATATACAGAATAATTTCAGAAAATATTAGTACTAGAGGAAAAATAAACCAGGATAAGTGGCCGGGCGCAGTGGCTCAAGCCTGTAATCCCAGCACTTTGGGAGGCCGAGGCGGGTGGATCACGAGGTCAAGAGATCAAGACCATCCTGGTCAACATGGTGAAACCCCGTCTCTACTAAA
>NW_016107317.1:12627395-12717806 GCF_001604975.1 Cebus imitator
AAAAAAAAAAAAAAAAGAATATACCTCTATGAGTAAGAGCCTCTGCAGGGAAAGGGTACCAGGTGCTGTGATGTGTGCTATAGTTGCAACCAGGACCAAAACAGACAGAGGTTTACCATCAGATCTGGTAGGAGTGACAGGTAAAAGAAATGGTAAAGAGGCAAATAAGTGGTATATGTATTGCAAAGGAAATAAATTAGGGACTGAGGAAAGAAACAATGCAGAGGGCACTCTGGGAGGCATCTTGGAAGAGGGGACCCCTGAGCTGAGAGCTCAGGATGCAAATGATCCAGCCTTTGAAAAAGTAGAGAATATTGAGCCAAGCAAGTGCTCAATTACCCACTTCATGTCAGTGCTCTGCTAGATCTTAGGAATACAATGGTGAACGAAAACTCACATGCAATCCGACTTCTTGGAGCAGAGTCTAGAAAGGGAGTTGAACACTAGTCAAATAATGATGGAAATAGACCTTAGTACTTCTCAATTAATTTGTATGGCCATGCCTGTCTATCACTTACCTATCGCAATGGCACTTTTTTTTTTTTTTTTTTTGTATATGCAACTCTTCCTATTTTCCTCAAGGCCAGCACCAAATAATCTTCTGTTACAGCTTCATGAGAGACTACTAAATTAACTTCACAATTATGTATTAGTTATACACTCCTTGAAGGTACACTTCTTTATGTCTCTGTCAGTCTTTAGCACAATAGTAGATGCATGGTAGAAAATAAAAACCATTTGACCGATTATTCACCAGTATTTACTAAGTGCTTACTATGTGTCAGAAACTGTGCAAGGTCTAGGGGTACCAAAGACATAAATCAAAATTATTGCGGCCAAGAAAGCTCATCCTCTAGTAGAAGAGGCAAACAAGTTAAACAATACTTAAAGAATAATACAGTGGCATTGTATTAATAACAGAGTCTTGAAAGACGTTTCCTATGGACCCAAATGAATCCCCTCATTCAAGCTCTGAGAGAATAAGTTAACCAATCATTCTCTATCTTCCATTTTCTTGGTGACCACAGGTTGTTGAGAGTATGTAGGTCATCACTGTATTACAGGTGTAGGATGTAGCTGGATAAATTGCTCATCTTTGCTATAATTTAGAACCAAATTATAGCTTGCAGTTGTTGGTTTTAAACAGACCAAATGAACTTTTCTCAGTGGGTAGCTTTGATTTACCTAACTTTAGATTAATTCTCTTTTAGAGTCTGTGAAAAAATATCTTTCTTACAATAATTTAAGTCCCATTTTCCCCAAGACAGACCCCCCTTGTTAGACTGTGTGGCGAAATAGAAAATGCCATCTATAATACTGCTATAATGCTCAATTCATATCCTTTGAACACTACTGCTAAAGCCATAAAAATGAGAATGGTTTGCAAAATTTCTGTCAGCTAGTAGAAATGTTTTGGTGTCCCATGTTAACTTCAGTCAATTTGCAACATTGCTTAAAACCATAAAATAGATAAAAATGGGTATATCACTTAAGATCAGCAAGAATACTATTGAGAAAAGTGATTAAAACAAGATTCTCAAGTCCATGGTTAAGGCTGTATGCCCTGTTCACATCTAAGCTAGTTTTGACGTCATTTAGATTGACTGCCATTTGGAAAAACACCAATTTGAGTTTCTTTGGTCAGTATTTAGATTACACATCAATATGCTTTTAATGTGTAAAGCCAATATTCTTAATCTTCAACTTTTTTTTTTTTTTTTTTTTGAGAGAGGGGTTCTCGCTTTGTCACCCAGGCTGGAGTGCAATGGTGCAATCTCAGCTCACCGCAACCTCTGCCCATGGAGTTCAGGCAATTCTCCTGCCTCAGCCTCCTGAGTAGCTGGGATAACAGGTGCGCACCACCATACCCGGCTAAGTTTTCTATTTTTAGTAGAAATGGGATTTCACAATATTGGCCAGGCTGGTCTCAAACTCCTGACCTCAGGTGATCCGTCCACCTCAGCCTCCCAAAGTTCTAGCGTTATAGGCATGAGCCACTGTGCGTGGCCTAATCTTTGACTCTTGAGATAATAATTACTTTGGTACATGACTATGGCATTAAATCAGATAACCATGTCACAACCTGTCACCAAAAACAGTAATACACATATATCATTTTCTCCAATGCCTCCATAATTAATAAGAAAAATTATATTTACCTTCTTAAAATGGGGCTTTAGATATTGGTAAACACACATACACATTTTCCTTAATTATTTTCATAGAACATTTAACCATGTAAATTAAGAGTACAGAGAAAGTACATGTTCCAGCTAAGTAAATCTACTTTAAAAAATCAGGTATGAATTTATGTTTTCTATGAGATTCAACTCTTTATTTTTTATCTGGTTTCATATTACCAAAGAAATTTAATTGAATGAAAATGTGATAAAAATAAACTTCTTGTTTGTGCACAGACAAAAAAATTGCTAACATTTTTGCTTTTAAAATAGCTGCCTTGGAAACTTGAAAATGTAGTTTGTTACTTGTAAAGAGAGGTGGCCTTCAGATAATTTTCTTATTTCTTTTTTTTTCCCACTTACATGTTAATTTGAGCGTATATTTATACAGTCAAGTTTAAATGTACTTATATATCCATATTAATCTGGTAATTCTACTCCTGGAAATCTTCTCTGCTAAGGAAAAATTTAAAAAATAAAAAATAAAAAATCCATATGCATAAAGATAGATTTTCAATCTATTGTTATTTATTATGGTGAAAATGTGGAAAATGCCTTTTGATAGAAAAGAGTAAAACAAATTATGGTATATAATTCCATGGAAATTATACAATTACTCAGAATTATAAGTATGCAAACTTTATGATATATAGTTAAGTGAAAACTGCATAATATAAAATTGAATATATGCTATAATTTTAAGTAGAAACTCGCAGATGCACAGTAATAACAAAACAAAATGACATAAGGTAATACATCAAATTAGTTTTATTATTGTAGTAAAATTACAGATGGTTTTAAATAACCTTGCTTTTCAAATTTTGAAAGTATTTTTATATTATTTTAATTGTGTGCACACATATATATAAACACACTCTAGGCACCTTCTCATTTTCTCAGAGCAATTTTTCTTTTGGCTGTAAATCTCCCTTTAATTCTAACATAGTCAATATCTTCCTTTAAACTCTAACCTTATATCCTCTTATAAATCTTGCTTTCATTCTATCTTGCTTTTATTTACTTTTGGTTGGAGAAATTCCTTTTCAGCTCTGGGTTCAAAGGGGATATAATATCACCTGCCTTCTTTCAATGTCCCTAGAGTGCTGTGAGATTTAATGGGGTAATGTCCACACAGCACTTTATGCTCCTTAGAGAAAGGTGCTATATAAAAACAGTACATTATAATTATATATGCTACTACAAAACCCACAGAGATATTAGAGCTACAATTTAGCACAAGTAGATTGGTTGGACTAACGCCAAGTGCAGGCTGGGCAATGTCCCTTTACACCAAACTCCCAGGAGTGGGAGGAGGTTGCTGCTTCTCCCTTCTGGCACTTGCAGTACCAACAATGCAGTCTCAGCTCTTCTCAATGTTACAAACAGAACATTTCAGTTTTCATGTACCATCTTTTACAAAAAATCATAGGATGTCATTTATGTTTACTTGATACTCTCGTTTTCATTCCTTCCCCCTTCCCTTGGCTTAGTTCCAACTGAATACATTTCCAATCTATTTATGGCAGATAAACTTACAGAGCCAGTGCTAAAGGCAGATACCACTGACTACTGGAAATCATCAGGTGACACAAGGAATTATGTATTAATAAAGAATAACACAATCTCTGAGTAGAATTAGAGGTCATTAAGCATAGCCAACCACTACCTGATGCACGTCACCTCTCCATCTGTTCACAAGCGGCCAGTCATTCTCTGAGAATTTCTAATTAAGGAACACTTGCCATTTATTTCATTTTCAATTTTTTCAATTTTTTAATCTCATTTTAAAATTAATTGCAACTTTTATATTCACAGGGTATAATGTGAAGGTTCGTTACCTGGGTATACTGTGTGATGCTAGGTTTGGGGTATGATTGATCCTTTTACCCTAGTACTGAGCAGAGTGTCCAACAGTTAGTTTTTCCATCTTTGACTGCCTCCGTCCCTCCCCTGCTCTAATAATCCACAGTGTCTTTTGTTGCTTTATGTTCATGTTTTATTCACTGTTTAGCTCCCACTTGTAAGTGACAACATGTGGTATTTGGGTTTTTGTTCCTGTGTTAATTCACTTAGGATAATGGCCTCCAGTGGCATCCATTTGCTGAAAAGGACACGATCTTGTTCTTTGTTATGGCTGCATAGTATTCCATGGTGTGTATGCACCACATTTTCTTTATCCAGTCTGCCACTGATGGGCACCTAGGTTGGTTCCATGACTTTGCTATTGTGAATAGTGCTGGGATGAATACATGAGTGCATGTATCTTTTGGGAAGAACAATTTCTTTTGAATATACACACCCAGTAATGGAATTTCTGGTTCAAATGGTAGTTCTATTTTTAGTTCCTTGATAAATATCCAAACTACTTTCCTCAGGCACTGAACTTATTTGCATGCCTACCAACAGTGTATAAGCATTCTCTTTTCTCTGCAGTCTTGCCAGTATCTGTTATTTTTTACTTTTTAATAATAGTCATATTGACTGATGTGATGGTATCTCATTGTGGTTTTGATTTGCATTTCTCTGATGATTTGTGATGTGGAAACACTACCTCTTTTAAAAGCTGACACTTAGAGTGTTCTATTCTACATTTAGCCACACTCTAGCCACTTGTAGTTTTGCTTTCTGAAGCTGAACTAAATGTCCATCCTCTGACTTAGTCACTTCACTATGCTTCTTTATTTATTCACTCTGTCAACACTTACTCTATAGCCATGGTACAGTCCCATGTGAGGCTCTGGGGACACAAAGAGAATTGCTGACACCTTTCTGTTCTAGAGGATCACACAGTCTAGTGGGGACACAGACATCAAAATAGAGAAATGATAATTTTGGCAGGTGCCATGCTGTGTTTAGAAAGAAAAGTGCCAAGGAACAGAAAAGAGGGAGAAACTAATTCTGCTCCTGTGAGCATTCAAGAAATCTCAAAATCCCAGAGAAGGTGAATTTGTTCTCTGTTGTAAAGATGACTAAGATTTTGCCAACTGAAGATATTTTATGAAACAATTCTTGCATACGAACAAATGTGAATAGGTCAGTTTTATGCAAATGACAGTGAGAAGCCCATTGTCGCTGAATCTGGGTGATAAGGATGAAGTTGAAGGAGTCAGTGTGTGAAGGGTTTTAGTTTCAGTGCTTACAAATTAGGCTTTATTTCTCATGCAGTAGAGCTAACAGGGATTATGAAGAGCAAATGACATGATCAGATTTGTCCTTAGGAAGATGACTGTAATATTGAAGGTGGAGTATTGACTACAGTGGAGAGAGTCTTAAGAAGCTATTGCAAAAGTCCAGACAAGACACGTTTAAGACCTATACTCCAATGGTAGAAAGATAGGAGTGAGATTTGAGAAGTTGGTAATGGCACTGATGTTAACATACTGGATATGGGAACCAAAGGAGTGGGAGAAGCAAGAGGTAAATCTATTTTCCTTACTTGAGAGACTAAGGGGCTGGTGACATCATTAACAGCATATCAACAACAAAATACAGAGGGCAGAGGAATTTGGGGAATAATGGTAAGGTAATAGCATCAGTTTTGACTTGTCAAGTATGAGGTTTCTATAGGATCTTCAGGTAGGAATATACAGAAGACAGCTGGAAATATGGGTCTGCAGCTTGGGGAATGTCAAAGTTGGGAATAAACTGGAAAGAAAAACCCCAAATAAAATAAGCAGAACGAAATAGTTCAAATGAACTCAGTTGAACACCTAGTGAGGCATTACTGTGATCTCTCTTACTCTGTTAATTCCATTATTTCTGCCACAGATGCTGTTGACACTATGAACTCATTCGGAAGACAGTAATATAAATACAATGGATGAAAAGAGATAAAGTTAACTATAATTTGCTCCTTTATAATTGTGCATTTGGTTTAGTTTTGTAGTTTGCAACAACTGTAGTTCATTTATCTGTTTTACATGTCACCTTGTAATTTTTCATTCTTTTCTTATCATATCCTATCATACTTTTATATCTTCCCCAAGACATCTTCCTGAGGAAAAGTAATTTAAGACATTTCAGGACCTTGTATTCTTAAAATGAGGTCCTTTATACACACATAAGTTCTGAGAAGTTATCAGTGGGTCCCACAATTGCACATAAACCCAGTTCTCTCTCTTATCTGCCTTTTTTTTTCCCTGACTCTAAACAGATATCTACTGCAGAAGGCAATGTCCATGAACCTGCTCGGAAAATTCTGGAATGCCAGTGAGTTAGCCATCAATCTTTATGAAACTTTCTCCCTCCAGTGCTAGCATGGCTAGTTTTGCCTCCAGGTAACTACTGCCAAAGGTGTCTCCTGCCCTGCTTCTTCTTTGGGTCAGGTAGTGGGCTGCTCCAGCCTCTTGCTGCAGTTACTATTTTAGTTCTGTGTACCCCTGCTTCTTCTGGTGCTGTATTGTAGAATACAAAGCAGAATTATTCAGTGTTTCCAAAATTGCTCAACAATTTTTGGAAAGGATGCTTTAGGACTTTATAATCAATACACTCAAGCCTACATTTTGGAGGGTGGCAGAATGAACCATGCAACTTCCATGGTTTCATTCTTTCTACTCCCAAAGGCTTGAATTTATATCAAGCTCCTCTTTGTCAACTCTATTGTCATGGGATGGATTACTTCCTAAAAGACTTTTCTATCATGCAAATGGGCTTTCGGCAGGCCCATTTTCTAGGACTTTCCAGATATACCTGATCATACCTGACTCAAGGTAAATACTGACTGGGCGATCATGTGTTATGCTGTGTATCTCATGTAGAATAACCAGAATAAAGTCTATGTAACCTCCAAATAGCCAATGGAAAGGAAATGTCAAATCAAAAAGAACTAATGTTATATCTAGACAATTATTTTGAGAAACTCAAACCACTATCTCATTATTATATTCAAACAGAAATTTGATCAGTATAAAGCAGTATCAGCCAGAAGACAGATATATTTCTAAACAAAAATATAGAGCTGAAAAGACGAACTTGTACAAGGAAAATCCATTTTTCAAATGATTGTGCATCATTTAATTTTTACAATATCATGCATGAAAGTATAGTGACCTTGGCCTTTGGAAATAATAATAAAAACAGAGTACCATATATCCATTTACTTTGGGTCTGCTGATTTTATTAGTTCTACTACTAATAAAAAGTTATTTATTATGAGTATGCTGGTCAGATTAATTCTAACTGCAAGCTTTCCCCAGTGATTATGGTTCTGCAGAGAATTTTCAAAAGAATTTAGAAGATATAAAATTTCTTCCTGTGACTAATTTTCTTTATAGCTTAACACTACTAAAAATTGTTTTCCAAGTTAAAGCACTTTCCTTTCAGTGAATTTTTTTGGGGCATGAAGGCAGGAAACCACATTGCCATGTGTGTACCTATGCAACAGTCCTGCATGATCTACACATGTACCCCAGAACCTAAAGTACATTAAAATAATTTACATTATTTTAAAAAATGTTTGTGGATACAGAGTAGGTGTATATATTTATGGGGTACATGAGATGTTTTGATACAGGCATGCAATATATAATAATCACATCATGAAAAATGGGGTATTTATTCCCTCAAGCATTTATCCCTTTAAAATTTTTACTTACCATGCACATATGTCTGTCAAATGAAAGGAAGATAAATTTATTCACCAGCCTCCTATCTGACCCTAATGCATAAAGGCTGTACTGAGGGTGATTGCTGGGAAATGCAACTTCAGCTTTTTTTAATGTCATGATGACATATTTGTTAATGCCAATGCTGTGTAGAGAATGGAAACCTCCTCCCGGAAGCAGTTCAGTTTTCAAAAATCACTCAGGAAGAGTTGTCAAAAATATTCAGAACTATATTCTAATTGCTGTAAGTCACTTGGATTTAGACAAACACAATAGTTAGGTTTGGGTTTTAAATCATTTTTTATTAAACATCCACAAGCAAAATGTAATGAAAATTTCTGTGTCACTCAAATCAGATTTCTATATGAATCAGAATATATATGTAGGCCTTGAAGGAATAAAAGAGTATGTGCCAAGAACATACACTGGGGAAAAGATAGTCCGTTCAATAAATGGTGCTGGGACAACTGGATGTCCATATGCAGAAGAAAAGCTAGACTCCTAACTCTCGCCACACACGAAAATCAAATCAAAATGAATTAAAGGCTTAAACCTAAGACCTTAAACTATGTAACCAACACAAGAAAACATTGGAGAAAATCACCAAGACATTGGTCTAGGAAAAAATTTCTTGAGTAATACCTTGCAAGCACAGGAAATGGAAACAAAAATTGACAAATGGGATCACATCAAGTTAAAAAGCTTCTGCACAGCAAGGGGAGCAATCAACAAAGTGAAGAGACAACTCACAGAATGGGAGAAAATATTTGCAAAATACTCATCTGACCAGGGATTAATAACCAAAATATACAAAGAGCTCAAACAACTCTATAGAAAAAAAATCTCATAATCCAATCAAAAAATAGATAAAAGATTTGTATAGACATTTCTCAAAAAAAGACATACGAGGGGCAAACAGGCATATGAACAGGTGTTCAACATCACTGATCATCAGAGAAATACAAATCAAAACCACAATGAGATATCATCTCACCCCAGTTAAAATGGTTTTTATTCAAAAGACAGGTGACAGCAAATGCTGGAGAAGATGTGGACAATAGGGAGCCCTCATACACTGTTGGTAGGAATGTAAAGTAGTACAACCACTATGGAGAACAGAAGAGTTTGGAGGCTCCTCAAAATCTAAGAATAGAGCTAACATATGATCCAGGAATTCCACTGCTAGGTATATATTCAAAAGAAAGGAAATGGGTATATCAAAGAGATATCTGCACTCTCATGTTTGTTGCAACACTGTTCACAATAGCCAAGATTTGGAAGTAACTTATGTGTCCATTAGCAGATGAATGGATAAAGAAGATGTGGCATATATACAAAATAAAGTACTATTCAGTCATAAAAAAAAGAGATCCTGTTACCTGCAACAACATGCATGACACTGGAGGTCATTATGTTAAGTGAAATAAGTCAGGCACAGTAAGACAGACATCACATGTTCTCAATTATTTGTGTTATCTAAAAATCAAAACAGTCGAACTCATGGAGATAGACAGTAGAAGAATAGTTGCGAGAGAATGGGAAGGGTAGTGGATACAACAAAACATAGAAAGAATCAGTAAGACCTAGTTTGACAGCACGACAGGGTAATTATAGTCAATAATAATTTAATTGTACATTTTGAAATAACTAAAAAATGTAACTGGATTGTGTGTAAAACAAAGGATAAATGTTTGGGGGGACAGATAGTCCAGTTTCCATGATGTGATTATTATGTATTGCATGCCTGTATCAAAACATCTCATGTGCCCCATAATATATGTGTGTGTGTGTGTGTGTGTGTGTGTGTGTGTATGTATATATATATATATATACATACACACACACACTTTGCATATGGCAAGTTGGCTGATTTTTGTCTTTCTCCTCTGCTAGATTGTGATAAATATATATACCTAGTATGTACTCACAAAAATTGAAAATTAAAAGAATATGTAAGACAAGATTATCCTAATGAAGACAGGCTCTTCCCAGCAATTAACTACTTCTGAAAGAAAGAAAAAATTTTGAAAATATTTAAGAAAGTATCAATGATATGGGCATATGCTTTGGATAAGAACTGAATCCATTGAAAACACAAGTCCACTGGCCACTTCTCTGACGACCCATTCTGTATTTAATTTCCTCGAACTGACATTTGCAAATGAGCCATCTTTTCCTATCCTGGATAGATCAGGTATACTTTGCATCTGGCAAATTGGCTGATTTTTGTCTTTCTCCTCTGCTAGATTGTGAGTCACTTGAAGGCAAGGACTGCGTCTTATTCATCTTTTATGTTCTTAGTACCTGGTACAGTGTTTGGAACATAGCAAATGTGTAAAATTTGTCAAAAGGAATGAGTAAGTGAGTGGGTGAGTGAATCACTCTCTATTCCATAAGGCAGCTGCACTTGCCTGAATTGGGAAAAGCTGACAGATTACACCCTCAGGGAAAGAAGGATGCTACTTCCAAAAGAATGCTTGGCCCTTCTCTGGGAACATAAAATGCAGGTTCCAGAATGTATTCTCACATGGAGTGACACAGACCAGCGATCAGCACTCTGAAGTGGATCTGACAGGAATGTCAATGGCCATGTTGTGATTAATAATGGAGGGACAGTGCAGGCAGGCACTCAGAAAAGAGCAGCTTGCACTGCCTAATTTCCTCCATTATCAATTCAGCTAAAGTACCCAGACAACTTGATTCAAGTTTTCATAGCTGTTAAAATAACTACCTCATTCATATTTTACTGAATGGGTGGCTTTCTTTCAACATGTGGCTATTACAAAGAAACTGATGCATTGTTTGCTTAAACAATAGAAAATCATTGTATAACAGAGGCCCTGAAGAATGAGCTAAATGGGTCTATTAGCTGTCAAATTTCACAGAAAAGAATTAAACTTACATTTCTGAAAGTTTGAAGATGCACATTCCATCAAACTTTAGAATCTATGCCTTTGAAAATGATAAGAAAATGTATCACTGGTAACAGCCTATAGTATTTTAAGAGGGACAAAAATGCAATTTGTTTGAACTCTTGTACCATTGGATCTTTGTTAGAAATTTATGCTTGATTAATAAAAATATAGTTTCAGTACTCACTGTGGTTTAGAAAGGTTTTCAACCAAAAATGTTGTTTTAATTATCTCACTGGTGTATAACCATAAGCCTGGAGATACAGGATAAGCTATAATGGAGTCATCTTTCTGACAATCATCTTTCTAGAATACTCTTTAAGAATGAAAACAGAATGAGACCTATTAAGAAAAACAAACTCTGCTGGGAAAAAGGGCCTATCCTTCTTTTATTGTACTTTAGGTTCTGGGGTACATGTGCAGATCATACAGGACTGTTGCATTGGTATATACATGGCAATGTGGTTTGCTGCCTCCATTCCCCCTGTCACCTATATCTGGCATTTCTCTCCATGTTATCCCTCCCCAACCTCCCTACACCCCACGGCCTCTCCCCTAGTTCCCCCCAACAGACCCCAGTGTGTGATGCTCCCCTCTCTGTGTCCATGTATTCTCATTGTTCAACCCCTACCTATGAGTGAGAACATGCAGTGTTTGATTTTCTGTTCTTATGTCAGTTTCCTGAGAATGATAGTTTCCAGATTCATCCATGTCGCTACAAAGGACACAAACTCATAATTTTTTATGGCTGCATAGTATTCCATGGTATATATGTGCCACATTTTCCCTGTCCAGTCTATCATTGATGGGCATTTGGGTTGGTTCCAGGTCTTTACTATTGTAAATAGTGCCGCAATGAACATACGTGTGCATGTGCCTTTTTAATAGAACAATTTATAATCTTTTGGATATATACCCAGTAATGGGATTACTGGGTCAAATGGAATTTCTATTTCTAGGTCCTTGAGGAATTGCCATACTGTCTTACACAATGGTTGAACTAATCCCACCAACAATGTAAGTGTTTCTATTTCTCCACATCCTCTCCAGCATCTGTTGTCTCCAGATTTTTAAATGATCGCCATTCTAACTGACATGGGATGGTATCTCAATGTGGTTTTGATTTGCATTTCTCTAACGACCAGTGATGATGAGCATTTTTTCATATGTTTGTTGGCCTCATATATGTCTTCTTTTGAAAAGTGTCTGTTCATGTCCTTTGTCTACTTTTGAATGGGTTTGTTTTTTTCTTGCAAATCTGTTTTAGTTCTTTGTAGATTCTGGATATTAGCCCTTTGTCAAATGGGTAGATTGCAAAAATTTTTTCCCATTCTGTTGGCTGCTGGTTCACTCTAAGATTGTTTCTTTTGCCGTACAGAAGCTCTGGAGTTTAATTTGATCCCATTTGTCTATTTTGACTTTTGTTGCCAATGCTTTTGGTGTTTTAGTCATGAAGTCCTTGCCTATGCCTATGTCCTGAATGGTTTTGCCTAAGTTTTCCTCTAGGCTTTTTTTTATGGTGTTAGGTCTTATGTTTAAATGTTTAATCCATCTGGAATTAATTTTAGTGTAAGGTGTCAGGAAGGGGTCCAGTTTGTGTTTTCTGCACATGGCTAATGATCTCAACTTTTCACCCTCACACTTCTATCTATGTCTTGAGGTTTTATTAGTTTGATCCTACCTGCCATCACTATCCATTACCAAAAGGTATCAATATCCCCCTTTCTTAGTCCAAAGACAAAAACCACAAATGAAACAAAATACCCTTCCCATTATTCTTTTTAATATAACTAGGTCCAGCATTAACTTTCTAAAGAAAATAGAAGAAAAATTTTAAGAGATATACACACAAAATTTTAAAAAATTTATTGAAATATATAGCTCTGAAATAGCAAATTATGCCATCAGCTGCTAGGCCTTAAGAACGTATTATCAGAATGTGTTTTGGGCATTTTGCTTCATTTGTGGCTCTTGTCTTTCAACTCAGAAAAGGGGGTATTTGGTACCTTGGAGTAAAGGGTGATGACAGCAGGAAGGGTCAAACTAATAAAACCCCAAATCATAGTTAGAAATTTGAGGATGAAGAGTTGGGCTCATTAGAATGGGTCCCTTTTCCCACCAGAGTATATTTCTCTATAGCTCTTTTTTTTTTTTCATTCTTAAAGTGTATTGCCCTCATCAAAGAGATTATTCCTTTATATGTTATACCAGAATGTGTTCTGTTTTAAAGTGCACCTTGTTAATTTTCAAGATGTTCTTTATGCTATGTGATGTTCCTACTTTAAACTGAGATCTGTGATAAAACTTTCACATCCTCCTGAAGAAAAACACAGTCTCCCCTTAAAAGTCCCTCAGCTTTTTCGATGATGATGTCCAGGTAGGACTCTAACTAGCAGTAGTTTCTATTACTCCATTGGTCACTATTTATGATTAACCCTCGTCAGCACATGCAAAGCCCTATAAGGGCATGGTGCTCAATCCTGATTTATTGAGTTCCACCTTCAGAGTCACTTCAATTGCTTGACAGCAAGGCCAGGTGTAGAAGCTTTTTAAAAAGTCCTAAAATGATAATGTGCAGCCATATTTGAAACCTAAGAGCTGAGTAAAGAAGAGTTGAGAGGAAAAATTCTGATGACAGGGTACAGTTAGTGGTGTTTGACTATTTCTCAGAGTTTTTAAAAAATGCTGTCCTCTCATTTTGATCCCTTGATTACTAACTCTTGTAAGAAAATCACCTCTATTAGTGAGCAAACACAAAGCTTCCAAAGAGAGAAGGGACATCTGAACTGAAGATTGTTACCATCTTAAATTATTGGAGGAACAGTGCCAGATATAAGAAAATTCATAAATGATCTTGATGATTGTCTCTCCAGAGTTCTCCTATGCTCGTATATGAAAAAAAATTGGGTTTATAATGTGAGGAAGTTTCCTACATAACAAAACACATATATACCATTGAAATAATTCAGAGAAACTAATGCCTTTGTCCTTTGTGAATACTTAAAATGTAATTCTCTTTCAACCCTAGAGTATTCTTGGGAACATACTTGAGATTTGTATGATTCTATCACAGGTTGTGAATTTTCTGGCACTCATTTTTATTTCTACATCTGTGTAGACTAAATAGAGTTAAAAATACATGGCATTTGAAGTCCTTCCAGAATCTTACCCTGGGGGAAAAACTCCAACCTTTTAATCTAGAAAACTATTCACCATGGAAAAAAAGGTTACAGTATAGGTAAGATTTATTTAAGTGCAAGATTAGACAATGGGAAAAAGACACCTTTTAACTAATTTGCTCTATGTGTGTGTATTTGTAAAGGCAGATGGAATAGAAATTATGGGGAACAAGATTTGCAAATGAATTATATTCAGTTGTCTAGACAAGTAAAAAATAAATATCCTTATCAGGAATAAAAGTGCTTAAAACTAATTCATTGGCCTAGAAAAATTATCCTTTCTCATATGGCATCCCTCAGAAGAGCATTGCTTTCAATAATACGCTTACTTAATACAACCATTTGCAAAGAGACAACCATTATGTCACTTCAGTGAGCTGAAGATTTTACTGATATTTTGGCCTATGGCATCTTTTCTCCTGTGTTAGAAAATTCATCAGTTACAAACCACATTCAGAGTAAGCACTCAACTCTGAAATCACTCTGCTGACTCAAATTGTATTCTGAAGGGAACTGGTCAAGCTGCATTTGACACAATGAGGTACAACTTGGCAACATATGCTGAAGTGACACAGTCTGGGGAACAAGGAACAAAGCACGTCCTGCTGTCTATACCATGTGATCGCACAGTAAACGTTAAGAGTTTAAAAGATAAATAGACCCACTGAGTACTTTTCCTACTAGGAAAAGGAAAAAGAGAGTGAGAATGAAAGCAGGAACCAGAGTGATAGAAAGACTCTTCGCTGAGTATTGTGTGTGCTGCATGTTTCCTGTGTATTTCTGAGGAGGAGATAACGACAACCATATTGTATATTTTGAAGCAAGATGAAAGAACCACATTTATCTGATTTATGAACAACTCACACAGAAAAAGCATCATTATGCAGGAACAGAAAGTTGTATAGGTAAATTAATTCTATCCACCTTTGTATAACACTGCAAGTGGAAAGCAACACGCCATTTATAAATTAAATGTAGTACCAAGCATTTTGTTCAAAATAATCATTTCAAGAGCTTCATAAAAGGAAAGCAGTGGCTACAATAATAGAAGTCTTGCTTCCCAGCTAAGACTTAGATTGAAATGATTTAACTTACTTAAAGGTAACCAAATTAAACAAATAAAATGATTTTATTTGTATTGAATTGATAAAACTTCAGGGGAAAATAAATTCAATACTTTAAAAGACATAGTTTAACAGATCACAATTTCTTCATTTTCCTAAAGAGGAAACTTTAGTAGATTATCTGTAAGATTTCTTGCAGGTCTAGAAGACTCCGTTTCTATAGAAGTGAAATAAACAGTCTTCACAGAGGATAAGAAATTACACTGTCCCTACTTACAATCCTATTTACAGAACCCTGAAAGATAATCCGGCAGCTCCAGGGCTCACTATTCAGATATATATTTCCAATTTTAAAATGTAGAATTAATTACAGCTGCACATACAAAATAAGAATAACAACCAAGAAATAATAAACAATAATGATAAGTTGACTATGTAAATGAATAACAATTAGCTTTCTTTACAGCTTAATCCCCACGGATTTTTGGATTAGTCTGGTTGGTATATCTTTAGCTCTTCCCTGTTTGAATAACAGTTATAATGCTTATTGTATCAATAATATATCCAAATCATTTGGGATCTATTTTGTGCTCCACATTTGACACATTTTCTTATTTAATCATCACAGTAATATTATTAATGTGCTTTATCTGTTTTATAAAATGAGAAAATGTGCACTCATCTCAGAGAGGTAAAGTAACCTATCTAAGGTCTCCCATCTATATAGTGACAATTCTAGAAATTGAATCTGTGTCAGACTGAAGTCAGGTGCTGCTATTCCATATGATAAAGGAACTGAGGGCAATATGCCCTGAAGAAATGGGAGCTGGTGAAATAATCAGAAATTCAGAGCTAACACAGTTCCCTCAGCGTTCCCTCCAGACAACTCAGCTCTGATAACTTTGCCTGGACAATAGTCCTTCTGACAGTGAGTTCCACTGGCATGGATGGAACCCCCTTTCTACCATCTTATCCCACCAAAAGATTCCTACTCTCTCTTCTGGGACAATCTCTGCTCCTCCACACCAGCCCCCAAGTCCAACCCAGCCTATAGCTTGGAAATCTCCTTCCTCTTCCAAGTCCCCAGTTAGTTGAAATCTCTGATGTGATTTATGAGGACTGGTTTAATGCACCTTCTCTTGGAAGGCCCACTCTGTTGAGGGGATAAGGATGAAAGATGATAGCAAGGTCAGGAGAAGCAATGCAAGCAATCAGATGTCCCGATAGAAGGCATAATAGACCCTGCAATCCTACTCACTGGGCACAACAGGAGACCGAACCTTGGCCTTTTCCTATCCAGTATCTCCTCTATGTAGCAATGACAGCATGAGTAGGAAAGGAGGATCATTGCAGACACGTAATTATGTGACTGGATAATGATGATGACTGGCCACAGGACTCTGTCCCCAACAGTTTACTGACAGGCAAGCTTAGAGTCACAAATATATGGAATACTATAAATATTTTTTGTCTGTGTTTTTTCTGTGACTCCACCCCAGATTCCCAAATAATATCTCCCTCTGGGTTATCTGTACCAGCCCCAGGTCCTTTCTTTAACACTTCATATCTGTCCAAATTAGGCTTGTGCATCATCTCCTTGCATGACCATGATATTTCAACCTGGACAGTAGTTTGATATTCTTACTGGTGCCAGCAGGACCAGGTACAAGATTTGAAAGACCTAGCAGAAAGGAAAACATGGAGCTCCTTGTTCAAAAAGTATTAAAAATATGAAGAAGGCAACAACTGTCATTAAACCAAGTACAAAGCCCTTCAGAACAGGGGAAGCAGTGTAACTGCACAAGTAGCATACCTATGAAGCTAGCCCTGGGTGCCTGTTCAGCCTCTACTTGGTGAAAACCATACTCCTAGTTGGCTCTCCTCTAGGGATATAAAAACATACAATGGGTCTATTATCAAAATTATGTAAGGCAGCAGATGTTTGCTTTCCATCATACCTTACAGTTCTCAGGTGATACTAATAGGTTACCTATTATTTCCCTGACATTGCAGTTGTGGTTTTAAATGCAAGCCTGCTCTCCCTATTTATTTCTCAATGATTTAAGACAGGGTTTCTATTTACTTACTTTCCATTTACTTACTCAACGATTTAAGACAGGATTTCCATTTATTTACTATCCATCACCTTTGTGCCCAGCACTGAACAAGCCAGGCATCCTATCACTATGAGCTGCCCCCACCTGTCTGATCTACTCCAGCTTCTGGCTTCCAGTTCTTTGCCATGAGGAAGGCCACAGATCCGATATCATGATCCACTTCAGTGCCAGCCAAACAGAGTCAAAGATGACCAGTGTGATACAAAGCTCCCCAGACCTGAAATATTCCAATGGAGGCTCTGATACTGAGGATGCAAAACCGGATTTTTAAAGTTCAGTCACTGTGATATTCCTTTGTCTATAAATATAATTGATTTTAACATTTTATTTTAAATGGTGATAAAATACATGTAACATAAAAATCTACCATCTTAATCATTTTAAGTGTATAATAGTATTGAGGACATTTAAATTTTGGTCAGTCTCATTACCATCTATCTCTACAACTTTTGTAATCATCACAAACTGAAACTTTATACCCATTAAACAAGTCCCCATTTCCCCTGTCCCCCAAGCCCATGGCAACCACCATTACACTTTTTGTCTCTATGAATTTGACTACTCTAGGTACCTCATAAAAGTGGAATCATACAGTATTTCTCTTTTTGTGATTGCATTATTTGATTTTAACTTGGGATGTAAATTTTTCAGGTGAGTGTGGAGAACTGGAAGCAAGCCCCTTTAGGGGTATTAACAGACAACCAGTAAGTTTTTGGGAATTTGATTATTCCCATAGAAAATAACATCAGAAAGGCAGTGTTGGAACTGTTCCCTGGGTTGGAAATATTCTCATCACCACTTCCGCAAGGCAAAGTCTCTTTACTGGCCAGGAGCTGTGGCTTATTCCTGTAATCCCGGGACTTTGGGAGGCCAAGGTGGGCAGATCACTTGAGTTCAGGAGATTGTAACCAGCCTGGCCAACATGGCAAAACCCCGTCTGTACTAAAAATGCAAAAAATTAGCTGGGCATGGTGGTGATCACCTGTAATCTCAGCTACTTGGGAGGCTGAGATACCTTGTCTGTGAGAATTGCTTGAAGCAGGGAAGTGGGTGGGGGGGCAGAGGTTGCAGTGAGCAGAGATTGCACCACTGCACTCCAGCCTGGGCAACAGAGTGAGACTCTGTCTCAAAAAAAAAAAAAAAAATCAGTCTCTTTTCCTTCCTTTTCTTATTTGTCAAGAAGAATGTTAAAAACCTTTGAGGTCAAATGTCTCAGTCTATATTTGCAAGGTGGTCTGTTTTAAAAGTTATTACTAAAGAAGAAAAATATGTCTTTTTTGCTTTTTGTCTCATGATAATAATAAGACAATAATCATTTAGGTAACCAAACCTGCAAACTGGGCCACTGTTAGATATTTAATGAGTCTTTTTTTTTTTTTTTTTTTTTTTTTTTTTTTTTTTTTTTTTTTTTTTTTTTTTTTTTTTTTTGACTAATCAGCAACTCATTTCTGTTTTCCTTCTCCTCAGTTCACCCTTTGTACTGGGAACACTTTGCCTACATATGCAAATCGTTGCAGGCTGACCTTGATAAATGGTCTAGTGTTTGTGTAATTTAGATTAGTTCAGTAATTGTTTGGAATAGAGGCCAGTAATCTTGCCAGGAGTATTAAACATTCACTTTCAGGACTTGGTAGTCTGTGAGGAAGGAAAGGTCAGACCAAAGTTACTTTACCACCTTTGCCCAAGGTCATGTCTACTTTTGCTCTCTCTAAGCAGTTGCCCGGAATCCATCAGCTGGAAACTGGCTGAAAAGTGGGAGGGCTGATTCCCTAGTCTTCCCTGGAAGCTGAGATTTAGTAAAGCTGGCTAACTTTAGAAAAAAGTTTAGAAAAAGGCAGAGAGCAAAGCCAAATAAAAAAGGTAATAAAAGTGGTCCTATGACCTTTAGACATGACAAACAACCTTCTGTAGCTCTGCTTTCAATAGCTAGTACACTGGAATTGTTGCTGACAAGGTAGATGGCTGACTTGTAGTTTTACAATATACTTTAAGTTTTTTTTATTATATAGAACTATTTTTTTGTGTTTTAAAATATCCGGGAACTCCTATGAAGTACAAGTAAAAATGTGGTAGCCTCTAAGAATTCGAGAGTTTGATCTCTATCCCTTATTCCATCTGACAATAAGCAAAACTGTTCAGAACAGTTCTCATAATGAGAGTACTCACTACTTGCCACGTCAGCCTCTGTTGGAGTGCCTCACTGCTTAACATTCTCCTGCTTCAGCAGTCCAAAACTGTTTCCTTTAACATATTCTCTGAGCCCATGGCCAGTATGCTTACTGGCTCTTCTAGATTCTATTTCCATAAATGCTGCTATAATTTCTATACGTTATTCCTTTCCCAGCTATATAACCCAATTAGATGCTTGAATCCTTTGTCATCTGGTGTGACTGCAAATTCTCTCATTCCCTGGTTGTTTCTCCTAACGTGTTCTAGTTGATTTATAGACCCAAAACAGTTACAGGCCAGGATGACTACCTCAGAGCAGAGCAAGACTAACACCAACCCTACACTCCCATGTTTATTGCAGCACTATTCACGATAACAAAGATATTGGATCAACTTAAGACTCCATCAATGGATGATTAAAGAGAATGCGGCATATATACATAGTGGAATACTATTCAGCCATAAAAATAATAAAATCATGTCTTTTACAGCAATGTATATGGAACTGGATGTCATTATCCTATGTAAACTAAGACACAGGGAAATAACACAGGTTCTCACCTATAAGTGGGAGCTAAACAATGTGTAAACTTGGGCTGGGCGTGGTGGCTCATGTCTATAATCTCAGCAATTTGGGAGGCTGAGGGGGGAACATTGCTTGAGCCCAGGAGTTCATGACCAGCCTAAGCAACATGGTGAGACCCTGACTTTTACAAAAAAAAAAGGTTTTTTCTTCGAATTAGCTGGGCACGGTGGTGTACACTTGTAGTCGTAGTTACTTGGGAGGCTGAGTTAAGAGGATTGCTTGAGACTTGGAAGGGTGAGAGATGGGAGGAGAGTGGATAGTGAGAAATTACTTAATACATTCAATGTACATTATTCAGGTGATGGGTACCCTAGAAGCCCTGACTTGGCCACTGCACTATGCGTGTAGCAAGACTGCACTTATACCCCATACATTGATGCAAATTAAAAAAAATACATGTAGAATGTAAAAAAATTTCACATGGTCAGAAATTCAAACACACCCTATAAGCATATAGATGCTTATAACACAAAGTCAATGATCTATCCTCTTCCATAACCTCCAGCTCTATCTCCTTTTTGTAAAGACATTTACTAAATATCCTTTCAGTAAATGAATTCTTAATGTGCATAACTAAGTAGTTAGATGGTTTGGCATGGGAGACTGAGCTGTTTCTTCCCCAAGCTTCGTACACTTTTAAGAGGAAAGGGCCTCTGTAGCTGGAGACTGGCTGAAAAGAGCAGGCAGGCACCACAGATGTTACTAAGAACTGAACGGTAATGCTGGCAAACTTTCTCAGGAAAGTAGAAAGCACAGCCAAATCACAGTGTTTATAAATGCAATCCTGTAGTTTTTACCTTTGATAGGTAAGAACTAGTACTTCCTTGTTTTGATTGGTTTTTCTTTAATTGTAAATGAGGTTGAGCCTTTCTTGGGACATTTATTAGTCATTTATATGAATCAACTTTCTCTTCATAGTCTTTTTACCTTCATACATTTGCTTCATCTATGTCATCTTTATTCCTTTGGTATAAGGAGTTAGGTTGTGATTCAATGTTTTTTTTCCCCAAATACCTAGCCAGTGTCTCAGAGGTTGTTGAATGATGTTTCTTTCCCTGACTGATGTAAAATACCACCTTCATTTTATATTAAATTATTTCCATATGCAGTTGTATTCTAAATTCGTGTCCTAATCAAGTGAACTTGTCTATTTCTTTTTAATGCAAACACTATTTTAGCTGTGGCTTCATTGTATATTTTAATATCTGGCAATGCATTGCAGACTTTCCGTGGCAAACTTTGCGTATGTGTTTCTTTAATTTAAATGTAGAATTGTCAGGTTCAGAAAAGTCTTCTTGCTTTGGATATATTAATATATGTATATTGGGTATATTATATATAATATAAAATCATATGATTAATTTAGGGAAAAATAAAAATATTGATAATATTGAATCCTCCAATTTAAAGCAAAGCAGTTGTTATATATATTTTTTCTTACATACCTCAGCAGAACTTTTAAGGGCTTCTTCACAATAAAACCTACATTTTTTTTTTTAACTTTATGCAGCTATTGTATTATTTTGGGTTACTGGTAAATGAGATAACTTCTTTCATTGTATTTTCTAATTAGTTACTGATTATAGAAGAGCTATTTGATGTCCGTACAGTATATCTTAATTTAAAGCAGGACATTGTGTTAAACTTCTCAATTTGTCAGTTGCCTAGAGGATCAAGGTCTATTTTTAAAAATCATTCTGCTTTAATGAACTTTTAAAAACACTTCTTAAAAAATATTTTAAAACAAGATCTGAAAGCTTTAGCTCTAATATAAAGCCTGTAAAATCCCTTAAAATCAGAACTCAATAGTGGTTTTCCTTCTACTTTAAACATTCAGTCAGCATTTACCCATGTAGGTCAGTGGTTCTTTATTATACATGGCTGCTTCCTCTGTTCTGTGGTTTGCAATGGAAAGAAACACTGTTAGGCTACATTTTTTTTCATCAGCACTTGATTTATACATTTTTTCCCCAAATATTCTACATTCTTTAATTCAATTAATGCCAAGATAGATACTTTGAACTACTGAGTATGATATGCATTTTAATGTGAAAATGTGTGTTTTAGAATGGATTGCATGCTGTCACACTAACTCCCAAGGAGCTCTTTTAAGGCTGGTCATCCTCATCTCTATTGGAAGGCATAGCATGTATTCATTTTCCTCTCACACAGCTATATGATTTAGTCCTTTGCAATTACGGAGTCAGACTGTCAATCTATTGGAAAGATGTCCCTGAAGGATGAAGGGCATGGGACACTGGAAGCAGGATCACCTGCTCTTTTACTGGGATCTCTCTCCCCACAAAGCAACTCTGTGACAATCTTACCTAACCAACGTCACCAGGTATTGTTAGAGCCTGAATGTGTCTCCCAAAATTAATTTGTTGAAACTTAGCCAATATGTCATACTATTAATCACCTCACTTTTAGGAGGTGATTAAGTCATGAGGCTTTAGTGCTCATGAATGGATCATAAAATTCATCCCTTACAAAAAAGCCAGTTCTTCTGTTCCTTCGACTACATGAGGATACAGCCTTCATGTTCTCTGGAAGACACAGCAACAAAGTGCCATCTTGGAAGCAGAGAGCAGCCCTCGCTGGACACCAACACTATTAGAGCCTTGATGTTGAACATCCCAGCCTCCCTAACTGTAAGTAAAAAATTTTTGTTCTTATTAAATACCTAGCCTTAGGTATTTTGTTATGGCAGCACAAATGGAAAAAGACAGTACGTTCTATAAGCTTCCCCAACTGCAAAGGAATATTACACACAAAATAGGATAAAAGATACCAAAGACTGAGTTTCAAACACTGTTTTAAAAGATCAGACTTATTTCTTACATGTTTAACTTCATAATACTGCTCCCATCAGCAGCTTCAATTATTATTATTAGTTTTTAGGAATTGCTCTAGCTGACAGTAGGTGTGATTGATGTTTACTCACGTCACTTTGAATAATTGTAACAGATGTAGACCATAGCATGACTGGAGAAAAGGGAAAGGTAGAACAATCTAGACTTAATCATTTATAAAGTGCTAACTCTATGACTGATGCCATCTTTTACATATATAGCTTTCCCCCTATGGTTCTTTTTTAAAGTTTTTAAACGCAACCTTCAGGCATTTTTCCAATGCCTAATGGATTTCTCTAAAACATAAAACCATGAATCCAGGAATTATTTGTTTCTGGTTTCCCATAAAGCTTCATTAATCACCACGGATCACTAAAAATCAGTAAAATGTCATAAAAGCTTGCTTTCCATTTTCCTGCAAATCTAATGCTGACACCTCTATAGTAAAGGGTTAGAAAATTGAATGGGTTAGACATGTTCCAGAATGCAAATTAGTAGTTCATGGCAAATAGAATATATATATATATATATATATATATATATATATATATATATATATATGTATGTGTCTATGCATGAAATACGTGCATAATGGTGGTTTTGCTGGCATGAGAATCTTTTTACTCCTTACTATCAATTCATTTCTTTTTTATTTTCCTATTTTATATATACACATGTGTGTGTATGTGTATATATATATATATATATGCATAGAATATATATATATATATATATATATATATATATATATATATGTATGTGTCTATGCATGAAATACGTGCATAATGGTGGTTTTGCTGGCATGAGAATCTTTTTACTCCTTACTATCAATTCATTTCTTTTTTATTTTCCTATTTTAAAAATAATCATAGATAAAATTTACTGAATTATTATTATCTTCATTTTACAGATAAAGACCATAAGGCTACAAATATGCATAAGATCACAAGTTGAGTAAATTTTGGGACTAGGACTTGTACCCCAGCAAATCTGACTTTAGAATCTTTCCTTTTAAACACAGTACTACACAGCTTTACCTCAAAATATTTAGCAATAAATTATAAAATGTATTAGTATGTGGCCAAAAGTATGAATCAAATAGCTGCACTCATGAAATTAAAAGTTAAACATGTTGCTTGCCAAATCCTAAATTGGTTCTATTTATGGAAGATATATCATGTCTCTTCTACAGAAAAACCCATCTTTGCAACAAATCCCTGTTTTTTGTGTTATTTCTTACAGTTAAAACATTTCCCCCTTTAGATTGCAGTCTATGTAGTTTTAGTGGCAAGAATTGTCACTGATTGCTGATACATAAGATAATTAACATATTCTACAGCTTGAGCATCATGACACTTGAGTATTACAAATTTGGGTTAATCCAGCAAAATCTCCTTGATTCTCTTCAATGCTGTTGTGCAGATTTGCAAACATGCATATATTTTTAACATAGAAGCAAAAAGCTTCATCAACAAAAATCTGTACATATTTTTACAATGATTATGTTTTGAGACAATATACACGAAAATCAGAACTATATAGTTTACCATTAGACACATTTTAACTTTAATGATAGACAGTTAAAATGATAGACAGGATGTTTTTCTGATAATACTGGCTCTGCCATTATTAACTAGATGACCCTGAACATACAACTTAGCCTCTCTGAGCACGTACTTCTTCCTCTGTAAAACAGATACAAGTGCCATCTTGCCTGGTTGAACTGCTATGATGATCAACAAGAAAAAAAGCAATGAGAATGAATTTTAAAAATGCTATTTTCTTATATTATTTTAAAATAATTTTACTCATAGACATTCTGTTTAGACTTAGCTCATCTACTGTAATCTAACCTAAGTATTTTATTCTAAGCATGTTAGTTTCATACTAAAAACCACTAATGTCTACATATTTCTGACCCTACATTCCTATACTCCTCTGAATTTTCAAGTGCTTCCATAATCTGACTTCGGGCCACGTATCTAGTGTTAGTTTCCACTGTCAACCATCATGGACTCTATTGTTCTTCTCAAGCCTATCACCGTAGTGTTCCATATCTCACCTATGGTGCTCCCAATATGCCATGTCTGCTTTTCTACTTAGTGAATTCTCTCCCAGTTTTCAAAGTCCCAAATTTTCCATGACAATCTCTGGAACCTATGATGAACCTTACAGAGAATACCTCACATTTTAATGCCTTCCTTAAATTCTTTGATTTTTTTGGTTTGTGTTTTGGCTTGCTCTCCTTGTGAGATTATAACTTCATGGTGAAAGGTCACTCTATATGCTTTTTCAGAAGATTTTTATAAGTGTTGAGCACATAAATGAATTTTTTTCTTCGATCATGCATCAGAAACTCATGAAACAGCACTTTTTAATGTCACCATGCCAAGAGTTGAGTGTTGTGGGCACTATTCCACTGCTCGTGGAGAGCATCATGTGGTGGAGGATTCCATCCTACACCCAGATATTAAAGAGTTGCAAGGTTCTCTTAATGGAAACTTGTTTATGAAGCCCAATGCCACATAAGCCAAACCTTACGTAATCATGCCAGGTGTCTCAGAGGAGGTGACTCTGAAGCTAAAAATCTCAGAAAGAGTAAGAATCACCCAGGTGAAATGTACACCAATAGCATTCTTCAGCTTTCCAAGGTGATTAAAAAAGACTTAGGGTTTAGCTAAGGCCCAGAGCTGCACCATGCCCTTTCAAGAGTTACGGTAACAATCATGTACTCCTAATTCTTGGTAAGGTAGCTTTTCCATTAAGTCACATGGCTTTGCTTAGCCAAGCTAATGATATGCAGGATGCATACTATTTTCCTAAAGTCAATAAATCCATTCCCTTAATTATATTACCAAACACTTGACCTGAAATAAAAATCTCTAAATTGAATATCAGCATTTCCACAGCAGACACAATTTTATAATTACTTGCCTTGACAGTCTTTGTCCTGCATAGGATTTGAAATCATACTTAAGAAGAAGAATAATATCTTTTTAGGCATTAAGCAAAAGTTTGTCATCAAAAGAGAAGTCCAATAAATAACATTACTGTTTATTACATGCACACTATGTGCCAGCCACCAGCAAATCTATTTTAAAGGCTTCAAAAATTCTATTGCGGTAAATACAATAATTCATTTTATAAATGAGAAAACAGAGGTTTCAGAGAGGTTTAGCAACTTCCCTCAGTATATAGCAGACAGATTTGAAATCCAAGCTCATATCCATTTAAAGCCCAGTTCTTTTCTTTCATCAACCTCTTCATGGGGTTGATTAGTCAGAAAGATAAACTCTAACCAGGCTCCATAGACCATGCCAGGTCACTCTCCTTTTCAGTGTTTTTATATTTCTCTTTACTTCTCCATAATAGAAATCATTGCAATTTGTACATATGTGTATTAGTTCATTCTCATGCTGCTATAAAAAACTGTCTAAAACTAGGTAATTTATAAAGCAAAGAGGCTTAATTGACTCACAGTTCCATAGGTCTGGGGAGGCCTCAAGGAACTTACAATCATGGACTAAGGGGAAGCCAAGCACATCCTTCTTCACATGGCTGCAGGAAGGAGAAGTGCCAAGCAAAGGAGGAAAAAGCCCTTACAAAACCATCAGATCTTGTGAGAACTCACTCACTATCATGAAAACAGCATGGGGGTAACTGCCCCATGATTCAATTACCTCCCACCATGTCCCTCCCACAACAAGTGGCAATTGTTATGGGAACTACAATTCAAGATGAAATTTGGGTGGGGACACAGCCAAGCCATATCAATATGTATTTATTTATATGATTCATTAGTTAGTATCTACTTCTATCACAAGATTCCAGGCTCTAAAAGGGCAGTGCTAATTTTATCCACCATATTTTATGCCCAGTGCCTGGAATATTGTTTGTGTTTAAAAAGCTCTTATCAAATAAATGACACTTTCTCCACACAGTGCACTTACTCCATGTAGTCTGAAGCAAGAAACTGGGAGTTGTTGATCAAAGGCACTTCTACTAAGAACAATACAGTCTCAAATTGTAAATTGTCTGGGTGGTTTGACAACACAATTGCCCTTTATTAGTTTTGAAATATTAAGGAACACTCTTCAGTAATCATTTACATCTTATCAAACTGTAATAAAAATATGTAATGTGTTAAGAAACTTTCAATGTACAAAGACATTTTAAATCTCTTAATGTCACTTGCAACAGAATCAGTATAGCTTTATATAAATTATTTTAAAGTAAAAGATCTTAAAGTTACAGATATTTTCAGTCATCTAGTATTAATTAAAACTCTGTACACACACACGTACACACACACACACACACACAAAGAATTATGCATGCTATGAAAATGCTGGGAAATGCTGATATTCCATTTAGGACATTTTATTTCTAGTCAAGCATTTCTCTAGGGTGTGTGTGTGTGTGGGGGGGTAATAGTAGTTTGTTTAATTTGTTTTTATAACCCCCTAGCTGGAAGCTGGCTCTGCCTAAAAAATTTCATAGACATGTGAAAATTCTTTTATAAATTATATATTTCTCTTAATTCTTGAAAATTCTAGAATTCATGGAATTCTCAAAGTGCTTGAGAATTTAGACACAATTATGCCAGGGTTATAACTTTTAACTTAGATTACAATAGGGATCTAGGACAATTTTATCAGTGGTCATATTTTTATAAAATATTCAAAGGTAGGCTTAAGCCCATTTGGTTTTCTTTTCCTTTGGTCCAGTTCTTTGTCTGATACAGAACAATTTGGCATAACCCAAAGACTGGCTTTGTTATTCTAAGTCGGAGGATATTTTGTCCAGCTTCTAATAAGAAGTGAAATGCTCTGTAAACACTTATTCCATTCTTGCAAAGTGAAGAAAGAAAGCTATTAAAATAAAGTTATGCAATTTATTTCTTATAGAAAGTTAGTTTTATTGGTCCTATTTTATAGATATGGGTAACTGAAACCCAGCCAGTGTACCAGAGCTGCTAAGAGATGCAGTCAAGATGTGTCTTCTCTGGGACTTGGCTTACATACATGTAACAGAAAATGTGGCTATTCCATCTAAATGTTCCTGAGATATATGATAAATTGACTAATAAGTGTGATGCCTCTAGCACAGAGTTGATGATTGGCAGGCACTCACACATCATTATTAATAAATCTTATTGTAATTAAATTTATTTTTGACAGCACAGGTAAAACCTATGAGACCAAGGTGAGAAGAATAAAGTTTTCTTCATCAGTCAGTGAATTAGCAAGTGTCACTCAGTACTGCTGTGGAGTTGGGTGTTTTGGGGTACTGGAGGCTAGTAGCAGGCATGGATTCAGTCTCAAGGTAGCTATTCCCTAGAGGAAAGGAAAAATTTCCAGTGGACAAGAGAGGGTATTCAACACTTTGAGCAGTAAAAAACTGTTTAATTCTATAGGAATCTTGGGAAGATGGTCAATATTGTCCATTAAATTTAAACAAACTTCACTGCATCATTAATTCATGAACAAGGGCCCTGCTATCTAAACAGTCAAGATTAAGCTTAAATTGACAAGTAGTTCCTTCTTAATCATTTAAAAGCTCTTTAACTCTTTGGTGCGGAGACTGTGCACAGAGGAAATAAACATGCAAGCCTGAGGAACACCATCATGGGCTTTTCCAGTAATGGTTGGGCCCTGACCACAACTCTCATTTTATGAAACACCATGGCTATTAAAACTGACAAAGATCTCAGAGGATCTTACCTCTCATGTGACAATATCTGATTTGACACCTATGTTTGCTTTATTTACTTTGTAGTGTGCCTTAATTTAAAAAGTCACTTAGATGATCAAAGAGTTTGAATAGTACTACTAAGGTAGCTCACCTGCTACCTGACTCAAACTATATCAAAAGGCTACAGTAATCAAAACAGCATAATACTGGTACCAAAACACAGGTACAGACTAATGGAAAAGAACAGAGGCCTCAGAAATAATGCCACACATCTACAACCATCTAATCTTTGACAAACCTGACAAAAACAAGCAATGGGGAAATAATTCCATATTTAATAAATAGTGTTGGGAAAACTGGCTAGCCATATGCAGAAAGCTGAAACTGGATCCCTTCCTTATACCTTATACAAAAATTAACTCCAGATGGATTAAAGATTTAAACATAAGACCTAACACCATAAAAACCCTAGAAGAATACCAATACCATTAAGGACATAGGCAAGGACTTCATGACAAAACACCAAAAACAATGGCAACAAAAGCCAAAATAGACAAATGGGATCTAATTAAACTAAATAGCTGCTGTACAGCAAAAGAAACTATCATTAGAGTGAACCGGTAACCAACAGAATGGGAAAAAATGTTTGCAATCTACCCATCTGACAAAGGACTACTATCCAGAATCTACAAAGAACTTAAATTTATAAGAAAAAAGGAAACAACTCCATCAGAAAGTGGGCAAAAGATATGAACAGACACTTCTCAAAAGACATTTATGGAGCCAACAAACATATGAAGAAAAGCTCATCACTGCTTATCAGAGAAATGCAAATCAAAACCACATGGAGATACCGTCTCATGCCAGTTGGAATGGTGATTATTAAAAAATCAGGAGACAACAGATTCTGGAAAGGATGTGGAGAAATAGGAATGCATTTACACTGTTGGTGGGAGTGTAAATTAGTTTAAGTATTGTGGAAGACAGTGTTGCGACTCCTCAAGAATATAGAACCAGAAATACCATTTGACCCAGCAATCCCATTACTAGGTATATACCCAAAGGGTTATATTTCATTCTGTTATAAAGACACATGCACACATATGTTTATTGTGGCACTGTTCACAAAAGCAAAGACTTGGAACCAACCCAAATGCCCATCAAGGATAGACTGGCTGGAAACCATTATTCTCAGCAAACTGACTCAAAAACAGAAAACCAAACACTGCATGTTTTCACTCGTAAGTGGGTGCTGAACAATGAGAACACATGAACACAGGGAGGGGAACATCATATACAGGGGCCTGGGGGGGCAGGTTGGGGAGGGATAGCAGGGAGTGGGGGGATAGGGGAGAAATAGCATTAGGATAAATACTCAATGTAGATGACAGGGTGATGGATGCAGCAAACCCCCATGGCATGCGTATATCTATGTAACAAACCTGCACGTTCTGCGCATGTGCTTTAGAATAAAGTATAATAATAAAAATTATTACAAAAAAGAGAAAAAATAACACTTTCTTTTTTTAAAAAAGTCCCACCAGAAGAAACATTACAGCAGAATTAAAAGCCTTTATTTGAGATCTAAATCAAATATTCAGTGGTCACCTCCACACAGAAATTGACCAAATCATTAAATGTTGTGATTCTAGACTTTGTTTACATATTCCTTCCTGTGGAATCAAATAATTTGGGGTTAGGTTCCCAGACTCGCTGAATAATGTTTTTTAACTTACAGTTTAGCTGAAATACTCTCAGATTTACATTTAAAAATGTAAAATACTGTAAAACAATACCATTACCTTATAGTAATATAACAAAAGAATGAGACTCTGTTACTACTTCTATCCAGAAGGAGCTTTCCTTTCACGTGTGTGTGCGCACGTGGTCAATGTGTGGATGTTGGTGAGGTGGAAACATTACCTCCATGCACAAGCTGCCTATGGACATATGATTTCTGCAAATCATATATGATAATTGGTTATTTTGCCTTTTAATTTGTCACAGGATTAGTCAGTTTTCAATTAGAATCATGATATTAGACTTGTCCAATATGGTAGTCATTAGCCACATGTGGCTATTAAACACTTGAAATGTGGACAGGCAGAATTGAGATAAGCTGTAAGTATAAAATACACACTAACAAACAGTATGAAAAAAATAATGTAAACTATCTAATCAATAATTTTATATTGATTACATATAAAATTATAGTATTTAAAATATATTGGGTTAAATATGTTATTAAAATTAATGTTACATGTTCCTTTTTTAACGTGGTTGCTAGAAAATTTAACATTACACATGTAGTTCACAATGTATTTCCATTGGACAGGGCTGCCTTAGAGCATAGTTAGGAGACTTCTAGAGTTATTAGGAGGAACAACCCCAAATAACTTAGAAATAAAGGTTTTCTTTTAACTTACATAAAAAGTTCATAACTTTTTAAAAAAACAAGTATGGTTCCTCATTAGAGAATGCAAATCAAAACCACAATGAGCTACCATTTCACATTCAGTAAGAAGGCTACAATCCCGAAAAATCCAGAAAATAACAGTGTTGGAGAGGATGTGGAGAAATTGGAACCCTTTTGCATTGATAGTGGGAATGTAAAATGGTGAAATGGTGCAGCACCTATGAAAAAAGGTGTGGCAGTTCCTCAAAAACTTAAAAGTAGAATTACCAAATGATCCAGGAATTCTACTTCTGAGTATATATCAAAAAACAAAAACAAAAACAAAAAACTCTGAAAGTAGGAACTTGAACAGACATTTGTATGCCCATCATACAAATGTTCATAACAGCATTATTCACAATAGCCAAAAGCTGGAAGTAACCGAAGCATCCATGGATAGATCAATGGATAAACAAAATATGGTATATACATACAAGTGCATAATTAGCTTTAAAAAGAAAGGAAATGCTGATACATGCTATAACAGGGATAGACCTTAAAGACATTATGCTAAATGAAATAAGCCAGACAAAAATAAATGCTATATAATTGCACTTGTACGAGGTACATAAAGTAGTAAAATTTGTAACAGAAAGTAGAAGAGTGGTTGCTCAGGCATAAGGGGAAAAGGGAATGGGGAGTTATTGTTTAATGGACACACAGTTTCAGAGTCACAGGATGAAAAAATTCTGGAGATGGATGGTGAGGTGGTAGCTGTGTTAAAGAAAAAATATTCTGACATTTTTTTAAATGGTAAAGAAGACTTTATTCAGACCATTGTGATAGATGTCAACACTATCACAATAGGAAGAAAGATTGGATTGAACACCAAATGTGGTACAGATAGGTCGGAATTACAGTTTCATGTACATCTGTCTGAGGACTATTCTAGCTAAGTGAGATTGACCAGTTCAGACTAGTGCTTAACTGTCACCTCCACTGCTTTAAATTCTTTATATCTTTTAATACAGCTCCAGTTCTCATTAGTTGTGTGTGTGTGTGTGTGTGTGCACGCGTGCCATATCATGGTATTGGTTGATACTGTGCAACAGGATATTTTCATACCTATTGCTACTAAAGCCTCTATTCTGTATATTTGCACTGTGATTACTCAGAATCACATGCTTCCTTACATGCTTCCTATGTAATTTCATATTATATTTGGGCCACTGTCCTAGAGTTGTAGCAGTCAAAATATTTTACACAGTGAAACCCTGAAAGGTGTTTTATAGGTATATGCAATAAGATGGAAGGTGTTCTGGTTATGGTGGGATAGTCCATCTCCCATCCACTACTCACTTCCTGGCCTCTGCTTGCCGCTTCTGTGACGCATGTGGCATCTCTGTGGAAGTTAGGATTCTGAGAAGTACAATTTGTCTGGAGCTATCCAAGACCTGTTGTCTTATTTCTGGTATTGTATCAGGTCCCTAAACTTTAAAAGCATCTCACCCTGATTCCAGCAATCACTGATGTAACAAGAGACTTATTTATTGACATAATCAACTATTTCTGGCATTCTATTTTCTGCATTACATTGGTTTTTTTGAATGGTATCTGACCTTACTGGTAACGAGAAGATCTTTCTGCTACAGGAAGATTCTAGAATTCTGTAGAAACAAGCAAACTGAAATGGTAGAAAAAGATAAAGTTTGAAAATTTTTAAATTTGGGAAAAACAGATCTAAATTCCAACCAAAGATATCTTTTTAGTTATAAATTATAACAGTGATTGTAGTATGTGCCTTGTCTGGCTAGAATTTGCTGCTGTGGCTGATCCTTGAACTAATTTTCTAAAAGTAGCTGAACAAAGGAACTATAAGAGCTAACAGTTTTCTTGTAGAGTTATTTGCTTACTGGTAGAATAAAATGCACTGTTTCCGTAAAGCTTCAACCCCTATACAGAACTCAGAGTGTTAACAGTGCTGAAATTCTTAGTAGTTTTTATTTTCCATGGCAAATGAAGTTAATTCAACTCAATTTGAGTCAGCGCACGTTTAAGAAAACTCTTACTGCAACACACTGGCCAAATAGTGGTGATATTAAGGTATGTATGGTGGTTATGCCTTCAAGGATTTCATATTCTAGAGGGTTATACACTGTTTTAGAACTTCCAAAGGAAATCAGCCATAACTAATACAATTAGTACCAACTCTCAGAATGTTCTATAGTGAAAGAATAAAAAGGTCATTAATCAACTGGAGAAAAAGCTAGGGTTTTTGATCAACTACAGATAACATCAAACTACATTTGGTTGACAAGTTCACTATTTAGAAATTACTTAACTGGCTCACTGCTTTCAGAGAAAAACACATTTATAATCTGTCAAAGAAGTTCAGGCCTGAGTCTAGACGTTTAAGTCACTGTATGTAATGTAGTGGGATGCATTTTCCTTAATGGGCATTGCATGACAGCTCACTAGCTAGCTCAGGAAGTGTGGAGATGTGGAATTAAAATACTAGGGGCTTGTGACCTTGGCAATTCTGGAGTTCTTATTGACTCAGAACTTTTCATTCACAGCACACTTACATCTGAAAGGACTGACTCTAAATGTAATATACAATACACTTGAGTAATTGATTGCTAGAAAAACTAGAACTCCTATTTCATATTTCTATGTAACAATAAGAATAAAATAGTCATGGAAGGTAAAATTATCCATTAATGGCCAGAAAGAAACATAAATATAACAGATGCTAAAATATATGACATATTTATTATCCCAAGATGTTCAACGATTAACTATGCACATTTTCTTTTGTTATGCAAAAACATGCAGGCACTTTAATGAACATTATACGAATTCCTAGGCAAGTAAAAATGAGCATGTCTTTTAGTCAACATATTCTCTAACACCAATCAAATTTTTAATGGAAGCATAAACATCTTCCACTTAATCATCTTGGTAAAAATTATGCATTTGGATTCCAAACACAATCCTGTTATTCCTCTATATAACTCTAACAAGTTTAATTATTTTCCTTTGATGTATCCTCCTAAACATTGTATTACCAACAATAGTTTTACACCAGGATGTACTATAAATTCATTCAAGTTTCAATAATGGCTGAAAAATGAATTATAGTTATAATTATCTCTTCAATTTTTAAATATTCCTAATCTTTCCTATTGAATTCTCATTTGTTTTGAGATAGAAGAGAGGATATGTATTTTATTATCTTTGTAGCCTCAGTACCTACAGTATAGCTAATAATTATTAAATATATAAAAATATAGGTAAATATATACAAATATAAATAGTTTATCAAGTCTTTAAATGACTTACATTTTGTTTTAGGTCACATTAGTGACATTCTGGAGAGAGACTGATGAGACAAACTCACTTCCAAGGCCCCGGCCTTTACTAGAGCTTAACATACAGCTCAGGCTAGAAGGAAGGAGGCTTCAATATACAGATAGCCTGTGAAACTCTGCAGTTTGAAAAGGAGGAACGTGTGAACTCACTGAATTCTAAGAAACATCAAACCATTCATTTGGGCGACACATTTGGTGAGTAGTGTGGTAAAGTTGTCCAGTGAGGCCTGGATTGTGGAGGACCTTATAGGGCACTGAATGTTCTAAAGGCAATAAAAGCCACAGAAGTTTTCCAAATAGGGAGTCATATGATCAGAGCTGCTTTACAAAGGAAAACCTCACAGTGGAAGATGGATTTGATGCCCTGAATTTCAGCACACTGCTCTTCACATGATCTGACGCCACATAGAATAGCTACATTATCTTTTCCATATGACAGTCTTTCAAACACATGAGGGTGGATAGCGTGTTCCTCCCGAAGTCTACGTTCAAGCTAAGCATCAGTTCTCTAATGTCATTCTCTGGGTCTCTCAACATCCTAGATGTTGGCCTCTGCACACACTTTCCAGTTTTTCACTGTCTCTTTTGAAACACGGAATACACAGTTTAACATAAAAAGCAGAAATCACAAAGAAAATGACTGACACATTTAAAACAACTGTATGTTGAACACACCTTATCATAAATTAAAATATGGGTTTCTAAGATTCAGATGCCAGGAATTTTTTTTTTTCCCCCTTAAACAGCTCTCACTCCGTTGCCCAGCCTGCTGGAGTACAGTGGTGGGATTTTGACTCACTGCAACCTCTGCCTCCCAGGTTCAAGCTATTCTCCCACCTCAGCCTCTGGAGTAGCTGGGATTATAGGTGCATGCCACCACATCTAGCTAATTGTTATATTTTTTGGTAGAGATGGGGTTTCACCAAGTTGGCTAGGCTGGTTTTGATTCCCTGACCTCAAGTGGATTTGCCCCCTTTGGACTCCCAAAGTGCTGGAATTATAGGTGTGAGCCACTGCACCCAGCCTTCAGATGCCAGAGTTCTATCCTAAGCTTTTCTATACCCTTTTGATAAAATTTTCTATGAGCAATGTTCAAGAATTTGTATCACACACATGAACACACCTACTCCACACCACATACAGACATACACACTTACATATCAGGTGATTCTTGGGTAGATTCAATCTTGAAAACAACTATTGTAAACAATCTTAACAAATAAAAACTTACAACAAATATTTGTAACTCATATTACAGGAAAAGGGGTAATTTCTTTAATGTGCATGGAGCTATTACAAGACAATGAGAAAAACATCAACCAACCTAATTACGTAACGATGTGAACAACCAATTCACAAAAAGAATAAATATAAATAACCAATAGACTTAAGAAAAAAAAATATCCATTGCACATTTACCATCCCTTGTCCTCAATTTTGAAATAGAAAATCTCTGAAAATAAAGATTTTTCATCATTCAGCAGCAAAGCCTCACCGGACTTGATGGTAAAACCTGATAATAAGGGAGAATATGAATGGCCAATGTCTGCCCCCGCTTAGTGTGGATATTCATAGTTTTCACTGTAGAAGCATGAATGAGGCTTCTTTGTTTAAAGTTTTTCAATCTCGGGTCTCCTGAGGTGGTTGTAAAATATACAGTTCTATATTACCTTGCTAAAAATCAAAACAAAATCCAAATTTTAAGAGTCATTGAACTAGGGATCATGGACATGTGTAAATAAAGAAATGTATGTCAAAATTAAATATTCCTTTTTTGTCAATCAAATTGGAAACTATTAATACAAACACAGTCCTCTTTGTTGGTTTGAGGAATGGTCACCTTTTTATTCTCACTATGGAATGAGAGATGAAATAACCACTAGAGAAAAATTTAGCTTAGCATATTATAAGTAATAATGTTCAACCAACAAATCCACTTCCAGGACTTTATCTCAAGAAAATTCATTGCAACACCATAAATAGTAATAAAATGGAAACATATTTAACAATAGACAATCTGTTAATACGGTTACAGACAAAATCACAGTGCATTCATTAAAATGATCTTGGGAAAGAATATCTAATGACATGGGAAATGTTAGCAACATATTTTGACCTGAAAAAGCAGGTTTGCAAAATAGTAACATAGAAGATGATTCTATTTAAAAAAATATATGCAATTATATGCACAGATTGAAGCCTAGAATGATGGATTTATCTGTAAGGTTATATCAGGGTTACTTTTATTTCCTTTTTACTATTTAGTCTTTCAATTTTTTTCCCAAAGAACCTGTAATGTTTTTGTTACTTAAAATGTCAAGGCATTTTTAATGTAATGCCCTGAACTCAACATAATTCTGCTAAAATATTCTGACCATGACAAAGTAACATGAAGCTATCATTTCCCTTATCCTGGACACTTCTGTTAATACAGCCCAAGTTTACAGTATAAAGGATTAACTAGTTATAATTTAGTGCAGTATAAACAGGCTTTAATATGTTATAATGTTATAGAGCATAGTAGTGATACTGATGATGGTGAAAATAGTACTACTAATAATAGCATCATCATAAGAAAAGAAGGGAAAAGAAAGAAATTAATGAAATTAGAGGCAAGCAGAAGCCACATTGACAACTCTCTAGGGCAATCCTTTTTTATGTTTCACCTCCTTTTCCTTCCATAATTATATGAGAATAGCTCAAGAATGCAAAAGCTTTCTGATTTTAAAAGATGGGGGGCAGGTTCTACCTCAAAATAACAGTTTGAGATAATATGTTTGCTTCTCTTTTCTTCTAAATGCCATGAAAATTATTGAAATGATGTCAAAATGAGGTGAAGAAAGAGGATCAGTAGTCAGGTGGGAAAACAATAGAGTATACCACAAATAGTCCCCATATATGTAAATGGTTCTAGAGCACAGCAAAAGATAGAAGGGTTTCAGCTTATTTATAAGACTAACATAACCATGATAAAAAAAATTTCAGAGAAAGATACACACACCTCATTTATAAATATAGACGCAAAACTGGAATCAGAAGTATCTTAAAAGAATAATGCACTACCACAAACTGGGACATACTCTAGTAATGTAAGTTTGGGTAAAGGTAAATCTATTCTTAGATTTGTTACATTAATAGTTCAAAGTCAAACACATACCTAAAGAAAGCACATAAGAGTATCTGCAATGTAAAAAGCTGCTCTATAAAATTCAACATAAATTTCTGATAAGTTATTTTCTTAATATTTTAGCAGATGCCAACAGCAAAAGTGATACTAAATGGTCAGACAAATGAGTAAGAAAAAAACCCTAAAACCTTAATAAAGGAATAAGATGAGCACATGAGCTGGATGTTCATAAAACAATATGAATATTCATCAAGCATTTAGTAGAGGAAATAAGCTCAATCTAATAACAAAAAATATTAAAGAGCAATAGGATATATTTGACCATTGGCTAGCAAAAGACTTAAAAAATCAGTAACACTCAGTGTTGGCAAAGATGTGGAGAAAATCAAGTGTATTAGTTTCCTGTTGCTGCTGCAACAAATTACCACAAACATAGTACCTGAAAACAACAGAACTTGATTATTTTAAAGATCTAGAGATCAAAAGTTCAAAATGGGTCTCTCTAGTCTAAAATTAAATTGTTGACAGGGCTGTTTTCCTTCTGGGGGCTCTAGGGAAGAATGTGTTTCTTTGCCTTTTCTTGATTGTAGAGGTCACTTACAGTCTCTGGCTTATGGCCTTCACCCCTACCTTTAAAGCCAGCAATGTAGGACCAAGTCCTTCTCACATTGCTATCTCTCTGGTTCTCTTCTGCTTCCCTCTTCTTCTTTTAAAGACTCTTGTGATTATATTGGGCCCTCCTGGATAAGGAAATCTAAGGAAATCTTACTACTTTAAGGTCAGCTGATTAGCAAACATAATTCTAGTGTAACCTTAGTTTCCCTTTGCCATGCAACTTATTATATTTGCAGGATCCTGGGAGTAGGGTGTGAATATCTTTTTTGTGGGGGTGGGAAGGAGGGAACACATTATTCTGCTTACTATACCAGGTATTTCTAGTCACTATCGATGGGAGTATACAGTATATTCTTACAACATATCTGGCAGTTTGGTATTAAAATGTCCATGTAGGTTACTTTGTGACATGAAACTAAAATTAAATTTTAATTAGATTTGCAAGTTCCTTTTTTATAGCATAATTTTAAACCATATTTCAAAGAAGTGTCAAAAATATTTACACTGGCTCTCTTTCCTGAAATTTAGTGGCAATGACCAATGGTTTATAGTGTCCTCAAGCAAATTTTAGGCCATGCAGAGATGAAAGTAATTTTCTAAAAACATTTTTAAAAATTGGGCTTATTCTTACTGGTAGACGAGGGAATCAGGAAGCCTTTCAGTAGTGAAATGAAGCCTTCTGTAACTCTGAGCAGAAAACAGTGAGGGTGCCTAAACACTCTTGATCCCTGGGAATTAATAATTTTAAAAAGATGTTCCATCATTCATTTAAATTTTTGCCTCATTAGTTTAGTCTCAGAAAATACACACTTTATGACCTAAAGAATCCTAAAGGTCAAAAGAGTATGTCTCAGAGCTACTCACCACGCAGACTCAGACAGAACTTATACTATGAAGAGACAACATCCGGGTAAATATCCATGCGGATAGAGCTGGTTAGCAATTAGATATCTGTAACATAGCTTCTCTGACATAAATCACCAATTCCTTTTATTCAAATGAAATTATGCCCTTGTTATATTTCATGTTCTTCCTCCCACGTCCACCCAAGTCATTATGTCTAGAGAATTTTCCAGTTTAGAAAAAAATCTCATCTTATGAGAATCCCTGTTTCAAGTTTTCCCATTTTATTGCGAAAGCCTACAAACTATCATTTTCTTTCCATCAAATAAACAGGATTTTAATTTTATTACAGACAGCATAGTAAATATGTATTTAAAGATACATTTACCACTAAAGTTGAAACCTTGAGTGATTCTATATCTGGATATACAACTCAAACTAATGTTAATAATATTGAGTAGTTTGCAGTTGAAAATACATAGTTGTTATTTTTCTAAGTTAATAATCTATGGTTGATCTTAAGAATTACAAGCTTTTAAAGTTGTACTTCATTTGGCATAGTTTTTTCACCCATCATAATGTAAGTTTTTACTTCTAATGTGAAAGTCTGTAATTGCAATTCTCCATCACTCCATTCTCAAGGAAGCATCTCGGGGTAGGAGTCACCAGATATAACCCTGTAGGCAGTAGCAAAATGATTCAAGGTTTTATCATAATATTTTTACCCCATTCCTTCTTCTAGGGATTAGGAAAGACAAAACAGGGCCTGCCATGTTCAGAATTTCTTCCTGGTGACTTTGCATTCAGAAATTTCCTAGCTTGCCTCATAATACAGGGAGAAGCAATCATACTCCCAAATTTTGCTACTCTTTGTGGCTGTCTCTAGGAGATATGCCAATGGCATGCATAGAGATTACCAATTTCACTGAAGAGAGTTTACCAGAAGAAAAGCTGGGCTCAGAGATGTATAGAAGAGTCCGCACAAACAATCTAATCTGGGTCTATGATGATTATACTTTGCAAAATACTGTGAAAATTGAATTACATCATAAACACTTCTAGAGCCTACACTAAATTTGATGCAGGAATTGTCTAATGTCAGCAGGCTTTAAATAATCCCTGTAAAGCAAATTTTTCAATTTCTGATCAATTCAAATGTGATTCTCAACGTAGGAAATTTATTTTAAGAATAGCTCATACAAGTACATTGATCCAAAATCCTAAACAAATGAAAAAATAAAATTGTTCCCAGTTGACAATATTCTAAAATCTTTCCTTTAAAATGTGAATATTGAGTCCCAGTGACTTGTCAGGAACTGGTTTAGTGCTGGTCTAAATTCAGCCAACATCTGTTGAATAGTCTCTATGTCTGACGTGAACTAATCTAGGTAATTCTTCAACTTTTTAGTAAGACGATTAAATACATGCAAACAAATTTAAATGCAACAGTAAAATAACTCTAATTGAAATATTTTAAAATTGCCACAAATAAATAATTAAAAAAGCACTGAAGTTTATCTGAGAGAGGCAGATGAAACTTCACAGGGAGGATGGCATACAAGCTGAGGGTTGGTTGACTGAGGGCAGTGAAGCATGCACACTGGAGAGATGGCCTTGTATTGCACCTGCAAAGGTCTGCACTTTTTAAAAAAGGCAGAATTGGGTAACCAACAGGTATTTCAAAATTTATTAGAGTATACAATGTAAGAGGTGCGGATAGGAGAGGGAAAATGGGGATAATGACCAAGAAGATAAGGTCAGAGGGAACATACATTAAAAAAATGAGTAATCTATAAAAAATTTACAGCCAACATCATGATGACTGGGCAAAAGTTGGACGCATTCCCTGTGAGAACTGGAACAAGACAAGGTTGCTGTCACCACTCCTATTCAACATAGTATTGGAAGTCCTAGCCAGAGCAATCAGGCAAATGAAAGAATAAAAGGCATCCAATAGGAAGAGAGCAAGTCAAACTATCTCTGTTTGCAGACAATATGATTCTACGCCTAGAAAACCCTAAAGCCTCTGCCAAAGGGTTTATCTAGACCAGATAAATAACTTTAAATTTCAGGATACAAAATCAGCATATAAAAATCAGTAGTATTTCTATACGCCAATAATGTTCAACATTTCTATACACCAGTAATGTTCAAGCTGAGAGCCAAATCAAGAATATAATCTCTCTTACAATACCCCCCCCGACACACACACACACACACACACACACACACACACACACACACAAAATTACCTAGGAGTACATCCAATCAAGGATATAAAAGATCTCTACAAGGAGAATTACAAAACACTGCAAAATCAGAGATGACACAAATGGAAAAACATTCTGTGTTCATCGACTGGAAGAATTAATGTCATTAAAATGTCCACACTGCTCAAAGTAATCTGCAGATTCAACACCATTCCTTTAAACAATCAATGTCTTTTTTCACAGAATTATAAAAAAAAAAAATTCTAAAATTCATATGGAACCAAAAAAGAGCCTGAATAGTCAAAGCAATGCTAAGCTAAAAGAACAAAGCTAGGGGTATCACACTACCTGACTTCAAACTACACTACATGGCTGCAGTAATCAAAACAACATGATATTGGTATAGAAATAGACATATAGAATAATAGATCAGAGAAGTGAACCCAGAAACAAGCTGCACACCTACAACCATCTGACCTTTGACAAAGTCAACAAAAATAAGCAACAGGAGAAGAACTCCCTATTTCATAAATGGTGCTGAGAAAACTGGCTAGTCATATGCAGAAGAATAAAACTGGCCCCTACTTTTCATCATATAGAAAAGTTAACTCAAGATGGATTAAAGACTTAAATGTAAAAATCTCAAGCTATAACAATCCTCAATGAAAACCTAGAAAATAACATTGTAGATATCAGAATTAGCAAAGAATTTAGGACTAAGTCCTCAAAAGCAATTGTAACAAAGCCAAAAATTGACAAATGAGGCCTAAAGAGCTTTTGTACAGCAAAATAAATATCAGAGAAACAGAGCCCACGGTATTGGAGAAAATATCTGCAAACTATGCATCCAACAGAGGTCTAATATCCAGAATCTGTAATATACTTAAACAACTCAATAAGCAAAACACAGATAATCCCATCTAAAAGTGTACAAAGGAACATGAACAGACACTTCTCATAAAAAAAAAAAAAAAAAAGACACACAAGCAGCCAACAAGCACATGAAAACATGTTTATCATCACTAATCATCAGGGAAATGCAAATCAAAACCATAATGAGATACCATCTTATGCCAGTCAGAATGGCTACTATAAAAAATAAATAACAGATGCTGATGAGGCTGCAGAGAAAAAGGAATGTTTATGCACTGCTGGTATGGATTTAAATTAGTTCTACTACTTTGGAAAGCAGTTTGGAGATTTCTCAAGGAACTTAAACAGAACTACTATTCAACTCAGCAATCCTATCACTGGGTATATACCTAATAAAAAATAAAAAATTCCACCACCGAAAAAGACATGTGCAATCACAGGTGTATCAGTGCTATTCACAACAGCAAAAACATGGAATCAACCTAAGGGTCCATCAGCAGTATATGGGATAAAGAAAATGTGATGCATGTGCACCCTAGAATACTACCCAGGCATGAAAAAGAAAAAAATCATGTCCTTTACAGCAAGATAGATTCATCTGAAGGCTATCATCCTAAGTGAATTAACACGGGAACAGAAAACCACATCCTGCACATTCTCACTTACAAGTGGGAGCTAAACATTGGGTACATGTGGACATAAAGATGGCGACAGGAGATACCAGGGATTACTAGAGAGGAAAGGGAAGGGACAAGGGCTGAAAAACTACTTATTGAGTACTGTGCTCACTACCTGGGTAATAGGATTATGCATACCATAGGTGATAGGATCATCATCCTATGATCATTCATAGGATCATTCATCAACATCAGCATCACACAATATACTCATGTAATAAACCTGCACAAGTACCTCCCGAATTTAAAATAAAAGTTGAGATTATTAAAAAAATATATATACCTTGGTCTCCACAACCTTTTCCTTCCCCTGGCTCTTGTCCAGAAACCCATCTAGTGTGTAAAAAGGACTGACCTGGTCATCAAATGTCAAAGAATGGGAGAAAAATCTATGTATATTTTTACTATTATCTGAAAATTTCTTGGGAAGCTGGATGTAGGATACTGTGTACAATAGAGCACAACCGTTCTGAAAATCCTGTTACAATTTCTGTTGGCTGTCGCAGCCATCATCTCTATGTCCTCTCTCTTTCTTTCCCCATAACAAGTCGTTTCAACCTTCTGTATAGGCAGGAATACTCAACTAGGTTCCTGAGCTTCTCCACTTTGCATCTGCACCCACCACCCTATTCACTAAAACAAAAGATCTTTCTTGGCATTCACCCTCTTTAGAAGGCCAAGAAGGGATTATAAATACTTACTTATCTTTTTTGTTATAAAACTGAGATATATGTACCTCCCTGATTTCCTGCTGTTTCTCTGCTTTAGACCTTATTCAACTTGCCAAATGAAGGTACTAAGCTATTGAAATCAAAGGTTAAACAGTAATCTCTCAGATATGAATATCATTTTCAGCATACATATATGTATATACACACATACACATACACATAAAAATTAGAGAAAAATGTACCAAGAATATACTTAGTTTTATTTTTCAGCTTTCCACAATTAACGCAACAGTAGTGATGTAGTTTTATAGGAGAAATTCAACAATTCCCTAAACTTCTTCGAATGAAATAAATTGAGACTATTATCTGGCAGTTTAGAATTTTCTTGCAGTTCTATCATGTACAGGGCATCTGATCAAAGAAATAGCAAACACTCACTTATTACCAGAGTTACATGAGAGCTGAGAAATCACCATCAGTCTAATTTAAAACTCATATTTTCAGGCAGAATCCCCTAGTGATTCTCATACTACTAAATGTAAGAGGAAGAACCAGGAAGCTGCATTTTTAAGCAAAACTCAGGTGATTCTAATGCAGGTAACTATGATTGCAAGAACCATCTGTAATGATTTAAATGAACATATTCCCAGGCACCATTACACACTTACTAAACAAGAAACTTTGAGAGCTTTTCTGATCCAGAAAACCCACATCTTTGTAAAGGTTCCAGTGATTCCTATGATCTTGTAACAGTGAGAATCACTGCCTTAGAATATACCTCTATTTGTAGGTTATGACTACACTGTTTCTCGTACTCCAAATTCTTTATATATCATATTATTATATTTTTTCTTAGTTAAAACCAAAGGTCTGAATGATCAACTGCAATTCAAAAAACAACTGAAACTTTTTTCAACTAAATTTTCTTCTATCCATATTATGTACTTTTGACATGTAAAAAACATCATACTTCAAGCATTTTTTAAAAATCGACTATCACAAAAAATCTTGTAACAAGACAAAGGAAAATACTGTCATGCTATCAATGAGAAAAGTGGATTCCTAGAAATAAGCTGACTTAACTAAGGTCACACTGCCACTAAGAAATGCAACCCCCTGACTTTAGTCTATTATAAGAGTGTTCCCATCATTCACTAAGCTTCCTGTCACCTGCAATGTGCTTTATTTTCAACATTGTATACAGTATATTATTTCATTTTATATGCACAATGCAATAAGTTATGAAAAAGATATGGTCATTTAAGTCAAAAATATCTTTTTTTAAAAATCCTCATTCTGCTGAATCCAGACTCTATCTGTGTGCCTTAGGAAATTCTCATTTTCTTCTAATTTGTAAAATTAAAGATAGTGTTAATAATATTACTTTTATTGGAAGCTTTTGTAAGATTAGATGAAATAAAGTACATCTAAGCATCCAGGACCGTGCCTAGCACATAGTAAGTGCTCAATGAATGTTAACCTTTTAGTTTTTCTGCCTTCTCTCCCTCAACTCCTGTCTTATTTTTAGTCTAGTAGCGTTTTCACTGCACCATTCTGCCCTTCATAGTAGCTTGTTCCTCATTCCACTGTGCAGTGTTCTCATTACGGTCTCCTGCTATTGTATTCCACATTTAATCTAACTAGACTTGACAGTGAGCCTCTTGGACAACATTCTTAAAGGTGCTTTTTCATGTTTAACTCCAGGGTTAATAAACCTTGACTTAGAAACTGCCCATTGGGGTAGTCAGAAGACCCAGCCTCTACATCAGGTCCTGCCACTGACTGACTTGATGTCCTCAGACAACTTAGAGAACCTCCCTGGGCTTCAGCTTTAAAACTCAAGATATGAAAAAGTGATTCTAAATTGTCCTCCTGCTCTAAAATTTCATGACTTTATGATATTAATGAACTTGTCTGTCTGAAAATAGCTCTTTTTCATTTCTTATTTTAGGCATGAGCTTAAAATGAATGCTGTGAATTACAGAGGATTGTTATACTGGCTTCCATGATTCCATTACCTACAAAATTCTTTTGGAATTTGTTCCTTAGCTTTATCATTGTATCTTAAAAAGTTCATAGAGGAGCCCATAGAAATGCCTCATATCCCTTACACCATCCATTAAAAATAGTTACAAAGGATCAGTCCCATCAGATCTGGGAAAATAATATTTGAGATGAATTTCCCCATAGCTTGCATTTATCATCACCTTTACAATTCTGATCTGAAGTATAGCCATGCTCTGACTTTGGGTGCTAATAGGATGGCTAAATGTGTCATTCTTCAATGCTGCACTTTTTTTTACTGGGTACGAGTAGGACAATGACAAGTAGCAACTGCTACACGGGACTTCGAGGACCAACCTTGACACACATACAAAGATAAGAGTGAGGCACAGGGCTGAAATATTCTTTTCAGAGTGATGTTCAAGCTCTAAGAAAAAACACATTCATTGGAAAAATACAAATGCACCTAAGTTATATATTGCTGCTTCAGGATGGCTGTGAAAAAATTCCTGCCCATGTGCAGTAGTATAGAATTTTTATCTTTCCAGTTTTTTAATCATGTTCTAGCTCTCTTTTAAATGAATACCTCAGGGATTGAAGCATTATACTTTAAATTGGGATAAAACTTGAATGTCTCTATTTTCCACTTACTTAACCAAATCTTGTAATTCCTTCAAACTACATTCTTTCTACGTTATACATAAAGACTTGAGTGATCTCTCCCACTCACAATAATCCCTCACAGAATTTACTGTCAGTTTCAAAACTGTCATCTATATCATATACTAACCAGACTATTAGTTTCACTTTCAAGTGAATGTGTTTGTCACTCCAGTACCCATGGTTAAATCCTAAAAGTTTCTGCCTGATAGCCCCAATGCTTCCAGCTCACTGTTACCTTCTGCCAAATTCCTCAGATACCATGGGCTGGCCACCTGTTAGGACAGCCTTCTTGGCACTGCATGCAGACTACCCACCAGGCTGGAGTACTTCCTTCTGTATGGACAAACTCACCATGTTATGTCTATCTACTATTTGGAGATCTGTTGCCAGGACTGCTAATAAACATAATGTGGTCTCCTTCCGTGATTCTCCCTTAACAGTCTGTCTCCTGACAGTACTAGCAGTGTTCAGGGAAGATAAAATGGTGAGAGTAAATAAAGTTGAGATTTAACCCCTGAAGCACATACCATGAAGACAGTGGGCATTTATGGTTAATCCAGGTATTACCTAAGTGATAAGCCCTTTACTCCATGTCACTACTTGGGACCTAAAACAGAAGCCACCATTATTGTGTTTTCAAATAGTATTTTTCCTTGAGTAAGGAAAAATGAAGATGTTAAACATGTAAAGAGGAGGCTAAAATACTTCGAAGAAGTTATATAAAATATTCCCAAAGCTCAAGAAGATGTTAAATCTAGTGGACAAACATTTAAACAAATCTTTCTAAATAACCTATAAACGTAACTAGTTGGAATAACTTGTCTTATTCCAACTTGTTAAAACACCATGACCATGTAATTTACATAGGTTTATGCTTGTTGCTCTCCCATATGGTCTGAAATGACTGAATCCACTTTCCACAACTGTGACCTCAAAAGAAATGCCCTACTAAAGTCAGGTCAGTGGAGTTTTAAAATAAAGTCTATCAAGAGTCGCAAGGTCTACTTTTTAACTAGTCAACTTACTTCCGAGAGCCACACACAAAACAGAAAACACACACTTTAAATCTGTTACACGGTGAAATGTTTGTGTAATGCAATTTCTATGTTTATTTTTTCAGTGCATTAAGAATTGCTTTTCAGGAAATATCACTTCTCTCCAAGTGCCTTTTGACTACACCAAAGAATGCTTTTTAACACCTAACTCTGTAATTTATTCAGATTTTTCTTTACATAGTTAATTACTGTAAGATCATACTTCAGTGAAAATGTCCAAATGTAATACTTTTGATAGTTCATTCTCCCGCTGTTGGTAAGTATTTCGCCTCTTGAAAAATCACATTATTTGGTACATGTGAAATAATGTTACATTAATTCCTTTATTCTTTCACACAGCAAAATATTTATGGTAAAACTGCAATGAATTAACCATGTTGTGGGAATGAAAAAAACGATAAAACATTTCCTCTCCACAAGGAGCTTACACATTTACAGGATGTATGTATATACACAGGTAACAGGCAGATACATAGATAAATTATGAGAGAGAGAAGTGTTGAAAAGATGTATCAACAGTATGAGCAACCAAAACTTAATCCTTGAAATTTTCTTTTTAATAGTCTTTCCTTTATACAGCTTCTGTTATAAACTTGACGTACATAAATCTAAAATATTACACAGACACACATACACACTCCTGCACATATATATCTATGTATCCAGGCACATATATATTTGTATTTATCGATATAAAAATATGAGATTTATGTGATGTCTATAACCTACTTTCCATTTTTTCTTTTTCTATTAAAAATAATTTCCAATATTATTATAGATTCACGGGGTCAAGTGCAGGTTTTTTAAATGGATATATTACGTGATGCTAAGAATTGGGGTATGGATGGCCCTGTTTCCCAGTAGAGAGGATAGTACCTGATAGTTTTTTTGGTCCATGTCCCTTCTGCCTTCTCCAGTAGTCCCCAGTATCTGTAGTTCCCATTTTTATGTCCACCTGTACTCAATGTTTAGTTCTCATTTACAAATGAAAACATGCAGTATTTGGTTTTCTGTTCTGTGTTAATTCACTTAGGATGATGGCCTCCAGATGAACCCATGTTGCTGCAGAGAACACCATTTCATTCTTTTTCATGGCTGCATAGTATTCCACTGTGTATAGGTACCACATTTTCTTTATCTAATTCACTGTTGATGGGCACCTAGGTTGATTCTATGTCTTTGCTATTGAGAATTATACTGTAATAAACATATGTGCATGTGTCTTTTTGGTAGAACTTATTTTCCTTTGGGTATATACTCAGTAATGGGATTGCTGGGTTGAATGGTAGTTCTGTTCAAGTTCTTTGAGAGATCTCCAAACTGCTTTTTACAGTGGTTGGACAATTTACATTCCCACCACTAGTGCATTCCCTTTTGTCTGTAGCCTCACCAGCATCTGTTTTGGTTTTTTTTAATCCTTTTTTATAATAGGCATTCTGATGGCTGTGAGATGGTATGTCTCACAGTTTTGATTTGCATTTCTCTGATGATTAGTGATGATGAACATTTTTTCATACGCATGTTGATTGCTTGTATGTCTTTTTTTTTTGAGGAGTGTCTGTTCATAGGTGGGATTATCTGTTATTTGCTTGTTGAGTTGTTTAAGTATCTTATAAATTCTGGATATTAAACTTCTGTTTGATGCATAGTTTGCAGATATTTTCTCCAATATTCTGGGTTGTCTTTTTAAAAATAATGCAATAGCTGAGTAATCTTTTTTAAATAATAGGCATTCTAACAGCTATGAGATGGTATATCTTACAGTTCTGATTTGCATTTCTCTGATGATTAGCATTTTTTCATATGCTTCTTGGCTGCTTGTATTTTTTTTTTTTTACAAGTGTCTGTTAATGTTTTTTGCCCACTTTTAGATGGGATTATGTGTTATTTGCTTGTTGAGCTGTTTAAGCATCTTATAAATTCTGGATATTAGACCTCTGTTGGAAGCATAGTTTGTAGATATTTTCTCCAGTACTGTGGGCTGTCTTTTTACTCTGCCATTTCTTTTTCTGTACAAAAGCACTTTTGTTTAATTAGGTATCACTTGTCAATTTTTGGTTTTGTTGCAATTGCTTTTGAAGACGTAGCCATAAATTATTTGCCAACGCCAATGTTGAGAAGGAAGAGTGTTTCCTCATGGTTACCACTTCTCCAGGCCCATAGCAAGTACGGCCTGGCTACCGCTGATACCACAAAATCCAATGGCTGTTTAGTCAGTTTATGGTAAATGCTGCCAGGCCTGTATCTCTCTCATTTCAGGAATTGGCTCCCCTCTGTCCCAGAAAGAGTCCAGAAGGGCTATCTAGGAGCCAAGGCCTGGAGTCAGGGACCTCAGGAGCCCACTCTGTACTCTACCCCACTGTGGCTGAGCTGGTACCCAAGCTGCAAGACAGAGTCCCCTTTACTATTCACTCTGCTTTCTCCAAGTAGAAGGAATATCTCCCCATGGCTACCACAGGTGGGGATATTGGATTATACCTAAAACCAGCACGGCACTGGATGTCACCCAAGGCTGCAGTGAGTACTTCCAGGCTACTGTTTATGTTCATTTAAGGCTCAAGGGCTCTTTAGACAGCAGGTGATGAACTGCCACGACTGAGTCCTTCCCTTCAACTCAGTGGGTTCTCTTGTGGCCCAGGAACATTGTCCAGGAGGTAGAATCAGAAATGGGGGCCTCAGGACTCTGCCTGGTGCCCTATTCTACTGTGGTAAGCTAGTATCCAAGTTGCAAGACAAAGTCCTCTTTACTCTCTCCTCTCCTGAAGCAGAGGGAAGGACTTTCTCTTGGAGCTGTGAGCAGCACTGCTTGGGATTGGAGGAGGAATGGTGCAAGCACTCCCTTGGCCACTCAAGTTGCCAGAACTTGAGCCAGAACTCAAGTTGCAAATGCTGAGGTGGACAATTCCCCTCTTGCTAGGGCTGGTCTATGTGTGACAGCTGAATTTTGCCCTGTGTTGTTTTCTATTATAACAGGCAGCACTAAGCTCCAATATGAAGTCCCACAGTCACTGTGCTCTCCCTCCCCTAAGCACAGATTCTCTGTGCGATGTGGTGACTGCTGTGGGAGAAGAGAGATGTCGGCAATTTAAGACTGACTTTCCTACCCTCTTCAGTGTCTCTTTCTTTGATATACTGTTAAAACCAGGCACTGTGATCATTCATCTGATTTTGGTTCTTATGGAGGTGGTTTCTTGTGTGGATTGTTGTTAAATTTCATGCTCCTATGGGGGGGATGATCAATGGAAGGTTCTATTTGGATATTTTGCTCCATCTGTCCCGCTTTTTTCCTTTGTTTACAAACATATTTTTAACTCTTTTTAAAAAATTGTATAAATTTATGGAGTATAAGTGTAATTCTGATGCATGGATAGATTGTGTAGTGGTGAAGTCAGTACTTTTAGGGTATCCATCAGCTGAATCTTTTTCTTAACCTAGCAAAGAAGGTAGGTGGGTAGGGCATGCTACAAATCAAATACTTATGCAAAGAAATGAAGGGATATATATAAATCAAATGGCATACGTACAAATACTTAGTAGAATCTGAGATAAGGTTTTACTTAGAAGAAAGTTTTCTCTACAGTTTATTTCTTGTGTCCTGTATGTAGCATGCGTGAGTCGCATTACATTTTGCTGGTATCTGTTAATGTCTTAGTTCTAGTGAGTTTACTAAAACCACAAGAAAAATGTGATACAACAATAAAGGTAGAAAAATCCTATTAGGTAAACATCTATAAAAATTAATGATTATACTTTAGAAGTATTCAGAATTGGCCTGCAAGTTTTGTTAAAAATAAAAACTTCACAAAAGTAGCACCAAATTCTAATTTTTTAAAATTACAATACCTTTCTATAGTGTAAGTGGAATTTTCCTACCATGAGAAAGCCTAGGATCGATTGCTTTCAAATTATTTAAATAATTATAATAAGGATAGGTGTTTCAGTGACACTAGTTTTGCTACTTCTTTATTTTTCTTTCATCTGAAATATATAAATATGGGATGAATTAGAACACAGTTTAGTTGGTTATGAACTTGTTAGGATATTTGTCTTATATATTTTCACATGTGTTGAGTACACATGCTTTCTGGTGGTTTCCATAAATTAATTCTCTTACCACATGTACTAGTGTCTAGAACTTCTACAATATGCTCACAAAGAGGGATACAGTTTGCATAAGACTCAGTGCTGAGCTGTCACTTCTTTATCCTCATCGAGCAGTTATTGCCCTGGGCCTACTCCCGCTATGCAAGGCACTCTGCTTGGGAAACTCCATGGATATGAAGAGTTATAAGGAAAAAGTGACATGTTGATTTGCAGTTCAGGTAAAAAGTGCTACAGGAGTTCTGAAGAGGGAGTGATCACATGGCTTTAATGAGCAGAGAGTTGAAATGGCATCCAGTGGTAGAATCTAGATGAGTAGAACAGAAAAGGCACAATCTGTAGAGGAACAGGAGACTCCTGACATTGGGGAATAAACGTGCTGTGGGCAAATGCCCAGCAGCAAATACTTTGATCTGGGTGGAACCAGAGCATAGAAGACATGGGACAAGACAGAGTCAGGGCCAGACCATGGAGGGCACTCAGCTCCCAGAGGCTAAACACTCCTCTTAGACAATGAGAAGTCATGGACAATATCTAGGGCTGAGAAGTGTACAACATGGCATTCCCAAAGTAGAAGTTTATGAAGAAGAGCTGTATAAGGCATATGGTACAAAGGGATAAGGACATAGGATCTAAAGGAGATAGATTACTTTGCAATAGAATAAAGGGTAGTCAAGACTGGAATGGTGGCAAGGAAATCAGAAAGAATGACTTTAAAGGCACAGAGAAAGATAAATCAATAGGCTTGACTAGCTGACTTAAGGGAAGAGAGAAAAGAGGAGTTAAGGGAGCTAAATTTGGGGGCTTATTTTTTATTCATCTTTATATTAGAAAATTTGGAGTTTATAACCCAACCTCTCTCCCCTTTTCTTCCAGATGACCTCATCATCACAGCCTCCTGTGTTAAGCCCATGAGTTCCTGCAATTCCTTCCTAAGAAATCTGGAATCACGCCTGACAGTTAGAGGATGCTTGCCTTCTGAAGTGTTGGCAGTAGCCATTTTCTTCCATTTGAATGAGAAACCTGGAAAGACTGCTTTACAGTAAGAGGAAAAGAAAGAAAAGAGAGAGGCAGAAATATAAAAGATAAGAGATGGAAAATAAAGGCTGGGTCTGGATTCCTTGTTACACCCTGGTCTCTGTTTTCATGTGTTCCTAGAGGCAAACACATCCCTCCTCTTGAATTGGGTAGGATATCCCTATAATGCAGCAATACATTCCTCCTTTGATTAAATTAGCTTGGCAGCTTGGCAGGGTTATTGTTACTTGTAGCTAAAATGCTCCACACTTAAATATTCCTCAGCATAAACTCTTCATCTTCAGCCAGTTGTACTCTGACTACTCTCTGAACACTTCAAGCACATTATTGACATTTTACATTGTTAGGATATTTTTTTCATCTAGAATGTCTTTCCCTTCCCAATCCTGCTGATTCTGCCTATATAAATCCTGACTATCTTTTCTTTCTTCCATTTGTCTTTATTAAGCACTTTTTGAGTGAATCCATAGAATCTGTAAATTACAATGTTATATTTTCCCACTTGAAGTCCTTGATTTTAGTGAACTCTTGGAAGAATACTTAAAACTTACACAAATAGAGTAGAAGCAAGAGGATGGTACTGAACAGTCAAAGAATTTATGCTCTCAAATATATGAATGTAAGCAAATTCAATTAGACAAGAGTCTACTTAGTTAGTAATACCATTGACTTTAAGATGGGTTCAGAGAGGTGTCGGGAGGCCATTTGGCCAATGTAGACATTTTACATGAGGAATTATATTAGTTAGGAAATAGAAAAAGATAAAAATAACCTTCATATAAGTAATTCATGATGCATTATTACATAAATGCTAAAAATTCAATTCTGTAGATATCTATAGGACATTCTACAGCTTAGTGACAGACAGATCTAGAACCTACCAATGCTGTCTGACTCAAAGTCCAAAGCTTTTCCAATTGCTATTTCAGGAAATAAGAAATTCATCAGTTTTCAAATGAGACAAAAATATTCTATTTTATCTCTTCAACTAATTTTTTTAAATGATAATGTATTTTTAAATATTATCCATTAACCTAGTAATATACTCAAGGAACCATCTTGAACCTAATGCCCAGGATATATTATTTAACAAATTAAAAAATAAAAACAAATAAACTTCTATCCTGTTTTGAGACAACACTGAATATCTCTCAAAGGCCTGTTTTTGCCTGTAGAAATGAGAAAACCCATCTGCTATCCTGTGAAATCTCACATAAATTCAGAACACAATGGAGTATTCCTTCAGTAATCATAGTCTTTGGTCTGGTGACTTACCATGCCTCAGGAGAGAAAAAAAGCAAAATTACCTTATGAAAGCAATAAGAAAATATCCAGCAAATGGATGGATATTTAATGAGCTTGATAAAGTACCAAGAAATAGCTAGTGTTTCTTTCTGCCCCATTCAAAAGAATATTCCTAAAACCCCAAACAGCCACACCAAATTACAAGAGTAACACTGGTTACTGTGATGCTATTGTATGAAAAATCTGTTGCTAAGCAGGGCAGAAAAATTGTTTACATGAAAATGGAATGGTCACTGGTGAATACTGAAAGAAAATAAAATTTTCTATAACCAGGAAAAGAATTTTTACATCACTCAATTTCAACTGCTATAAAACCCTGAGTAGCTTTGACAATTGCTTTTCCCTGCTTTGCTGGTTTTATATCATCCTCATTTCTGCAGCTTTCCATTTACTAAATGACAGGGTTTTTTGTTTTTTGTTTCTGGGTGTTTTTTTTTTCCCCCCTAAAGCCTAGGCAGAAAATACCAATGTGCTATATGGTTTCTAGGGGCCCACCTTGCAACATTCATAAAATACACTTTTGGTGCCCCTCTTGTAAAAGTCCAATTGGCTTTTCCTACCAGTATAATTGTTGAAAATATAAACAGAGAAGGCCCCATTAATAGTAACTGTAAATGCTGTACTGAACTAGATTTATGGAGCCTGTTACACTGAGAACAGAGCATTCAACAGCTTAGTTGAGGGAAGGGAAATACACTTACCTGCATCACAATAAGGAGGTCAAAGACCAAGATAAAAGAAGCAAGGAATGCTCTGGAAACTTCATCACTGGGCAAAAATCCCCGATTCAGCTTGTCCCAGCTGATCCAGTCCGTTGTAATCACAAGTACAACCACAGACGTCAGAGTAAAAAGCACTGTCCTGTAAGGAACGAGACACTCATTAAAGAACATAAGGCATACAATATAGATACTAGAGTGATGTTATCTGTGCTGTATTAAATGTCTGCCCCTTGCAAGTGCCTACGCTAACGTATATTCACCAAAAGGAAGATGAACAAAGTTGACCCGCACTTTGGGAGGCCAAGGTGGGTGAATCATCTGAGGTCAGGAGTTCAAGACCAGCCTTCCCAATATAGTAAAACCCTGTTTCTACTAAAAGTACAAAAAAAATTCGCCAAACACTGATGTGCGCCTGTAGTCCCAGCCACTTAGGAGGCTGAGGCTGGAGAATCACTTGAACCTGGGAGGCGGAGGGTGCAGTGAGCTGAGATCGTGCCACTGCACTCCAGCCTAGGCAACAGAGTAAGACTCTTANAAAAAAAAAAAAAAAAACTTAAGTGCTTTCTTTTAAAAGCAATTAGAAAAAGTTGTAGTAGCATCTCTTCCAAGATTTTCCCTAAAGAACATTAATAATTATGAAACAAATAATTAACAACTAACAATATTAAAAATGATTTTGGTTAGTGCAGTAAGTGTCCCATGAAAACATTGGTATGTGGCTCTTAGTAAACATGTACATTGTTTACCAAGGATAGTGGACATGCAACCTAAGGAGATAAGGCAGATGGTGAATGGTTGAGGAAATTTTTGTAGAATTATCCTTCTACAAAGGACGGGGATAGTTAGACCAGACACATAACCATCCCCGAGACATGATAAGCTCCATATAGGAAACACCTCTAAATGCCAACAATGTAGCCTGTTCTCATAGGACATTTACTATCCATGGCTTGTGGTCTAGTGACCTCTCTCCATGTCAGAGCATCTGCCCCCTGCTATAAGATATTAGGACGCTGACATTTTCTCTTACATATCTTTGTAGCCACCATAAAATCTTGCATAAGTATACACAGATGGAGTTCGAGGGTTAGTTGAAACTAAGGCATTTTTTAAAAATCAGAAAAATATTCAAATTAGTCTTTAATGCTGACTTTTAAAGTAGATCGGAAATGTGGGTGGTGAAAATTTAATCTGCCAGAGAATTGTCTGTAATGTAGTTAAGCCTGCGCTTTCAGGGCTATATTGATAGCTAGATACTGTTTAGAATTATAAGAAGAAAAAAATTATTTGAAATATATTTAATCAGATAAAAAATGCAAGAAATAAAAAGGAAAACAGAAGAAAAGACAGAGGTGAAATAACATCGTAGAACACATACCCATTTTGGCAATTAACAAAACTGGTTTTGCTCTCTAATGTCTTATAATAATTGAAACTCATACAAAATAATATGAATCTTCATAGAATTCTCTTTTCAGTTGTACATAGTGCAAAATTCTAAGCCAAAAATTTAGTTTTCCTTTTCACAACTTATTTGAAGCAATTTATACTTTGATATAATGTATATAAAAAAATCCTTTTTATATTTTTTCTCCTCATGAATGAAAAGATACATTATTTTTTAAAATTTTAGAAAATGAACATTCCTATTAAACCTCATTATTTTATTAAAATTGCAAATTTTCAAAAGAATTTGGCTCATGACCTCTAAAATATAAAGAGCACAGATTGTCTCCTGCTATTGTTTAGAGTAACTTTGATCACAGAAATGCAGATGAATTAAATAATTATGGGAAAAATTCTAACTATTATATTTCAATAGATAGAAATTGCAAGTATTATATAGTAAGAATAGTGGGACTTATGCAAAATTTTCTCCAGGTTAAGTCTATGTGTTTTTTTATTTTGTTTGAGTTTGAGAAACCTCAAGCAACTCTGAATGAAATCACCATATTTTTTTTTCAAGAAGAAATGACAATCTCCATGAAGAATAGATAAATATTGATTATTATTAAAAGTTTTTTGGTATTAAGGGTATTTTCTCATCATTCTTGGCTTTTCAAATGCATTTCCCACAAGGATGCTATGAATATATATGAATATATATACTTTACAGGATGCACTCATATCGCTGTATAGGTTGGTAAACAGTTGGGGTCCCAATTTTCTCGTGTCCCACTTTGCCTCCTCAGCCTCCTTCACAGAACCTCTCACCTCCCTGTTATCCAGCACTGCCTAGTTAACCTCTGGTGAAAGAAGGGTATTCTAATACTTCATGCTAGTGTCTATTCTACTGGCCGGAGCATGTAGTCCATAAATTATTATTTTTAATATCATTACTGCATTTGCACCTGGAACTTCCTTTAGTAAAGACAGTTGATTAAGAGGAATTAATACTCTAATGTTACTTCATGGGTCTAAATATGTTAACTGTTACTGTAAAATTAAATATTTATTCAGAGGCACATTTTTAGGTGTGAAAGTCTGGGAGTTTGGAATAAGTGTCTGCTGAGCAATTAGAAACCTCATCTATTACAATTGTTGTAAAGGAACTATTCTAGGAGTTAGCAAGATAGCAGAATAGAAGATCCTCTACTCATATCCTCCCACAGAACAATAATTTGGCAGCTATCTATGGAAAAAAGTGCCTTTGTCAAGCTTTGGGATTCAGATACAAAGTCTAAGACCGATCAGGGCAGTTCTGAGAGGGCAGGCCTGTACCCAGTCAGCAGGCTTATGAACAGTGGCCCTGGATACAGATCCAGAAACAACCTCATTCCCCTATGAACTTGGCTACAGCTCCATTTGGCCTTGGTCCTGCCACTAGAATCACCCACCAAGGAATGAGGGAGGAGTCATGCCCACATGCGTTTTGTACAACAGACCTGTTGATCTCAGCCCCAACTGTGGACCTTAAAGTGGCCCTATAATTCAGTTCCAGCCACTCTCGCCTATAGTCTGACAGCATTTCTGACGACACAGGGACCTTCCAAAAGATATGTCCATTCATACCCTGGTGGCAGTCTCAACTTTGGTCCCACTGTACATGCTGAAAGAGCCCTTTAACTTGGTTCCAGCTCCCCTCAGCTGTGATCTGAGAACAGTTCTGTACACCAATGGACTTTATAGAAAACATGCTCATCCATGCTCCCAGAAATAGGCCAGCTGATCTCAGGCTGAATATAGATCTTAAAGTAGACCTGTGATCCATCTCCAGCTCTGCTTGGACGCAGTCGGGGCAGTCTTGCCCCACCAAGACCCTGGCAGGAGGTTCATCTGTCTGTGACCCTGGAAAGAGACCTAAAAACATTCAACTCAGCCATGGACCCTGAAGCACCCCTGTAACTCAGCTCTAGCCCCCCTCAGCCATAGTCCAAGACCAGTTCTGCCTGACCAAGGATCTACCTAGTGACCCAGTGGGAGCCCTCCTAAGAACTTGGAGAGAAAAACATTCAACAGTATACCTGGTAACAGGCCTGCCATCTGTGGAGCCAAGTGTTGAATCTAAAGCCCACCCTTGCCCTAGTGCCAGTTCTACTGCCCAAAGTCCAATCCATCTTGAGACGAGACCACATATATTCTGCTCCTCATACGAACCAGCAAAAGTCACATGACCCAGAAGAAATCCTATCAGGCTGGGAACCTTGAAAGGGAAGGTCAATATCTGCCAAAGCCAATCTGTAAAGATTTGAGCAGGTATTTGTTCTTCAAATGCAAACACAAAAATGCAAATCTACACAGATAATAAAGAATCAGATAAACACGACACCACAAAAGCAAAGTACTAAGTGCCAGTAACAACCGCAAAGAAATTTAGACCTATGAACTGTCTGACAGAAAATGCAAAACAATCATATTAAAGAAAATCAGTGGGATGGAAGGGGAAACAGACAACTAAATGAAATCAGAAAAACAATGCATGAACAAAATCAGAAGTTAATAAAAAATAGAAATCATAAAAAAATAGAAATATTGGATTGAAGAATGACAGAACTGAAAAATTCAAAAAAGAGGTACAATATCATATTTAATCATACAAAAGAAAAAATTAGCAAACTTAAAGACAGGTCACATTGAATTAGTCAGTTAGAGAAACAATTAAAAAAAGAGTAAAGAGGGCATACTAGGCTGAACTTAGTGACTCATGCCTGTAATCCCAGCACCTTGGGAGGCCAAGGCAGGTGGACTGCTTGAGGTCAGGAGTTTCAGAGCAGCCTGGGCAACATAGTAAAACCCTGTCTCCAAAAAAAAAAAAAAAGAAAAAGAAAAGAAAAAGAGAAAAGAAAAGAAAAGAAACATCAGCCAGGCATAGTGGCCTGCACCTGCCGTCCCAGCTACTCAGGAGGCTGAGGTGGGAGAATTATGAGCCTTGGAGGCGGAGGCTGCAGTGAGCCAAGATCACACCACCGAACTGCAATCTGGGTGACAGAGTGAAACCCTGTCTTAAAAAAAAAAAAAAAAAAAACAGAGCATACTAACTTATGGGTATCATGAAGATAATAAATACTTGATTTCTGAAAGCCACAAGAGAAGAGACAAACAGAAGGCTTATTTAAAGAAATAATGTCTGAAAACTTCCCCGAGAGATACAGACATCCTGATTCATGAAGCTCAAAGAATCTAAAGAAGGACCTACCCAGAGAATATTTTTCTGAGACACATTACAGTAGTTCCACTTTATCCTTGGTTTCACTTTCAATGCTTTCACTGACCTGCAGTCAACCACAGTTTGAAAATACTAAATGGAAAATTCCAGAAATAATTCACAAAATTTAAATTGCATTCTGTTCTGAGCAGAGTGAAGAAATCTCACTCTGTCCTGCTCTGTCTTGTCCGGGATGTGGATTATACCTTTTGCCAGCATATTGACACAGAACATGCTTTAGTCACTTAGTAGTCATCTGTTATCAGATTGACTGTTGTGGCACTGAAATTTGTTTTCAAGTAACACTTATTTTACTTAATAATGGCTTCAAAGCACAAATGATGCTGGCAATTTGGATATGCCAAAGAGAAGCCATCAAGTGAAAAGGTAAAAGTTATTGACTTAATAAAGAAAAAAAAAAATGGCATGCTGAGTTTGCTAAGATCTACGGTAAGAACAAATCTTCTACTCATGAAATTAAGAAGAAAAAAAATTATACTAGTTTTGCTGTTGCACTTCAGACTGCAGAAGTTATAGTCACAATGTATGATAAGCAAAGATGAAAAAGGCATTAAATTTGTTTCCAGAAGACATAAACAGAAACAGGTTCCAACTGATGGCAATTGGGTTCAGTGCTATCCACAGTTTCAGGCATCCACTGGGGACTTTAGAATGTATTCCTCACAGAGGGAATGCTTTATAATCAAATTGACAAAGGTCTTAAAGAGGGAAACTTTAAAGCAGCAAGAGGAAAGAGACTCATCAAAAAGAAGGGTACCCTGATAAAACAATTGGTGAACACCTCAACAAAAAACGTTGAAAACTGGGAGAGAGTGGAATGATATATTCAAAGTGCTGAGGAAATGAACAGTCAAAAAAGAATTCTATATCCAACAAGACCGTCTTTCAGAAATGTAGGAGAGAAAAGGACTTACCCATACAAACAAAGGCTCAGGGAATTAATTGCCACTAGATCTGCCTTGTAAAAGAATATTAAAGGTAGAATTTAATGCTAAATTGAACTGAAAAGACGCTAATTAACATCATAAAAACATCTATTTGTATAAAATTCACTAGTAAAGTTAAAAATGTGGTCAAGTTCAGAATCCTGTAATAGTTGTATATAAACCACTTGTAACTTAGAGAAGTTAAAAAACAAAAGTATTAAAAATAACTAGATACACTAATTTGTTAAAGATATACAATATAAAGAGATGCAAAATGTAACATCAATAGCATAAAATGTCGATTGGAGAGTAAAAGTGTAGAGTATTTGTATGTAACTGAAGTCAAGTTCTTATCAACTTAAAATGGAATGTTGTAAGACCTTTTATGCAAGCTTCATGTTAACCACAAAGAAAAAACCTTTAGTAGATATACAAAAGACAATAAGAAAGGAATTAAAATATAAGATTATAGAAAATCATCAAAATACAAAGGAAGACAGGAGAAAAAGGAAAAGAATAGCAGAAACATTTTAAAAAGTGGAAGTCATAAAACTTTACCTATCAATAATTAGCTTAAATGTACATGGATTATATTCTTTAATCTAAAAATGCAGAGTGGCTGAATAGATTAAAAAAGCAAAAACAAGAGCCAATTATACACTCCCTATAAGAATCACTTCAGTCTTAAGGACACACGTAGGTTAAAGTGCAGGAATGGAAGAAGATATTCTAATCAAATGGTAACCAAAAGACAGCAGGGTTGGATATATTTATATTAGACAAAATGGACTTTTAGTCCAAATCTGTCATAAGAAACAAAGAAGGTCATTATTTAGTAACAAAGGGTCAATGCATCAAGAGAATGTAACAATTTTAAGTATGTTTGTATCCAGTACCAGGGCATCTAAACATACCAAGCAACTACTAACAGAAGGGAGGAAAGAGACAGCAATACAGTAATAGTAGGGGACATCAATTTCTATTTGCAACAATGAATAGATCATACAAATTAAAATCAACAACTAAACAATGGACTTGAATAACACCATCCACAAAATGAGTAACAAATATATTCAAAACATTCCATCTGAAGCAGCAAAATGAACCTTCTCCAGCACACATGAAACATTCTTCAGCATAGATTATATGTTAAGCCACAAAACAGTACTTAAAAATTTTTGTAAGATTAAAATAATTTCAAATATATTTTCTGACCATAATGGTATGAAACTAGAAATGAAAAACAGGAAGAATTTTGTAAAATTTACAAGTATATGAAAATTAAACCACATGCTACCTGAACAACCAATGGGTCAAAGAAGAAATCAAAAGGAAAATCAGAAAGTACTTAAGACAACAAAAAATAAAAACAGAACATACCCAAACTGATAGACTACAGCAAATATAGTTCTAAGAGGGAAGTTTCTAATAATAATTGCCTATATTAAGAATAAAGAAAGATCCCAAATAAAATATTAAATTTTATATTTCAAGGAACTAGTAAAAGAAGAACAACCTAAAGCCAAAGTTAGAAGATAGGATGCAACAAAGATCAGAGCAAAAAGAAATCAAATAGAGAATGAAAAAAAAAATGAAATACCAACAAAGCTAAAACTTAGTGTTTTGCAAAGATAAACAAAACTGATAAACCTTTAGCCAGACCAACCAAGAAGAAAAGAGACTCAAGTAAAATTATAGGTAAAAGGAAAGACATTAAAATTGATACCAAAGAAATACAAAGGGTTATAAGCGACTACTCTGAATAAGAATATTCCAACAAATTGGAAAACCTGGAATAAATGGATAAATTCCTAGAAACATACAAGTTACCAACACTGAATAATGAAATAGAAAACCTCAACAGACTGATCATGAATAAGTGACTGAATCAGTAACCAAAAACCTCTAAAGAAAATCCCAAAACCCGATAGCTTCACAAGTGAATTATATCAGAGATTTAAAGAGGAATTAATATCAACCATTCTCAAATTCTTCTAAAAATTCAGAAGGAGAGGATATCTCCGAACTCATCATTCTGAAACTGAAGTCAGGTATGGATACTATAAAAAAAATAAAATTATAGGTCAATATTCCTAATTAACATAAATACAAACATTTGATAACATTTTTAAGAAAATGTTATCAAGCCAAATTAACAGCACTTTAAAAGAATACCGTGATCCAGTGACATTTATCCTTGGGAAGCAAGGATATGTTAGTTTACACAAATCAGTAAATGTGATGCATCATGTTAATAGAATAAAGGATACTAATTATATGATCATCTCAAATGCAGAGAAAGTATTTGATAAAACTCAATATTCTTCCATTATGAAAACTCTCAACTAATTAGGTATAGAAGAAATGTACCTCAACAGAATTAAGGCTATATAACAACCTCCCAACCAACATCATACTTAACGGTGAAAAGCTGAAAACTTTTACTCTAAGATCAGGAACAAGAAAAGATGCCCACTCCCATCATTTCTATTTGACATGGTACTGAAAGTATAGCCAGAGCAATTAGGCAAGAAAAGGAAAGACAAGACATCCAAATAAGAAAGGAAGAAGTTAACTGTTTCTGATTGCAGATAACATGATCTTACATACAGAAAATTCTAAAGATTCCACCAAAAAAAAAAAAACTGGTAGAATAAGCAAATTGAGTAAAGTTGCAAGACAAAAAGAAAAAAATAAATAAACATACAAATGTTAGTTGTGTTCCTATATACTAATAATAAACCATCTAAAAAAGAATCAAAACAATCCCATTTACAAAAGAGTAATAAAGAATAAAATTCTTGGAAATAAATTTAACCAGAGTTGTAATATCTGTACACTGAAAATTGAAAGACGTTGCTGAAAGAAACTGAAGAAGAGACAAATAAATGGAATGATTCCTATCTTCAGAGATGGGGATGATTAATACTGTTAAAATGTCCATACTATTCTAAAAAGTCCATACCATGCAAATAAATCTACAGATTCAATGTAATCCCTATAAAAATTCCAATGGCAATTTCTTCAAATAAATCAGAAAAACAATTCTAAAATTAATATAAAACTACAAAAGATGGTGAATAGCCAAAGAAATCTTGAGAAAGAGCAGGACCAGGCACAGTAGCTCATGCCATAATATCAGTGCTTTGGGAGACCAAGGTAGGAGGATCTCTTGAGGCTAGAAGTTCCAGACCACCCTGGGTAACATAGGGAAACCTCATTTTTATAAAAAAAGAAAAATTAAAAACTGGCTGGGTTATGATGGTGGATGCTTGTAGCCCCAGCAACTCCAGAAACTGAGGTAGGAGGATTGCTTGAGTTCAGGAGTTTGAGTTTGCAATGAGCTATGACTATGCCATTGCACTGCAGCCCAGCTGACAGAGAGAAATCCTGTCCTTAAAAAATAAAAAAGAACAAAACTGGAGACATCACACCTTCTGATTTCAAATTATGTTACAAAGCTATAGTAATCAAAGCACTATGCTACTGGCATAAAAGTGAGATACACAAACCAATAGAGAGCCAGAAATAAACCCATACGTAGATAGTCAAGTAATCTTTGACAAAAGCACTAAGAATACAAAATTGGAAAAGAATGGCATTGCAATAAATGAATATCCACATACAAAATAAAGAAATTAGACTCCTACATCATACACAAATATTAACACAAAATAGATTGAAGACTTAAATGTAAAGCCTGTAACCATAAAACTCTTATAAAAACCAGGGAAAAGCTCTGATTTTTTGGATATGACACCAAAAGCAGAGGCAAAAAAATAAAAAATAAGCAAATGAGATAACATCAAAGTAAGAAACTTACCTACAGCAAAAGAAACAATCAACAAAATAAAAAGGCAAGTTATGAAATGGGAGATGGTTTTGCAAACCTTATATCTGACAAGGGGTTAATATTAAAAAATATATAAGGAACCCATACAACTTAATAGCAAAAATGAAATAACCTGGTTAGAAAATGCGCAAGGGATGTGAATAGACATTCTTCCTAAGAAAACATACAAATACCCAACAAGTGTATAAAAAGGTGCTTTACCTCAGTAATTATCAGGGAAATGCAAATTAAAACCACAATGACATATCACTGTTAGAATAGCTATTATCAAAAGGATAAGGTCTAACCAGGGTTGGTAATGGTGTTAAGGAAAGGGATCCCTAGACTGGATGCGGTGGCTCAGGCCTGTAATCCCAGCACTCTGGGGGGCCAAGGCAAGCAGATCATGAGGTCAGGAGTCCAAGACCAACCTGGCCAACATAGTGAAACCCAATCTGTACTAAAAATTAGGTGGTTGTGGTGGCAGGTGCCTATAATCCCAGCTACTTGGGAGGCTGAGGCAGAACACTTACTTGAATCTGGGAGGCAGAGGTTGCAGTGAGCTGAGATTGTGTCATTTCACTCCAGCCTGGGCTACGGTGTGAGACTTTGTTGAAACGAAACGGAGGAAGGGCCGGAGGAAGGAAGGGCCGGAGGAAGGAAGGGCCGGAGGAAGGAAGGGCCGGAGGAAGGAAGGGCCGGAAAGAAAAGGGAAATGGGATCCCTTTTATACTATTAATGGGAATGGGAATGTAAATTGATTCAGCAAGTATGGCAAACAGTAAGGAGGTTATACAAAAAAATAAAAAATAGGACTACTATACAATCCAGCAATTCCACTTCTGGATATGTATCTCAAGGCAATTAAGTCAGCATCTTGATGAGATAACTTCACTGTCTTGTTGATTGCAGCATTATTTGCAGTAGCCAAGATGTAAAACCAACTTAAGTGCCTTTTAATGGATGAATGAATAAAGAAAATGTTACACACACACACACACACACACACACACACACACACACACACACACACACACACACGCGGACAGTATTCAGCCTTAAAAGAGATTAAATCCTTCCATTTGCAACATGGATGCACTTGAAGAACATTATGCTAAATGAAATAAGCCAGATCTACAAAGACCCATACTGTATGGTATCACTTATATGTGATATCTGAAAAAGTAGAACTCATAGAAGCAAAGAGTAGAAGGATAGTTATCAGGGGTTAAGAGTAGGGAAAACTGGGAGATGTTGTTTGAAGTATACAAACTTTCAGTTATAAGATGAATAGGTTCTGAGGATCTAATGTACAGCATGGTAGCTATAATTAATAATACTGCAGTTTTACTTGAAATTCACTAGGAAGGTAGGCATTGTCTTCACCACACACATACATATACATAAACACACAATGGTAACTATGTATGATGAATGTGCTCATTAATTTGATTGTGCTGCTATATGTATATGCATATCAAATCATGTGTACTTTAAATATATACAATTTTGTTAATTACACCTCAATAAAGCTGAAAAAGGGAGTAATTCTTGTTCATGCTAATAATCTCATTGTGAATGAAGTAATTAAAACTTTTTATTATAATTTGATAAGTACTTTGGTAATTAGAATTTATCATAACATTTTGTGCAAGAGATTCTTGAAGCCAAATCAGCACCAATTCACTTCTCAGATGTTTGCATTATTTGATGCATTTATACAATATAAAATACTCTTTCTAAGAGCTCTTGATAAGTGGTTTTCTGGCTTTATAATGTACTTCCATTTTGACACAGGGTATTGCTACAGATCTTAGGAAACAGTTACTGGTAACATCTTATTACTCCAAAGAGAAATTAAAGGACGTATTCTGCCTGGTATTTAATATTTAATTCTCCAAAAAGAATAAAAATGGCAATCATTAAATATGAATGCATTCAGCTCAGAGAAAAAGACCTAAAACTAAAATCTCAAGAGAATGGAAAAAAGAAAAGAGGGACCAAAATACTTTAATTGGTCATACCACCTCCAACGTTATGCTCAGTGTGTTATAGAGATATAACTGCAGAAGCAAATGTATTGCATGCCATTTGCTTTTCTGAGCCACTTCTTATAAAATTGATAGACTTTACCATGCTATGATAATTCAGTCAAAACCATTAGTTTAAAAGTTCCAGGGCTCAGTTAGTTAGGTTATATAAAAACAGTCACTTTTCTGTAAAACTGCCATGAGGAAATAGTAATAACAGCAGATTACTCTTTCAGAAATACAGCACTTAAGCCAAGCACTGGTACAAGGTCATTTTACAAATTAACCACAAATTAACTCATGTAATGTTTACTACAGCCCCAGTACCATCCCACCCAGTTTACAAGTGCTAAAACTGAATCACAGAAAGTTTCAATAACTAAATCAAACTTATAACACATACTTTATAAATTATATAACATGTATGATAGAATGATATGTTTCAAACCCAGGCTGCCTCATGACAGTTTTATCATAAGCACTGCTTAGGAAGCACTTGAATATTATCCTCCTGTTATTATGTTTGTAGCTAGGATTTCATTCATTTTTGTTTTTCATTATAAGTATACCATTGTAAAATTATCATCCAGAAGTACTAAACATTGAAAAGTAAAGCTGACAGAGATTGTCAAGGACCAGCAGGGGACAGTTAAAAGGAAATTTCATGGCAGTGAAAATGGAACCTCATGGATGCTGGCCATCAGTGCACCATGCTTGGGTTTTTATTTAACCAATATGGTGGAAAAGATGTTTATTCCGGATCATACTTCTTGGGGGGGCGGGTTTCAACTCCTGTTTTTAAGTAGTATCCAATTAAACAATTATCTGGATTATTTTCCTTTCAGGCTGCAGCCACTGCCAGCATGACACACTGGCTCATCAATTCCACTCTCTTTGGTTTCTGGCCACTAGTCAAATGGAAAGAACTCATACATAATTATCAGCATCATGGTTGGAATCTTCATTATCACAATTCCAAATTTCAAGTTAGTCTATTTCCTTTTCCTCATTTGTTGCTAATACCACTAAGGTTAATAGAAATTAGAATGTGAGGCTAAGAAGGATTAACAGAGCTTTTATAATCCAATGGTTCCTAACCTCTGGGGTGGGCTCCTGAGAATCATAGAGTTGTTGCTAAAGAAGTGGGAATGCATGTGCACTAAGATGTCAGTAAAGTGAACAAATAAAATGCTTCCATAGAGGTTAGAGCACCTACTTGTGTCACAGAGGTTGCCAGTGACAGAACTGATAAGAATTTTTATCTACTGACACTAAGGATTTGCTTTGTAGACCATTTTTTTCTGTTCAGCTAAAAATCTGCAGAAATTCTCAAAAATATAATATCATCTTGATATCATTTGTTGGAAACACACATTTTAGAGCCTCCTTGTCTATTATATATGGGATTAGAGACATAATAGCACATGTAAATAAATCCAGATAATTTCCTAAAACAATGTTTAATTCATAGTCTTAACTGCTCCTTTATTCTAACTCCTGGGTTTTTAAAAATATGGAATTTTAAGTATACAAATTTATGGATATTGTTTTCTTTCATTCATTACCACTTAAGATAGACTTCTTGAAGTAGTCAGCCTGAAAGCAGTAATTAAATCAAAAGAGAGAGGAACTGGCATTAGGTTTAGATAATCCACCAAGGGCTGACTCATTTATGGTTAACTATCATGCATTAAATTTTCATTAAACTGGTAGCAAAAATGTACAGAATTACCTAATATAAGCTGATTGCCAAAATTTGATAATTTTTTTCCTATCAAAAATAGAAACTTCATGTGATTCAACATAATAAATGTGCTTTTATGTGTTTAAATACATTAACTATTATGTTCTAAATGTTTATAATCTTTGATTCTAGTCATATATTACTTATGTTCATGCTGCACAATTATAAAATCTTAAAGGAAATAAAAATCACTTTTATTTCTTTTTACAATACTTATGTTAAAATTTTGGAACGCAACCAAAAAAAGTCAAATGCTGTATCAGTTTCTTACAGAAAAATAAAGATCTGTGAATCCTATGAAAATGGAAAGATTTAAAGTTAACACTACAATAAAAGAATACATGAAGTGGGATAGCAAACTTAATTTTATAATTTAATTATGATATGGTCTCATATCAAAATGCTAAATACATGAAACAAAATGTTGCATGAAAATTGAATTTAAAACAATTAAATGTCATAATTTCTAACCATGTTGTTCATGGAAAAAAAAGAATAGGCAAAACAAAAATGTGCTTTCCTTTATTTTTCACTGCAAAACCAAGAACCAGTTCAAACATTCAGTTGCCTGTGAACACTAAGTACCAGCACACTGAAGTCGCAGATGGCCATGAAAGAATGCCAACACTTTTTGCTTGTTTTAATTATCAGTGTTGCCACTGCAACTCTGTAAGAAAAGCAATCACCGCTCATGTACTCAAGCCAGTTTATCCTGAAATATGTGGGTTTACTGAACCCAAAAGCCCAGCTGATGAAGTCAACGTTACTCTTTAGGAAGTGGGTAAGGAAGTGATTTGGTCCCCTTCTGGTTTCCTACTCTTGAGATCAGGAAACATCAAGGGAGCAAAAACGTAATGTTTGCCAAGTGACCTCGAGAAAGAGCACGGCTTTTCCATATGGCTTTCAGTAAGTAAATGCTGCTGCTGTTTTTTGGCCAACCTGAACACATTTGTTAAGATAGCATCCTTGAGAATGGAGATGCAGTTATTAACTTATCTTGTTTGTGACTCCATTGAGATCTGGAGTCTGTAAAGAAAATTACTAGACTCTAATGTTGTCCATTAAAGTAAACGTTTATGTGTTATTTATCTTTGTAGATCTCTATTACTTCAATAAGAAAAGAACCCTGAGCACAGCAGCACCTCAAAAGTGCTAAACAAAATAAAATGAAGTAACAACTTGGTAATGCTTGCTTTTGATAGAATATAAAAGAGGTGGCTGAAAAGGTACCTCTGGGTTGGAGCATTTGGCTGCTCAGATTGTAATATATGTGAACAGTGTGACAACATCCTAATCTATGTAAACAATGTCCCCTGGAGTTCCGCAGTGCCCGGCCATTGCAACTATGTTGGACCCTGCACATTGGCAATCTCCATATGAAAAGTGAAGACTGAAACAACTGTATTATTGCAGCGGATTGAATTCCTCTACCTATGTCTCAAGGATGTTAGTTTACTGAGAGGCACTTAAAAGTAGCTTATCAGTATAGAACATGGTTCATCTTGGTTAAGAAGAACCATTTTAGTTTCTTTGTGTTTCACAGTTTTAGGTTAGAACAAAAAATAGAAAAAAAAAAAAAAAAGACCTAGTAGATTGCAAAGCCATTAGGAGATGGACTATGCCATTTACTGTTGATTACCAACGACTGGTACCTTGCTGCTGCTTAATAACTAGCTGAATGAATGAATTCATCTATTTAACCTCAGGTGAAAAATGTTCATCCTTTATCATCCACCAAGCTCAGATGCTACTGCAAATAATGGTACTTTCCTCTTTACCAAGCAAAGAGGCTTGTGCATTGCAAAATTAGGTTGGCTGGATCTAATGGGCATGTTAATCCTGTGTGTCTCTTAGTAAACACACCAGCCCAATTTTTCTTACCAGTGAATTACCTTGTACATAGTAAATAATTCACGAGTTCAACAGAGGGAAATTGTATTAGTCTGTTTTCACACTGCTGATAAAGACATACTTGAGACTGGCAAGAAAAAGAAAGAGGTTTAATTGGATTTATAATTCCACGTGGCTGGAAGTCCTCAGAATCATGGAGGGAGGTGAAAAGCATTTTTTTTTTTTTTCTTTGAGACCAAGTCTCACTCTGTTGCCAGTCTAAAGTGCAGTGGCACGATCTTGGCTCACTGCAACCTTCAGCTCCCGGGTTCAAGTGATTCTTCTGCCTCAGCCTCCTCAGTAGTTGGGATTATAGGCTTGTACCACCACACCCAGGTAATTTCTGTATTTTTAGTAGAGACAAGGTTTCATCATGTTGGCCAGGATGGCCTCAATCTCTTGACCTCATAAAACACCCGCCTTGGCCTCCCAAAGTTTTGGGATTACAGGAATGAGCCACCATAGCTGGTGGAAAGGCACTTCTTACATGGCAGCAGCAAGAGAAAAATGAGAAAGACACAAAAGGGGAAATCTCTGATAAACCCATCAAATCTGGTGATACCTACTAACACGAGCGTAGCACAGGAAAGACTGAACCCCATGATTCAATTACCTCCCCCTGGTTCTCTCCCACAACATGTAGGAATTCTGGGAGATATAATTCAAGTTGAGATTTGAGTGGGGACACAGCCAAATCATATCATTCCATCCTGTCTCCTCCAAATCTCACGTCCTCACATTTCAAAACCAATCATGCCTTCCCAACAGTCTCCCAAAGTCTTAATTCATTTCAGCATTAACCCAAAAGTCCACAGTCCAAAGTCTCATCTGAGACAAGGCAAGTCCCTTCTGCCCATGAGCCTGTAAAATCAAAAGCAAGCTAGTTACTTCCTAGATACAACGGGGGTACCAGTATTGAGTAAATACAGCCATTCTATATGGGAGGAATTGGCCAAAACAAAGGGGTTACAGGGCCCATGCAAGTCCGAAATCCAGTGGGGCAGTCAAATTTTAAAGCTCCAAAATGATCTCTTATGACTCTAGGTCTCACATTCAGGTCATGCTGATGCAAGAGATGGGTTCCCATGGTCTTGGGCAGCTCTGCCCCTGTGGCTTTGCAGGGGACAGACTCCCTCCTGGCTGCTTTCATGGCTGGCACTGTGTGTCTGTGGCTTTTCCAGGTGCACAGTGCAAGCTGTTGATAGATCTACCATTCTGGGGTCTGGAAAACAGTGACCCTCTTCTCAGAGCTTTACAAGGCAGTGCTCCAACCCTGTGTGGGGGCTCTGACCCCACATTCTCCTTTTGCACCTCCCTAGCAGAGGTTCTCCATGAGGGCCTCATCCCTGCAGCAAACTTTTGCCTGGGCATTTCCATACGTGTTCTGAAATCTAGGCAGAGGTTCCCAAACCTCAGGTCTTTTGTGCACCCACAGGCTCAACACCATGTGGAAGCTGCTAAGATTTGAGGCTTCCACCCTCTTAAACCACAGCCCGAACTGTACATTGGCCCCTTTCAGCCATGGCTGGAGCAGCTGGGACAGAGGGCACCAAGTCTCTAGGCTGCACACAGCACAAGGACCCTGGGCCCACCCCACAAAACCATATTTTCCTCCTGGGCTTCCAGGACTGTGATGGGGGCACTGCTGTGAAGGTCTCTGACATGGCCTGGAAATATTTTCCCCATAGTCTTGGGGATTCACATTAGGCACCTTGCAAATTTCTGCAGGTGGCTTAAATTTCTTCCCAGAAAATGGGTTTTTCTTTTCTATCACAGTCAGGCTGCAAATATTCCAAACTTTTATGCTCCGCTTCCCTTATGAAACTCAATGTCTTTAACAGTAACAAGTCACCTTTTGAATGCTTTGCTGCTTAGAAATTTCTTCCGTAGATACCCTAAATCATCTTTCTCAAGTTTAAAGTTCCACAGATCTCCGGGGGGATGGGGGGGGGCGGGCAAAATGCCAGCAGTCTCTTTGCTAAAACATAACAAGAGTCACCTCTACTCCAGTTCCCAACAAGTTCCTCTCCTCTACCTGGACCTTATTGTCCATATTGCTATCAGAATTTGGGCAAAGCCATTCAATAAGTCTCTAAGAAGTTCCAAACTTTCCCATATTTTCCTGTCTTCTTCTGAGGCCTCCAAACTGTTCCAGCCTCTGCCTGTTACCCAGTTCCAAAGTCACTTTCACATTTTTGGGTATCTTTACAGCAACGTCTCACTCTACTGGTACCAATTTACTGTATTAATCTGACACTGACATACCCGAGATGGAGAAAAAAAATGAAGTTTAATTGGACTTACAGTTCCACATAGCTAGGGAGGTCTCCGAATCCTGGTGGGAGGCAAAAGACACTTCTTACATGCTGGTAGCAAGAGAAAAACGAGAAAGAAGCGAAAGCAGAAACCCCTGATAAACCCATCAGACCTCCTGAGACTTATTTACTCTGATGAGAGTAGCACGGGAAAGACAGGCCCCCATTCAATTACCTCGCCTTCAATCCCTCCTACAACACCTGAGAATTCTAGAAGCTACAATTCAAGTTGACATTTGGGTGGAGACACAGCCAAATCATATCAGAAATATATAAAATACTATCTACTAATCATTACTGCAGGTATAAATTATTTCCGCAAGATTGGTAACAAAAGTCATAATAAAGATATGGCAACAGATTAATGCCCATTGATACAGACAATGCCAGGAAGAACTATATCCATTACAATTTATTTAAGGAAAATAAAATGATACCTACAATACTCCAGACATTGTCTCGACTTTTAAAAATGCGAAGTAGAATTTTCTTAACTAACTGTATCAAGTTGCATCTTTTATCTGTTGTTGAAAGTACTCTTAAAAAAGAAATGAAAAAGTAGGATGTTGTCAAACGGTGTGAACAGGACAAAAGCATGTTTGATTTCTAAATAGGATGAATTTATATACTGAGTTAAAAATAAGGTTCTGATAAAATTTTGTGACTTTGATGAAGACAAAATGTTTACATAAATCAAAGCTAAGAACAAGAGTATGTTTGAGTTACATCTCAAACATCTCTTGAAGAGGATATATCATCATAAGTCTTTCCACCAAGAAATATATTTTGTTAACTCCCCAAAAATACCCCTAAAAGAGACAATGTTTTCCATGATAAGGGACACATGACATAATGGCTAGGAAGGTAGATATTATAAACATAAAATACTTTTCTATTATAAAAGAAAACTATAAAATAAACAGAAGGAACACAAACAATTCCCTTATACACAAATATTTAAAGGAGGTAATGTCATGTCATAATGGAAGATCAAAAATTTAGTATTAGGAGTCATATAAGACATATTTCATTCTTAAATTCTAAGGAGAAATTTTTGTAAAGCACCCAATGCTTTATTACTATAGAAATATATTTAGTTTCTCTTGGAAACTTGTGAATATGCTGACTTATTTAAGAAATTAATTCAGGAAAAACTGGGAAAACAACCATACTTCACTCAAAAATAAGGAAAATGCATGTAGCACTTGTGATCAGGGGACCTACTCATCAGTTTGATTGAATTAATAATTGATTGTTGGCATTTTAAAGGCAAATCATCAGCCTTGTTTGGTAAACCCAGTGGAGAATTTTAAAGCTATATAAAAAAGTATAATTTCATCAAAATTTAGAAATTCTCTTAACATAAAATGTTACTTCAGGTAATGTAAAAGACTGGAAAACAGGATTGCTTTTTGAATATGAAACTTATATTGTCATGTAGGCAAAGGCACAGAGAATACAGGAAATATTTAATGAGCAACCACCATAATAAAGATAAAGAGCTAAAATATAAAGACTTGGGAATGTTCTCTGCCTTTGAGTAACTTGCTATCAATTGAAGGATGCCAATGTATACACAAATAACCATACCTCAGTTAAAAAAAAATGCTATAGATGTTTCTAAGAATATCTGATTGATTTTTATTCATGAATGAAGGGTGGCTGAGAGTCCTGATTAAATTGGACCTAAAAGATAAATTTCTGCAGTCGAAAGGATACTGCAGGCAGGAAGACAAATTTGAAAGGAAACATTTAAATTGTGGTGAGTGGGTAGTAAAACATTGGAAAAGAATGACAGATATTTCCACAGTTTCTAGACTACGTGAATAAAAGAATTGTGAAGCCATTAACTGAACTGATAAATAGGAAAGAAAATAGAAATGAAATATGAATTTGGTTTTATACTCATTGTTGAGTTTAAGGAACTGGCAGGACATCTAGATAGGGATTAACAACAGTCAGCTGGAGATAGTAATCTAGACCAAGAAAAGGTCAGGGCCTGAATTTTGAATCTTTCAAACAAAAGTTAAAGCCACATGACGAGTGATGTTTTTCAGCTTAAAAAAAAAAAAGTAAAAAGTGTATACAGGGAAAAACAAAAATAGAATTTTGAAGATTACTGCTTTTTATGGTGTATTCCGAGACTGATTGAAACTAATAAGGTGTAGCCAGAGATAGATTAAGAAATCCAGAGGAAACCAGTAAGAAACCAGAGAAGGAGAGAATTTCAGGAACAAACTAGTGGCCAAAACTTCCAAAGCCACATGGAAGTTTTATAGGATAAAGGCTGAAGATGGCCACAGTTGAAGACATTTCTTTCTTTAACACAAGATTGCTTTGAAAATTGCAGGCTGGGCATGGTGGCTCTTGCCTGTAATCCCAGCACTTTGGGAGGTTGAGGTGGGCAAATCACCTGAGCTTAGGAGCTCAAGACCAGCCTGGGCAACACAGTGAAACCCCATCTCTATTAAAACACAAAACATTAGGTGGGCGTGATGGCGTGCGCCTGTAATCCCAGCTGTTCAGGAGGCTGAGGCAGGTGAATCACTTGAACCTGGGAGGCAGAGCTTGCAGTGAGCTAAGAGTGTGCCACTGCACTCCAGCCTGGTCAACAGGATGAAATTCCATCTCCAAAAAAGAAAAAGAAAAAACACTGCAAACTTGGATTTAAATATAGTTTCAGATATTTTCTTTGTAAATTCAGATATGGGCTTAATTTGTGTTCTGCTCCCAGGGTCTCTCTTGGTAAAGGGGAAAAGGAAACTAAAGAAAATTACTTTGGATAGTTTATTTAAAACAATTTGGCTGCCACTGGCCAAAGTAATTGGCAACTTTGTTAGAGTTTACCCAAATATCTGAAGCAAAGGTATTTAGTACTTTAATTTTCCATTATGTTCATGGATGAAGAAGAGCATTCAAAACTCATCCAGACATATTAAAATGCTACCTAATATCAAGTCATTTCATTTTGTAGAAACATATTTCTCAGTGGTAGCTTTTGAGTTAGACTTGATCATTTCCTTACTAAGAGAAAGTAGTTGTCATTAATATTTTGAGGAACAACTATATGTGGACACAAAATTATAAGATACAAATATATCTACTCCTGAGCACTTTATAACATAATTAGGAAATGGGCTATAATTTAATTAGGTAGAGAAGACCCTCATGTACTTCTAACTGTAATGAGGAATAAAAGAGAGTCTCAAGGAGGCCCTAAAATTATCCATTGCCTTGAAGGATGAGCAAATAAAATCAAGAGAAAGGATCATGTTATATCTTGTGATAAAATTAGCAATTAACACCATTGTGTTGAGGGGACATGGATTGAACGACCCATGCTTATCCAAGCAAAATGAGATTAGATATTTATAAGTGAAACCATATTTCTGATGGACTTAAAATTCTTAAATTCTTAAAAATTTTCAATGAAGAATTTTTTTTTTTTTAACCTGGGAACATACACTTTATTTCTGTTACAGGTTCCATTACTTGCCCCAGCCCTAGTCAGCTGTGGGTATCACAGACACTCATAGGCAAGAATGGGGAGAGGCCTGCTCCCCCACTAATCACATCCTCAGTGTTGGCCAAATACCAGCTTGCTGGGTAGGCCTCCTGTGTCCACCAGGTGCTTCTGCAGGAGGGCCCAGGCTTTCTCCACCTGGCGCTGGGTGATGTGTGGCTTCCACAAGGTGCTGAGCACCACATGGCTCGGTTCCACAAGCTGCTGCCCGCTCTTCTGGTTCTGCAGCCGGTTTTGAGCCTCAGCCTCACTCAGGCCATCCCTCACCACAATGCGTTTTACAGCCTCAGTCTCAGGGATGACAACAGTCCACACTTTATGGACCAGGTTCTGCCAGCTGGCTTCAAGCAGCATAGCAGCATCAATCAAGCACACACGCTTACCCTCAGTCATAGCCCGATCCATCTCCTCTCTGGCCAGCTTTGTGATAATTGGCCACATAATGTCTGTGAGGATCTTCAGCTGCTTCTTGTTCCCAAACACCCGGCTGCCTAGGATCTTCCTGTTGATGATACCATTTTTATGGAGAGTATCTCTTCCAAAGGCCTCCACCACAGGCTGGTAGGCAGGGCCACCTAGGCATAGGCCCAATGACCCAGGTGGTCACTGTCAATGATAAACGCCCCCAGGACTTTCAGCCACTGAGTTATTAAGCTCTTCCCAGAGCCACTTATGCCAGTCAGCCCAATCACATAGAGACTCAGGGGGAGCTCTGGCCTCTCATATGAAGGCCGAAGCAGGTTTCCCAGCATTTGCTGATGGAAGCCGGAGGAGCTGACTTTGTCCTCTTCATTCTCCATATGTCTTAGGTCCTTCAACACCTGGACCTGGTACAAGGCAAGCTCCTCCAGATCTTTCTCTAGGCAGACGCGGTTGATGGCCATCCCCCCATGACAGGTCTCCTTGCTGACCACCAGGAACTCCAGGGAGGGGTCAAAGTCAGCGGGCCCATAGGGGTCCAGCAGGGGGACAACATCAAAAGTCAAGGAGGGCTTGACATCCACCAGGAACTCACTCAGATGTTCCACGCATTCTGTATAAGGTTGGAGCAGCTCACGGAGCAACTTGCTCTTCAACAGATCTTGGTCTGCTGTTCCCACCACAAGCTGCTCCTGGGCCAGGACACACGCAACACTGAGCAACACCTTGTGGGCATTGTGCAGGTGGTCAAACGTGTCACCCACAGCGCCACAGTAGTAGCCACACACTGGCTGCTTTGGAGACCTGGACATGGGGGAAGCTGGCCTGATCGTGGAGGGTAAGGGGACATGCAGGGGCCCCATGTGCACTTCTCCTGTCCCATAATCAGGGTATAGCAGCACTGAGGCCAGTCGCGGACAACAGCTGTAACAGCTGGTGGCATAACGCACTAGCTGCCATTTGACCAGGTTGTACTGGCTTCCAGCCAGGGTCTGGAAGTCTGTCAACTCGACTTCTGGTGGGTGGGTGAGATTCTGGACTGATGTGGGCAGGGGAGGGAGAAAGGTGCTGTTGGTTTGGATATTGGTCAGTAGGATTTTGACGTCCAGGTGCCTGTGGAAGCGCCAGCATAGAGGTGTGTGATGAAATCAAGAACCTCAAACATGGCCTGCATGGGGCTGGACTGTGGCTGAGCCGGGCCCTCCAGGCTCATGCCCGGCTGCAGGGGTACATAGTGTGTCATTCAGCAGCCGGGCCGCCAAGGTCAGGATGGGGGCCACGCGAGGGTCCAGGGAGGCCAGTGGCGTCGTCAGCACCAGGAGGCCAGACCATGAATAAAGCCATTCTGCCCAGGCCTGCGGACAGTCAGGGAGATGAGGCGACGGTGAATGAGGGGCCTGCAGCTGAGGGAGAGGTCTGCAAGGGGTCTTGGACCCCAGAGAAGGGGACCTGGAGCAGGTTTCAATGGTGATCGAGAGGAGCCAGAGGAAGGGACGGGGCCTGGCAGATGGTGCCTCTGCGCTTTGCTCTAAGCCTTGGTGTCCTCATTTCTCAGATGGGGTGGTGACTTCGCTGAACTGAGTCGAAATCCTGGGAGGCAGGAGCTGGACTGGAAGCCTTGTCACAGGGCTGGGGATCCAAAAATCCTGGGCCCTCTTGCTAAGCTGCATGAGGGTACTCATGGAATCGACGGGGGAGGCCAAAGGGGGCTGCTCAAGCTCACGTCGGCCCCCTGCTCACCGAAACCTCCGTCTTTTGGCTCCGCTTGCACCACCGTGGAGGCTGCCCTGGCTGCAGCCCAGAAAACTAATACAGCTTTAGAAATTTAGGATACTTGGGATCCTAAAATGACTGTTCATTGAAAACTCTTCCTAGACCAGATATAGAAAAGAAATGTTTAGCTCTTGAAGCATCTACGATAATTAAGATCAACTAAAAAGGATTACCTACACAAACTGGAAAATAAACCTCGGCTTAAGAAAAAATATGTATTCACTGGAAAAAGCTCACTGAATTAGAAAACAAAAATTAGCATTGAAAGAAAATCCTTTCCATCTATTTGTCTTCAAATGTATAAATAATTGTCAAGGAAGGCAGTATCTACTGCTTTCCCCAAAATTTAACAAGACAGAATAATGCCTTCAAAACCTATCCAGGCATATTAAAATGCTACCTAGTATCTAAATGCAATTTCTCTTAGATAAATTTAACCACCACAGTCCTAGAAGATTGCTAGTCAGGATCTATTCCCAAAACAAACAAACAAACAAAAAACCTCTTCATGTATTTAAAAAGAACTTCTCAAAGAAAGAAAAGGGTCTGGCTAATAGACATAGCTCATACTAATTATTTTTTAAATTGAACATTTGTTTACTTATATGCCTTAGATTGATAAGTAAAGATTGTATATATTTATGGAATATAACATACTTTGATATATGTATACAATATAGAATGGCTTAATCAAGCTATTTGACATATGCATGATCTCTCAGACTTATTTTTTGAGTAGGTATTTAACCTACTCTCTTAGAAATTTTCAAGTATACAACATATTGTTATTAACTATAGATACTATGATATACAATAGATTCATTAAACTTCTTTCTCCTGTCTAACTGAAACTTTTTGTCCTTTGACCAAGGTCTCCCAGTCCCCTCACCCCTAGCTACTGATACCGATTTTATTATTTTTCTGAGTTCAACTTTTTTAGATTTCACTTATAAGTGATATCATGCTATATTTGTATTACTGTGCCTAGCTTATTTCACTTAACACATTGTCCTCCAACTTCATCCATGTTGCTGCAAATGATAGAATTTCCCCCCCCCCCTTTTTTTTGTTTAGGCAGAGTCTCACTCTGTCACCCAGGCTGGAGTGCAATGGCACCATCTTGGCTCACCGCACCTTCCACCTCCTGGGTTCAAGTGATTCTCCTGCCTCAGCCTCCTGAGTAGCTGGAATTGCAGGTACATACCACCATGCCCAGCCAGTTTTTTTGTATTTTTATAGAGACAGGGTTTTGCCATGTTGGCCAGGCTCATCTTGAACTCCTGACCTCAGGTGATCTGCCCGCTTAGGCCTCCCAAAGTGTTGGAATTACAGGCGTGAGCCATAATGCCAGGGTGGATTTCCTTCTTTTTAAAACTTGAATACTATTTAGTTCTATATACAGGGTCTCATTCTTTTTTATGGCTGAATAGTACTCCATTATGTATATGTACCACATTTTTAAAAATCTATTCATCTGTTGATGAACTCTTACATTGCTTCCAAATCTTGGCTATTGTGAACAGTGCTGTGACAAATATGGGAGCGCAGATATCTCTTTCATACACGGATTTCCTTTATTTTGGATATACAACTAGTAGTGGGATTGCTTGATCATATGGTGGCTCTATTTTAGTTTTCTGAAGAACCTCTAAACTGTTCTCCATAGTGGCTGTACTAATTTTCCCACCAATAGTGTATGAGAGTTCCCTTTTCTCCACATCTTCATTATCTGTTATTGTCTGTCTTTTGGATAGAAACCATTTGAACTAGGGTGAGATGACATCTTACTGCAGTTCTGATTTGCATTTCTCTGATGATCAATGATGCTGAGCACCTTTTCATTTGCCTGTTTGCCATCTGTACGTCTTCTTTCGAGAAATGCTTACTCAAAACTTTTGCCCATTTTTTTTCATCAGGTTATTCAATTGTTTTCTATAGAGTGGTTTGAACTCCTTATATATTCTGGTCATTCATCCCTTGTAAGATGGTTAGTTTGTAAACATTTTCTTCCATTCTGTGGGTTGTCTTTTTATTTTGTTGATTGTTTCCTTTGCTGTGCAGAAGCTTTTTAACTTGATGTGATCCCATTTGTCAATTTTTGATTTGGTTGCCTGCAGACCAGTGTCTTGAAGAGTTTCTCCAATGTTTGCTTCTTAGTAGTATCATAGGCTGAAGTCTTAGATTTAAGTCTTTAATCCATTTTGATACAATTTTCTATATGGTGAGAGATAGGGCTCTAGTTTCATTCTTCTGCATATTTATATCCAGTTTTCCAGCACCATTTATTGAAAAGACTATCTTTTCTTCAGTGTATGTTCTTGACAATTTTGTTAAAAATGAGTTCAGTATAGCTGTATGAATTTGTTTCTGGGATCTCAATTCTGTTCCATTGGTCTATGTGTCTATGTTTATGCCAGTGCTATACTGTTTTGGTTAACTATAGCTCTGTAGTGTAATTTGAAATCAGGTAATGTGACTACTCCAGTTTAGTTCTTTTTGCTTAGGACAGCTTTAGTATCCTGGGTCTGTTGTGTAATTTTTAGAATTGCTTTTTCTATTTCTGTGAAGAATGTCATTGCTATTTTGATAGGGATTGCATTGAATATGTATATTGTTTTGGTTAGTACGGTCATTTAAACAATGTTGATCCTTCTAATCCATGAACATGGAATAGCTTTCCAGATTTGGGTGCCCTCTTCAATTTCTTTCATTAGTGTTTTATAATTTTCATTATCAAGATCTTTCACTTCTTTGGTTAATTGCTAGGTAATTGTTTTTGTGTGTGGCTACTGGGATTACTTTTTTAAATTTATATTTCACATGGTTCACTGTTGGCATATAGAAATACTACTGATTTTTGTATGTTGATTTCATATCCCGCAACTTTACTGAATTTGTTTCTCATTTCTAATAGTTTTTTTTGTTGAGTCTTTGGGTTTTTTCAAATAAAAGATCATATCATCTTCAAACAAGTATAATGTGACTTATTCCATTCCAGTTTGCATACCCTTTATTTCTTTCTCATCTGTTTGTTCAGATTTCCAGTACTATGTTGACTAACAGTGGTGAAAGTGGGCATTCTTGTCATGTTCCAGATCTTTGAGGAAAGGCTTTCAGTTTTTCCCCATTCAATATGATACTAGTTTTGGGTCTGTCTTTTATAGCTGTTGAGGTGTGTTTCTTCTATCCCCAGATTTTTCGGGTTTCATTTTTTTTAATCACAAAGGAATGTTGAATTTTATCAAATGCATTTTCAGTATTAATTGAAATGATCATATGTTTTTGTCCTTCATTCTGTTAATATGGTGTACCACACTGATTAATTTGCATATGTTGAACCATCCTGGCATCCCAGGGCTAATCCCACTTTGTCATGATGAATGATCTTTTTAACATATTGTTAAATTTGGTTTGCTAATATTATGTCGAGAATTTCTGCATTGATATTCATCAGATACACTGGCCTATAGTTTTCTTTCTATGATGTGTTTTTGTCTGATTTTGGTGTCAGGGTAATACTGGCCTTGTAGAATGAGTTTGGAAGTATTCCTTCCTCCTCTATTTATCTAAATAATTTGAGTAATATTGGTATTAGTTCTTTAAATGTCTGGTAGAATTCAGTGGTAATGTGATGAGGTCCTGGGCTTTTCTTTGCTGGAAGACTTTTTATTACGGCTTTGATCTTGTTACTTGCTATTGAGTCTATTTAGGTTTTGGATTTCCTATTTTTAATTTTTTTATTATACTTTAAGTTCTCGGGTACATGTGCAGATCATGCAGATTTGTTACATAGGTTTACACGTGCCATGGTGATGGTTTGCTGCATCCATCACCCCATCATTTACATTAGGAATTTCTCCTAATGTAATCCCTCATAGTAATCCTCCCCTAGCCCCCCACCCCCAGCCCCCAGTGTGTGATGTTTCCCTCCCTGTGTTTGTGTGTTCTCATTGTTCAACACCCACTTATGAGTGAGAATATGTAGTGTTCGGTTTTCTGTTCTTGTGACAGTTTGCTGAGAATTATGGATTCTAGTTTAATCTATGTCCCTGCAAAGGACATGAACTCATCCTTTTTTATAGCTGCATATTATTCCATATGGTATGTGTGCCACATCTTCTTTATCCAGTCTGTCATTGATGGGCATTTGGGTTGGCTCCAAGTCTTTGCTATTGTGAACAGTGCCGCAATGAACATATGTGTGCATGTGTCTTTATAACTGAATGTTTTATAACCCTTAGGGTGTATACCCAGTAATGGGATTGCTGGGTCAAATGGTATTTCTATTTCTAGATCCTTGAGGAATCACCACACTATCTTTCACAATAGTTAAACTAATTTACACTCCCACCAACAGTGTAAACACATTCCTATTTCTCTGCATCCTCTCCAGCATCTGTATCCTGATTTTTTAATGGTTGCCATTCTAACTGGTGTTAGGTGATACCTCAATGTGGTTTTGATTTGCATTTCTCTAATGACCAGTGATGATGGCTTTTTATCATGTTTTTTGCCTGCATAAATGTCTTCTTTTGAAAAGTGTCTGTTAATATCCTTTGCCCACTTTTTGATGGGGTTGTCTGTTTTTTTCTTGTAAATTTGTTTAAGTTCTTCGAAGATTCTAGATATTAGCCTTTTGTCAGATGGGTAGACTGAAAAGATTTTTTCCATTCTGTTGGTTGCCGGTTCACTTTATTGATAGTTTCTTTTGCTGTGAAGAAGCTCTTAAGTTTAATTAGATCCAATTTGTCTATTTTGGCTTTTGTTGCTATTGCTTTTGGTGTTTTAGTCATGAAGTCCTTGTCTATGCCTATGTCCTGAAGGGTATTGCCTAGGTTTTCTTCTAGAGTTTTTATGGTATTAGGCCTCATGCTTAAATCTTTAATCCATCTAGAGTTAATTTTTGTATAAGGTGTAAGAAAGGGATCCAGTTTCAGCTTTCTGCATATGGCTAGCCAGTTTTTCCAACACCATTTATAAAATAGAAAATCCTTCCCCCATTGCTTGTTTTTGTCAAGTTTGTCAAAGATCAGATGGTTGTAGGTGTGTGGCATTACTTCCGAGGCCTCTGTTCTGTTCCATTGGTCTATATCTCTGTTTTGGCACCAGTACCATTCTGTTTTGATTACTGTAGGCTTGTAGTATAGTTTGAAGTCAGGTAGCATGATGCCTCCAGTTTTGTTATTTTTTCTTCAGATTGTCTTGGCTATGCAGGCTCTTTTTTGGTTCCATATGAAGTTTAAAGTGGTTTATTCCAGTTCTGTGAAGCAGGTCAATGGTAGTTTGATAGGGATAGCATTGAATCTGTAAATTACTTTGGGTAATATGGCCAGTTTCACAACATTGATTCTTCCTAACCATAAGCATAGAATGTTTTTCCATCTGTTTGTGTCCTCTCTTATTTCCTTGAGCAGTGGTTTGTATTTCTCCTTAAAGAGAGTCCTTCACATCCCTTGTTGGTTGTATTCCTAGGTATTTTATTCTCTTTGTAGCAACTGTGAATGGGAGTTCACTCATGATTTGGCTCTCTGTTTGTCTGCTATTGGTGTATAGGAATGCTTGCGATTTTTGCACATTAATTTTGTATCCTGAGACTGCTGAATTTGCGTATCAGGTTAAGGAGGTTTTGCGCTGACATGATGGGGTTTTCTAAATATGCAATCATGTCATCTGCAAACAGGGACAATTTGATATTCTCTCTTCAACTACCCTTTATTTCTTTCTCTTGCCTGATGACCCTAGCCAGAACTTCCAAAACTATGTTGAATAGGAGTGGTGAAAGAAGGCATCCTTGTCTTGTGCCAGTTTTCAAAGGAAATGCTTCCTGTTTTTGCCCATTCAGTATGATATTGGCTGTACGTTTGTCACAAACAGTTCTTTTTACTGTGAAATATGATCCATTGATGCCTAGTTTATTGAGAGTTTTTAGCATAAAGGGCTGTTGAATTTTGTCAAAGGCCTGCTCTGCATCTATTGAGATAATCAAGTGGTTTTGTCTTTGGTGCTGTTTATGTGATGGATACGTTTATAAATTTGCGTATATTGAACCAGCCTCACATCCCTGGGATGAAGTCGACTTGATCGTGATGGATAAACTTTTTGATGTGCTGTTGGATTCGGTTTGCCAATATTGTATTGAAGATTTTTGCATCAATATTCATTGTGGATACTGGCCTGAAATTTTCTTTTTTAGTTGCATCTCTGCCAGGTTTTGGTATCAGGATGACATTGCTCTTATAAAATGAGTTAGGGAGGATTCCCTCTTTTTGTATTGTTTGGAATAGTTTCAGAAGGAATGGTACCAGCTCCTCTTTGTACATCTGGTAGAATTCTGCTGTGAACCCATATGGTCCTGGACTTTTTTTGGTTGGTAAACTGTTAATTGCTGCCTCAACACCAGACTTTGTTATTGGTCTATTCAGGTATTAAACTTCTTCCTGGTTTAGTCTTGGGAGGGTGTAAGTGTACAGGAATTTATCCATTTCTTGTAGATTCACTGGTTTCTCTGCATAGAGGTGTTTGTAGTAATCTCTGATGGTAGTTTATATTTCTATGGGATTGGTGGTGATATCCCCTTTATCATTTTTTTATTGCATCTATTTGAATATTCTCTCTTTTCTTATTAGTCTGGCTAGTGGTCTATCTATTTTGTTGATCTTTTCAAAAAACCAGCTCCTGGATTTATTGATTTTTTGAAGGGCTTTCTGTGTCTCTATCTTCTTCAGTTCTGCTCTGATATTAGTTATTTTTTGTCTTCTGAATTTATTTGATCTTGCTCCTCAGTTTCTTTTAATTGTGATGCTAGGTTGTCTATTTTAGATTTTTCCTCACTTCTCACCTGGGCATTTAGTAGTGCTATATATTTCCCTCTAGACACTGCTTTAAATGTGTCCCAGAGATTCTGGCAAAGTTGTTTCTTCATTCTCATTGGTTTCAAAGAACATCTTTATTTCTGTCTTCATTTCATTATGTATCCAGTAGTCATTCAGGAGCAGGTTGTTTAGTTTCCTTCCATGTAGTTTTGCAGTTTTGAGTGAGTTTCTTAATCCTGAGTTCTAATTTGATTGCACAGTGGTCTGAGAGACGGTTTGTTATCATTTCCATTCTTTTGCATTTGCTAAGGAGTGTTTTACTTCCAATTATGTGGTCAATTTAAGAATAAGTGAGATATGGTGCTGAGAAGAATGTATATTCTGTAGTTTTGGGGTGGAGAGTTCTGTAGATATCTATTAGGTCCACTTGGTCCAGATCTGAGTTCTAGTTCTGGATATTCTTGTTAATTTTCTGTCTCATTGATCTGTCTAGTATTGACATTGGGGTGTTAAAGTCTCCCACTATTATTGTATGGAAGTCTAAGTCTCTTTGCAGGTCCTTAAGAACTTGCTTTATGTATTGGGTGCTCCTGTATTGGGTGCATATATATTTAGGATAGTTAGCTCTTCTTGTTGCATTACTCCCTTTACAATTATGTAATGCCCTTCTTTGTCTCTTTTGATCCTTGTTGGTTTAAAGTCTGTTTTATCAGAGACTAGGATTGCAACTCGTGCTTTTTATTGCTCTTCATTTGCTTGGTAAATCTTCCTTCTTCCCTTTATTTTGAGCCTATGTGTTTCTTTACACATGAGATGGGTTTCCTGAATATAGCACACTGAGGGGTCTTGACTTTTTATCCAATTTGCCAGTCTGTGTCTTTTGATTGGGGCATTTAGCCCATTTACATTTAAGGTTAATATTGTTATAAGTTAATTTGATCCTGCCATTTTGATGCCAGCTGGTTGTTTTGCCCCTTAGTTGATGCAGTTTCTTCATAGTGTTGATGGTCTTTACAGTTTGGTATGTTTTTGTGGTGGCTGGTATTGGTTGTTCCTTTCTGTATTTAGTGCTTCCTTCAGGAGCTCTTGTAGGGCAGGCCTGGTGGTGACAAAATCTCTCAGCAGTTGCTTGTCCATAAAGGATGTTATTTCTCCTTCACTTATGAAGCTTAGTTTGTCTGGATATGAAATTCTGGGTTGACTATTCTTTTCTTTTAAGATGTTGAATATTGGCCCCCACTCTCTTCTGGCTTGTAGGGTTTCTACCAAGAGATCTGCTGTGAGTCTGATGGGCTTTCCTTTGTGGGTAACCCAATCTTTCTCTCTGGCTGCCCTTAGCATTCTTTCATTCATTTCAACCTTGGTGAATATGACAATTATATGTCTTGGGGTTGCTCTTCTCAAGGAATATCTTCCTGGTGTTCTCTGCATTTCCTATATCTGAATGTTGGCCTGCCTTGCTAGTTTGGGTAAGTTCTCCTGGATAATATCCTGAAGAATGTTTTCCAACTTGGTTTCATTCTTCCCATCACTTTCAGGTACACCTATCAAACGTAGATTAGGTCTTTTCAAATAATCCCATGTTTCTTGAAGGTTTTGTTCATTTCTTTTCACTCTTTTTTCTCTTATCTTTCCTTCTTGCTTTATTTCATTGAGTTGATCTTCAATCTCTGATATCCTTTCTTCTGCTTGATCGATTCGGCTATTGAAACTTGTGTATGCTTCATGGAGTTCTTGCGCTGTGTTTTTCAGCTCCATCATGTTGTTTATGTTCTTTTCCATGCTGGTTATTCTCATTAGCATTCCGTCTAACCCTTTTTTCAAGGTTCTTAGTTTCCTTGCATTGGATTAGAACATGCTCCTCTAGCTGGGAGAAGTTTGTTATTACCCACCTTCTGAAGCCTGCTTCTGTCAATTCATCACACTCATTCTCCATCCAGTTTTGTTCCCTTGCTGGTGAGGGATTGTGATCCCTTGGAGGAGAAGAGGCATTCTGGCTTTTGGTGATTTCAGACTTTTTGTGCTGGTTCCTTCCCATCTTCGTGGATTTATAACTTTGGTCTTTGAAGTTGGTGATTTTTGGATGGGGTTTCCGAGTGGGTGTCTTTCTGTTGATGTTGAAGCTATTTCTTTCTGTTTATTATTTTTCTTTTAACAGTCAGTCCCCTCTGCTGCAAGTCTGCTGGAGTTTGCTAGAGGTCCATTCCAGAGCCTGCTTGCCTGGGAATCACCCACAGGGTCTGCAGAACAGCAAAGATTGCTGCCTGTTCCTTTCTCTAGTAGCTTCATCCCAAAAGGGTACCTGCCAGATGTCAGCCAGAGCTCTCCTCTGTGATGTATCTCCCAGACAGGATACACAGGTGGGTCAGGGAGCCACTTGAGGAGGCAGCCTGTCCCTTAATGGATCTCAGGCACTGCTCTGGGGGCTCTGTTGCTCCCTTCAGGGCTGCTGGGCAGGGACATTTAAGTCTGCTGAAGCCCTATTTTTAATTTTTTGAGGAACCTCAATAATGTGTTATAAAATGGTTGTATCAATATACATACCACCAACAGTGCACAGAGTTTTACTTTTTTCCCCATTCTCACCAATACTTCTTATCGTTCATCTTTTTTATTGTAGCCACTCTGATGAGTGTAAGGTGATATCTCATGGTTTTTATTTGCATTTCCCTGGTGATTAGAGATGTTGAACATTTTTTCATATATGTGTTTTATTTTGATATGTCTTTTTTTGAAAAATGTCTATTTAAGTCCTTTGCCCATTTCTTAATCAGGCTATTTATTTTTGTGCTATTGAATTGTGTGGGTTTCTTATATATTTCAGATATTAACCCCTTATATACAGTTTGGAAATATATTCTCTTATTCTATGAGTTATTTTTTCTCTAGCGATCATTTGCTGTGCAGAAGATTTTTTAGCTTGATGTAATCCCATTTGTCTATTTTTGCTTTTGTAGGCTGTGTTTTGGTTATTTTGAGTATTACCCCTGAATATAATGGAACATTTTCCCTATGTTTTCTTCTAGTAGTTTTATAGTTTCAAGTCTTACGTTTAAGTCTTTAATCAATTTTAAGTGGATTTTTGAATATATGAGTGGAGGATCTAATATAATTCTTCAGCATGTGGATTGTCAGTTTTTCCAGCATCATGTATTGAAAAGATGACTATTTCCCCATTGTATTTTCTTGGCGTCTTTGTCAAAAATTGATTGATCATAAATGCATGGATTTATTTCTGGGCTCCCTCTTCTGTTACAGTGGACTATATATTTATCTTTTGTACGTTTATGTTTACTTGGAAAAGACAGTTACCCTCTCAGGCTTAATTTCTTAATCTATGAAATGAAGAAGGAGAAGGAAAAGGAGAAGGGGCAGAAGGACATAATGATGATGATAAAAGCTAAAGTTTATAAGGTAGTTAAAATTCCATTACTATAACTATATACTTAATTCTCAAACAAATTCTATGAGGTAAATATTATCATTTTATGAAGCCAGTATCGCCTTACTACCAAAACCAGGAAAGGACATAACAAAAAAAGAAAGCTACAGACCAATATCCCTGATGAACACTGATGCACAACTTTTCAATGAAATACTAGCTAACCAAATCCAACAGCACATCAAAAAGATAATCCACCATAATCAAGTGAGTTTCATACCTGGAAAACAGGGATGGTTTAACAAACACAAGTCAATAAATGTGAATTACATAAACAGAAGTAAAAACAAAAGTTATATGATCATCTCAATAGATGCAGAAAAAGCATTTGACAAAATCCAGCATCCCTATATGATTAAAACCTCAGCACAATTAGGACAGAAGGGGCATACCTTAATGTAATAAAAGTCATTTATGACAAACCCACAGCAACCATAATACTGAATGGGGAAAAGTTGAAAGCACTCAACTTTTTGGAACATGACAAGGATGCCCACTCTCACCACTCCTATTCAAAATAGTACTAGAAGTTCCAGCCAGAGCAATCAGACAAGAGAAAGAAATAAAGGGCATGAGAAAAGAGGAAGTAAAACTGTCACTTTTTGCTGATGATATGATTATATACCTGGAAAACCCTAAAGACTCATCCAAAAAGCTCCTAGAACTGATAAATGAATTCAGCAAAGTTTTAGAATACAAAATTAATGTACACAAATAAGTAGCTCTGCTATACACCAAGAGTGACCAAGCTGAGAATCAAATCAAGAACTGAACCCCTTTTACAATCGCTGCAAATAAATAAATAAGTAATACTTAGGAATATATCTAACCAAGGAGGTGAAAAACTGCTACAAGGAAAACTACAAAACGTGGCTGAAAAAAACTATTAACAACCTCTTTTTGTGTAAGGAGGCATTATACTTTGAGAGATTAAATAGTCTGTTTAAGATTACAAAGTTATTAAATATGGAGTTTTAATTTAAACCCTAATCTCTATGACTCCAACACCAAAGCTCTTAGCCACTGTGCTATTTGGATTTACCTTACTATGGTGTTGCCATGAAGATTAAATAAAATAATGAATGTGAAATAACATGGAAAAATGCACTTGTTATTATTGCATTTAAAAGACAACAATTTAGTCATTCTTTAGTCTTCTTTTTCCAAGTTATTTCACAGATATTCCAAGATAAAGCTACTATAAATTATCTCACTAACAAATAGTTGGGAAAATTTTTCTTCCAAATTATAAGACTGTTAAGCTTTCTTTTTATACAGAGATGATATCTGTAATCCACAAAACCAGATTTCTCATTGACAATAATTTTCTCTGCTTTGTTTAGTAGTATTGACTGATAAGGAGCATATGCTGATATGGAAACATAAATACCTGTTTGGGCCCAGTAAGGACTTGGAAAGTATTATGCATAAAATTGAAAAAATATAACATAACAAAAATATAATTAGTAGATTTGCAAATGTTGGATGAATCAATAAACAAAATGGAAGACAATTATAATTATAATGAGAGAATGTTTAACTAATTTTAACAATGTAAAAACAACATAGCTGATAGAAATGTAGAGGATGAGGAAGGGAGACGAGGTAAAGAGAAACACAGAGACATTATTTAAAGATAAAAATAGAAAAACCAACACTAAAAAAATAAATAAGAAGAATTGCAAAATGTAGTCTGGAAGGGGCAGTAGAGGGTAGTAATATAAGAGAGTAAATTTCCCATTATGGAGTGTTCGTTGTTTACAATTACTGTGTGAAATTCATAATTTTTTAAAATTAAAGTAATAGTATAATTTAGGATTTTAAAACAAGAGGAATCAATTACAGGAAGAGTTTTCAGTGGTCACTCAGGAGTGGGGGTTGTACTGTTTTGCTTTTAAGTTTATGCCTGTTGGCGTTACTTGAATTTTTATTTTTGTTTTTATCATTTCCATGTATTACTTTTAGAGTCATAAAATTATCACATAGCTAACCCAAAAGCAATCCTAGTTTGAATGCCAGACAATAAAAAAGAAAACTTGCCATTGATACCAGAATCAAGTATAACAGTAACAGAGATGAATACCTTAAATGTAATGGTCAGTGAAAAAAAAATCTATCTATCTATATATATATATTATATATACACATAAATTATATATATATATAAATTTTATACATATATATATATATATATATAATTTAAATAACATTCAGAAATGGGTAATCAGATTATATTATTTAGGATGCAAATAAGGTTGGTAAAACTAAAGGAAACCAAGTAACTGATTATTACCAAGCACAAATTATGGCCATCTTAGGGGAGGAAGGAACTGTGATCTGGAAGGGAAACAGAAGAAGTTTTTGGGGTCCCTATAGTTGTCTATTTTTTTTACCTGAGTGGTGGGCACTTGACACCTATTAAAAAAGGAAAACTATGGGCCAATTTCAATATAAAATGTTGCTCATACTTATTAGATTTCAAGAAAATTAAAATTTAAACCACGAAGATATACCTGCATACACCTACTAGTTTGCCAATGTGAGAGTTGTTAATATACCTATATTAAACATATATACATATAGTTTATAGTATACATATATGTAACAAATGTTTATAATCTACTCATATATAATAAACTCATATTTATGTAATATTTTATAATTTTAAAAAAGGACTTAATTTATCCCTGAAAAAAAAGACACCATCAGTCAGGTACTGCAGCTCACACCTATAATCCCAGAACTTTGGGAGGCTAAGATGGGTAGATCACATGAGACCAGGAGTTTGAGACCAGCCTGGACAACGTGGTGAAACCCCACCTCTACCAAAAATACAAAAAGATAAAAATTAGCTGGGTATGGTGGTATATGTCTGTAGTCCTAGCTACTTGAGAGGCTGAGGCAGGAGAATCAGTTAAACACAGGAGGCGGAGGTTGCAGTGAGCCAAGATTGTGCCATTGCACTCCAACATGGGCGACAGAGCAAGACTCTGTCTCAAAAAAAAAAAAAAA